>NC_048449.1:0-600000 GCF_004353265.1 Vitis riparia
GATCTACTTCTGGAATCATTTGTAAGCTTGATATTGAAAAGGCTTATAATCATATTAATTGGAATTTTTTTATGGCAGTTATGAAGAAAATAGGTTTTGGGCAAAAGTGGGTGGGTTGGATGAAGTGATGCATATCTTCAGCTTCTTTCTCAGTTTTAGCTAATGGGACCCCCACTAACTTCTTCCAAAGTTCTACAGTTCAAAGAAAAGGGGACCCACTCTCCCCTTATTCATTTGTTCTGGTGATGGAGGCTTTAAGTTAGTTGCTTGTTAAGGTAAGGAAATGAGGTTTCATCTCTTGTTTCTTGGTGGGTGGGAAGGGTAATTGAGGTGACTCACCTTTTGTATGTTGATAGTAGTATCATTTTCTGTGAGACAAATGAAGAGTAGTTGATGCATTTGAATCCCTTCATGTGGTTTGAAGTGATTTCAAGGTTGAAAGCATGGATTGAAAAATCGGGATATTTCGCCAAAATATTAGCGAAATATCGAATATCGGAGGTGGTTGATACAAAATCGGCCACCAATTATTTGCTAGAAGAAATTTCGAGTAAAAAATCGGTGATTTCGACAAAATATTGTTGATATATCAGTCAATGATTGATTTTTTGTTGAAAAATTGGAAGTGGAGAACACGTGCATTTGGAGGCAGATTTTCGATGAAAAATCGCCGATTTTTTCAAACAATCGGTGATATATCGCCAATAAATCAGCAAATAATCAGTGATTTATTCAAAAATTGTCAATAAATTGGTGATATTTTTAAAATCGTTGATAAATTGGCAATTTTTTTAAAATCGCTAATTTTTTTTAAAAGCCGTGTTTTTTTGTTTTTAAATTTATATTAACCTTTTATTTTATATTATCCTTTTATTTTAAATTATCTTTCATATTTATCTCATTTATCCTATTTTAAAAATTTACTGTCACTTCACTTTTAAATTTTTTTTATTTATCCTTTTAATTTTATTTAATTTTAAATGTTTTTATTTTAAAATCTGAAAAATATAAATTTATTCAAAAATTGTTAAAATATAAAAAAATTTAATGAAGTTCTAATATTTCATAAATTAAAATTAATTTAATAAGATAATTTATTAATATAATTTTTAATAATTTTTATTATTTAAATAAATTAATGTTAATAGCAAAAAGTTGTCACCACAAATTTGTAATAAAATTTTAGAAATTAAATGTTAAATAAAATATTTTATATAAATCGATTTAATTTTTTATTTAAAATATAATAAAACATGTTTTGATAAAAATAGTTTTTAATTTTTAAAATAAAGGAATATAAATATATTAAAGGAATTTAAGCTAATTTTTTCTAAAAAAAATTGATAAATATTATCTTTGATCATACCTATGTTAATTACACTTGCAAAATAACTTCAATATGTGTATTCTTGCTTATTTTATCTTTTTTTAAAAGTTTTTTCCAGCATTTTTATGAATTTTGAACAATTTCTATCTCACTGATATTTTTGTCTAGATATTCATTGATATTTTACCGATATTTCTTATATATTTATAAAATCCAAGTACCATATATCCGCGTTTACCAATATTTTCATCCTTGGTTAAAAGTCAATTTGGATAAGAGTGAGATCATCCCAGTGGGAAGGATTGACAATTTAGAAAAGCTAGCAATTGAGTTGGGTTGTCGGATGGGGAGTCTCCCATCTACTTATCTAGGTCTTCTTTTGGGAGCCTCACTCAAGTCAACAACAGTGTAGGAAGCGGTGGAGGGGAGAGTGCTAAAAAGATTAGCCTTATGGGAAAGGCAGTACTTGTTGAAAAGGGGGAGACTCACTCTCATTGAAAGCATTTTATCTAATCTCCTTATCTACCACATATCCCTCTTAGTGATTCCAAGAAGGGTAAGTTAAGGCTTTCAAAGTTCCAAAGAGATTTTTTGTGGGGTCGAAGTGCTTCAGAGAAAAAACCCCATCTAGTGAATTGTGTTAAAGTGTGTTTAAACAAGAAAATAGGGGGGTTAGGAATTAGGAATCTCACTATTCTTAACAAGGCACTTCTGTGTAAGTGAGTTGGAGATTTGCTTTGAAAATAGACTTTGTGGAGGTGTGTGATTGTTGGGAAGTTTGGGGAGAAAGATGGAGGTTGGACTGTGGGGGTGCTTAGGGAAGGTTATAGTGTAGGCTTTTGGAAAGCCATTAGGAAAAATAAGAAGGTTTTTAAAAGTAGGGTTGGCTTCATTATTGAGAATGGGTGGAGAATCAAGTTTTGGTTGGATAAGTGGTGTGGCAACACCTCACTAAAAGATTTTTTCCCCACCTTATTTGTCATCACCATTTCAAAGGATTTGTAGGTTGTAGACATGTGGAGAATTCAAAAGCATTCAATTAGGCGTGAGATGGAGGATAGAATGACTTGGTTAGCCTCAAGGAACGAAAGTTTTCCGCTAAAGCGTTCTACTCTTTCCTAACTTTAGGTGGTGCAGAGGCTTTTCCAATGAGAGTGGTTTGGAACCTGTGGGTTCCTACAATATTTGGCTTTTCTGCATGGGAAGCATCTTGGGGAACTTTAGATCGCTTGAAAAAAATGGGGGGTTTCTTTAGTAAATAGATGTTTTTTGTGTAAAAGGGAGGAGTCTATCGACCACTTCTACATTGTGTTACAACTGGTTATCTATGGCAGTTGATTTTTTTGTTATTTGGGTTGCAGTGGGTGATGCACTCTTCAGTTAGATTGATGTTGCTAAGTTGGAGTGGGGTGCAGGTAGGAAAAAAACGGAAGAAAGCTTGCCTAGTTGTCCCTTTGTGCCTTTTTTGGGTCATTTGGTGTGAAAGAAATTGGAGGGTTTCTGAAGATGTGGAAACTACGGACCAAGTGCTTAAATTTGCTCTTTTGCTTTCCTTATTGGACCATGTTAGGATTCATTTACAAGGAATTCCTATGTCTTTGATTGATTTTGTAGATTGGTTAGAAGCCCAAGCAGTTATGGCCAGGTGGTTTTATTTCTTTGCCCTTCTTTTTCTTTGTTCTTTCTACTTGGCTTCCTTTGTATATTTCTGGTGTGCATTGGTGAGTTTCAACCTTTCTTCTATCTATAATATTTTCTGCATACTTATAATATATATATATATAGCTGGGTTGCACCCAATTATTAAATACGAGGGTCTGGCTATTAAATGGGTTAAATGAGTTACACAATGTGTTGGTTGTTTAATAATTAGATAATATATGAGTTTATGTTTTTAACACGATTATTCTTCATGTTGTGTTTGGGTTGACCTATATAGTAGAATGCCCAAGTTTTGACATGACATGAACACAACCTACCAATATGAATTGCCACCCCTAAGAAAAACCCCTCCAACCATGGGCAATCCATTCGGGTGGGACTCCCTAACAAATTCAGAATCTTAGCTACCATGTCTGCTGTGATTCACTACTCTCTCTCTCTCTCTCATGCACCAAGAAGTTGGCTGCTCTCTTTGCTGGAAAATCTGCTTCCTCATTCACTGATTCTGAATCCCAACGGAGTTCCAACCTACCATAAACTTCCATGAATGAATCTCCTTTAATAAGCAAATCTAAAGAGTCCCAAATTTGTAGCTTCCCTTAGGCCAAAAAGGAGCACCAAAACCTCAGCCTTAAGAGCATTTCCCCTTTGCTGGTTGGCTGCTAAGACTGTGAACAGCCTCAGCAAAATGTTTCCAAAAGATATGGGCAAGCCTGACCCAAATCTGTCTTGAGTATTCCTTTTCTTCAGAGCTTCTTTAAGTGCAGGTACCTTATGTTGAAAACTACTTAATATTACTTATTGAAGTAGAGTAACTATGTTCTTTTAAACATACAAATCCTACATCAAGTTTTATTAAATAATATAATTGATAACTTCAATTACTACTTAGGAAATAAGTTTGTGTTAAATAACTTATGGCTTCATCAAGTAATTTAAGGTTATGATTTCATCTGGCTAGTGAAGAATGTTAGAACTAAAAATATCCAGATTACTGTAAATGCTGATATATTGGGAAATAGAACCATAGAAGCAAAACCTGATCTCTGGTGTTTGTTGTGATTTATTTTGCAACTAAAATTATGGGTTGTTAATGCATGTTATGGATTGAGTAAATGCATAGATGTAAATGGATATAGATGCTGTAGTGATTTCTCAAAAACTCTAATGTTTTTCTTTTTAATTTGCATTTTATTTGAAATGTAGCTTTCTGTATTTGAAACACTACCACTTTTTTTTACAGAAAACATGGCAACGGTTGAAGAATGTAAGCACAATTCATGATGCAATTCCTCATCCCAGTGATAGAGTGAAGCATCCAATGCATGTCAAGGTAAGGACTTCCTCTTATTAGATGAATGATTTGCAATTATTGGCAGAAGTCATACCACCAAGTCAGTGTGATGAGGTTTTATTTCTTTGTATGGCATTGTGGATTCAATGGATAGTTATGTTTTAAAAATATATTATTTTATAATAAAATTAGGGTTGAGAAAACCTGTATCCTTCTCTCTTTTTTCCTTTTTTCTCTCTTGCCTACATCCAAACCATTTGTTGCTTTTGGATCTCAAAAATATGAGAGAAATGAGACAGGAATGGAAAAAGGAAAGGAAAATAATAAAGTATAGGTTTGTACTCTATAATTTTTTTCTCCAAACTGTCTGCCATATTATTCTCCTTTTAAATAGAGGATGAAGAATTTGATAATGCATTTATTTTTCAAATAAATTTTATTATATTTCATTCCTACAAAATTTTCACCAGAAACCAAACAAGAAACCTTAAGATTTTTTCTTCCTTTTTATCTTTTTATTTCCTTGATGCTTCTGATGTCCAAATGGAGCCTAAAACAAGTTGTATCAAACCACTCGGCTCTTACGAAAGCATATTAAAAACTTGAGCTGGAGTCACTTGACAAATAGCTTAGCCATCAGTCTACTCAACTGCTTCAGCCGCAAAACTCTCTTCTTTAAGCCACATATTCCCAAGTTGAAAGTACCTTCCCATGCCATCATGCAATTGCCACCAATTTAGAGTGAGAATATAATCTGGTGGTGAACAGGGACTTTGATAACTTGCTGATTACCGACTTCCCTCTCATTTGATTCCTACTCACCACATTACTTCTGTTTCTCCTTAGCTTCTGAAAAGGTAGTACACAGTGGTACACAGTGTTGACTTAATTAAAATAGCATGCTTTCTGAGCAGGTGGCACAAAGATGCTTTCAGTCAAAAATGGATTCATCTTCCTTTGGGTGGGTCTATTGTGGGTCACATAACTTCAGTGCAGCTGCTTGGGGACGTCCAATTTCCAATCCTTTTGGAATAAAAACAACTGGAACTCACAAAGCTGACTCTTGCTTCGATCAGAGGCTTCACATTTGTAACTATGAACTTGGGATCATTTTCATTTTCCCCCCATCAGCTACAAAAGGTAACGGCAACCAAAGTAGTACAAACTTGGATGATGTGGTTTTGCCGTTTGTCATGCCTGCCCCAAAATATGGCCCCAGAGATAGACCTGCAACAACTCAAGCCATGACAGAGGCATTAGCTGAACTTACTGAGCAAGAGCATGAAAAACTTGTAGCAGCAACAAATACTGAAGAAATGATAGAAGAGGAGCTCCCAGATGAGGAAGAGGCAGTAGAGGTAACTGACCATGTTGCAGAGGAGAAGGAAGAAGAGAAGGCTTATGCTGAGCTGCTGTGGAGTCAGGTTGAGTCATCTCAAAGCTGTTGAATTCCGAATGAGGAATGCTGGGAGCAGTAGTCAGTCAATTAAGACATTGGCTCCTTTTATCTTAATCACCTGTTGGCGAGCCCTGTAGAGTATGTTGTCCTTGTATTACATTGATTCAGAGGGAGTCGTGTAAATTTGTTTTCATATTTCAAGATGGCAGCTTTGGGCCTGAAATGAATGAGTATTAAGGTCACATTTGGAACATTGAAACATAAAATGGGAATGAAGATCAATTCAACTTCCCTTCATTAATTTATTTGGATAATTTTTTAGAATGAGAATAGAAATAAAAATTTTATTGCTATGGAAACTAAATCCCATTCTCACTACGATTTTGATTCTTGTCTACACGAGATTATGATTCATTCTATTGCCACCCTATTTTCATTATCATTCTGATATACTCTCATTTAATTGTTTTAGACTACGAGCAAGTTTTCATTTGCCACCTGAATTTTCTTCCATCAGAGGAGCAAACAGAGAAGGGCAGAAGGAACACGAGGGCATTGAGATGGTGAGACAAAAGAGCTCAGGAAGTGTGGAATATAACTAACTTGCAGCCTTGAGTGGGACTGAGAGTCTAATTTTAAGATGAGTTAGAAGTGTTTCTTAATGTTTATAAGTTGTTTTATTTTTAATAACATACATCACATAAGTGATTTATCCACTATATGAGAAATAGAACACGTCACTTATCAATTTGAATGCATTCATATAGTTGCGTAAGTTATATTTTTCCATTTTTCTTCATTACTCATAAATATTATGTACAAATTAAACTTTATAATGATGAGATTACAAAAGTAACATCATATTTATATAATTTTTTTTTAATTACCTATTTATAATTTGAGTCTTTCCTACATAAAACTATTGATTGACCAATCAATTAATTCATCTACTTATAATTGATACTCTTAAATAATATTTACATATATAATTATATACGATTATATGGGAGGAAAACTAACAATCAAAAGAGTGAATGACAGTTATATAAAAAGTGTGTTATTTTTTATATCAAAGATGACAGCGATTGGATTTATAAAATTAGGTTGATGTAACCCTTTTAATCTATTAGTTCTAAAAGGAAACAGAGCATATTCCATTCATCATTTGGTACTGTGAGTCGTCCCAAAATTCCCCCACCTTTTCGGAGGAGAGAAATTTAAGAGCAACCTTAGAAATCTTTTCGTGTCACTATTAGAACGAATTACTTTTTAAAAGTTCTTAATTTAATAAAAATAAATAAATAAAATTTATATAGCTTTACAGTTTTCTCCTTTTTCATTTTTACTTGGCAGGACGGACGGGGACGACTTTGCAGTCGTTTGCAAGAAAACGTGGCTTGACGTGTTCTACTTCTCCTACTCCATTCCATTCCTTCCTTCTCCCTCTGTTCTTCCTTTCTTTGTTTTGGTGATTGCGGTCAGAAATAAAGACTCGGACGGAGCAGCAAAACCCAGAACAAGGACACAAAAATTTAACAGAAAATAAAAGGGAATCAATGGAAGTATCATCATCATCGTTGTCATCCTCCTCACCCCTATCAGTTCACTGGAGAAGGGATTTCTCCCCACTACTTGGTCGAGTTTCTCTCGACTGCCATGGCAGCCGCAAGCTCCCAAATCGCCCTTTCTCTTCTTCCACTTGTTCTTGCTTTGGAATTTCAATCTCCCAGCGGCCCCATTCCCATTCCCATTCCTTTGTGTTCAGAAAATCCTCTCCACGCATTTCCGCAGTCTTTGAGCGCTTCACTGAACGAGCCGTTAAGGCTGTCATCTTTTCCCAAAGAGAAGCGAAAGCTTTGGGCAGGAATATGGTATTCACCCAGCATCTTTTATTGGGTTTGGTCGCTGAGGATCGTAGTCTCGATGGCTTTCTTGGATCTGGCATCACCATAGACGATGCACGCGATGCTGTTCGCAGCATTTGGCATGATTATAACGATAGCAGCAGCATTTCTGGAATTCCCAGTTCCCAACCCTCTGTTGCCTCCTCCACTGACGTCCCCTTTTCCATTAGCACAAAGCGAGTGTTTGAAGCCGCAATTGAGTACTCTAGGACTATGGGTTATAATTTCATTGCTCCCGAGCATATCGCTATTGGGTTATTTACAGTTGATGACGGCAGTGCTGGTCGTGTCCTCAAGAGGTGCGTCTTCTTCTTGCTGATTTCATTTGTAGGCAGTGATTTTCTACTGATGCAATCCATTACCATCTTCTTGGTCAATTTCACATGATCCAGAACTTCAACCCTCAATTTTCAGAATCCACGACTACCCATTTTGCCGATCAATCGATATCTCTTTCATTGCAGTGTTAAACTTCAAGGCCACACTTTGGCAGAATCTAAAAGGGCAACAAGGAAAAACTGACCTAGAAAATGACCTTACTTTATAATTCAAGTAACATAAAGCCCCTAAACCATATGTATTATCACGCAAAAGGGAAAAATTGTTACCCTTCACTAGCTTGCCCTTCTAGATTCAAACTCTATATTAGAATCTAATCATCTTGCATGGATTTTTTTTTTTTTTTTTACAGTTTATTTTATGCCTTCCATTACTCATAGATTACCATGTCCTTTTGTGTTATCTCTCTCTCTGTATATATGCCTATTGATAAATGGTAAGAACAATCCATTACGCATGGAGTTGTGAATCTTGTGATGACGTGAAGAAGTCTTTTGTCCTGTCACAAAATAGTGGCTACCAACTCTTAGTTGACCTTAAATGCATGGTTTTGAAATGCCAAACATCATCTGTCACCAGTGAGTAGACGAATGGAATGTTCATATTGTTTGGTAGTTCTCTGGCAAATATGATAGAATATTGGCATTGAAGCATGGAATTCATTGCTCTATCCTTTTCTGGCAATCTTGGAGTGTTCTGTGTAGTATAATTGTGACATTTCTATAGGTTTTGGTTCTTTATGTCTTACCATTGACATGATCTTCTAATTCTATTAAGATTTTGGGATATATAATTCAGTTAAGATTCTCAAAAGATGCAATCTCTCTCAATAATAAACTTTTTTAATTAGAAGATTCAAGAAGTTTGTAACAGGTTAGTTCGGCATGACAGCCTTTTCTATGATTATTTGTTGTTCATGATCTATTGAGTAAAATTGCATCAGGATTTAAAATTGGAACATATACATTGCCAATTTGCCATTCATGGGGCTAGATCAATATGATTTCAGATTGGGGGCAAATGTTAATCACTTGGCAGCTGTGGCAGTCTCCAGGCTTCAAGGAGAGCTTGCCAAAGATGGTAGTGAACCATCTGCTACATTCAAAGGGATGCAGGGAAAATCTTTTTCTGGAAAAGCAGCCATTGTGAAATCCTCAGGAAGAAAGAAGGGTAAGAATTTTCTCAAGTTTTTGATTGTTCAATTGGTTTTCAGTTACAAGAACAGAGAGGACTAAATAGTACTGCAACTCTTTTTGTCAGAGAAAAGTGCTCTGGCTCAATTCTGTGTAGACCTTACTGCTCGTGCTACTGATGGACTCATTGATCCTGTAATTGGCCGAGACATGGAAGTTCAGAGGGTTGTTCAAATACTTTGCCGAAGAACTAAAAATAACCCCATTCTTCTAGGTGAAAGCGGGGTTGGGAAAACAGCTATTGCTGAAGGATTGGCAATTAGTATTGCAGAGGCAGATGTTCCCTCTTTTCTCTTGGTGTGTTACCTCCTTCTTGAGTGATCCTTATGCTACTTGCATATTTATCAGAGCTTAAGCCAAAATCAACCAATTCATGAGAGTGGGTGACTGTGTCACTGTTCAGCTAGTTAACAGAGTATAAGGAATTTGGATATGTTTGGGAGAACTTTTTACATAGATGAAAGTAAGAAATGTTAAATAATTAATGAGTAAAGCTACCACCACAAAAGTGCCATTATTTTAGCGGATGTATTAGCAAAAACCCTGGTCATTAGTCTCTAAATTACAGATTGAATAAGTTTCTGACACATGTAGAAACTACCCGTAATCCAATTGCCCCTGCTGCTAAAAACTGGCCCATTCAGGTGACCCAGATTGTCTATATTGGGCCCTATGTCTGTTTCACTAGTGTGACTCCCCACTCCAATCTAGTTCCCATGACAATCTCTACTCCCCAAACCCTAGGACATGGAACAGATGAATTTTATTTACAGTTTCATACCCTACTGAAAAATGAAGTGTTTATAGAGCATAACATGTTGCAAGGGTACTCACACATATTGAAATGTCCATTTACTAAAGGAGCAGTTAGAGAAAGTATCCTATGACACTTATATCGAAGATGGATGACATCCATCTCTTCCTTTTTCAGATCATGAATGTTGGTTATTTATAGGCTGCCAACACATTTTTACACCCATCTGTACATGTTGTGTGTGTAACAAGTATTTTATGCACTGAACTATCCATTTGTTATAGGTTGTACTACAGTTTCGTCATGTTGCTTCTCTTAAAATGATTGTCTTACCAATTTGATTAACTTTATTATCTTATACACAGACAAAACGCATAATGTCCTTGGATATAGGTCTATTAATGGCAGGCACAAAGGAGAGGGGAGAATTAGAGGCACGTGTTACTACTTTAATAAGTGATATTTTGAAATCAGGTGACAACTTTTTTAAAGTTATATTTTGGAACAAAAGGGGCTCTCTTTCTGGCTCATTCCTGACATGCTACTGTTGTAGGTAATATCATTCTTTTCATTGATGAAGTCCACATGCTTGTTGGGTCTGGCATTGCTGGACGAGGAAACAAGGGGTCAGGTCTAGACATTGCTAGTCTATTGAAGCCCTCTCTTGGGAGGGGACAGTTACAGGTGATGATTTCTTGGATTTACTTCATCATTGGATGGTTGTCAGCCTTGAAGACCTAACACTTAGGCTTGTCCATATTTCCTGTCAATTGAAGGATGGGTCTCAGATGAATTAAGTGTACATTTAACAATTAGGTGAATCCACAATTCAATAGTTATTGCCAATCACTAACTGGTTTCCACCAACTTTCCCTTCCCACTATTTCATTTCCCCTTCCAATTTGTCAAAAATTGTATAATCAGTTCTCATATCACCAGGAGCAGTTTATTGGTGTGGCCACACCATTGCCTCACAATGCTGTTGCAAAATGGATAGGAAGGTGTAGTTACCTAACGAGAATCCACTTTAGTGCACTCTATTTGACTTTTTGTTTTTCAATTGGATAATGGAGTTTGCTTTGGTTTACCATGTCAGAATACTATTTACATTGCTTAATACATCAGGTCTCTTGTTTACTGAAGTTCTTTTCATGCATTTCATAGGTTCTTCATTAAATGCGAAGTGTTCTAACATTCAACTTCTTGCAGTGTTTTGCATCCACTACCATAGATGAGTACGTGAAACTTTTTGAGAAGGATAAAGCATTAGCAAGAAGATTCCAACCTGTGTTGATCAATGAGCCAAGCCAGGTAATTTGTGATTTTTCTTCTTATTGTCTCTGTATGCAGTCATTTTCACTCCTATTTTTAGTCAGATATTGTGTAAAAATTCATAGGAGGAAGCTGTTAGGATACTGTTGGGCCTGCGGGAGAAATATGAGGCCCATCACAAATGCAGATTCACATTGGAGGCCATAAATGCTGCTGTGCACCTATCAGCAAGATATATTCCTGATAGGCGTCTTCCTGATAAAGCAATTGATCTTATTGATGAGGCAGGAAGTAAAGCTCGTATGGAAGCATACAAGAGGAAGAAGGAAAAGCAAACTTCTGTGCTCTTAAAATCACCAGATGATTATTGGCAAGAAATTAGGGCTGTTAAGGCCATGCATGAAATGGTAATGGCTTTGCTTCTATACTACCAATGGCTAGTTTTTAGATTAGCTAATCATATCTGCTCCATATATATATATATATATAATATATGCAGGTCATGGCTAGTAAACTGAAAAATTGTAATGGTGCTTCTTGCATGGAAGATGGTAGCACTGTCCTTTTTGAATCCCCTTTGCCTTCAATGTCAGATGATAATGAGTATGACTCTTAGTCCTTGGATTATGTTTAAAGTTAGAAGCAGTAGGCCTGAATTTTTTAGGTTTCAGGGTGATATTAAACAAAATATTGTGCTGTAATTCTTTTATAGACCTATAGTGGTGGGACCCAATGAAATAGCAGTAGTTGCATCACTCTGGTCAGGGATACCAGTTCAGCAGATCACTGCTGATGAAAGAATGCTCCTGGTGGGTCTTCATGAGCAGCTTAGGAAACGGGTGGTTGGTCAAGATAATGCTATTGCTTCCATTTCTCGTGCTGTTAAGAGATCCCGGGTTGGCTTGAAGGACCCCAACAGACCCATTGCAGCAATGCTTTTTTGTGGCCCAACTGGGGTTGGCAAAACTGAATTGGCAAAAGCTTTAGCGGCATGCTATTTTGGATCAGTAAGGCTTTATACCATATGTATACAAATTTTCCTTCTTTTCACAAAAGCTAATTTTAGAGGCTTTACTGATTAAATTTTTTTATAGAATTTGAATTTTAAAACTAAAGCAATGATAAACCTGTTTTTTGGATCTTCTTACAATATACCATTCATCAAGATCAGAACTTGTTTTAGAGATTTTATAGCTTACCTTGAAGATTCTGCTGAGTTACACACTACATATTAAGTTGCATGAGCACTTTGTGGAATTAATGGCCGTTTTTCTTCATTGTTCATTTATTTAATGTGTCTTATTGCTCTGTACTTATAAATCAATATGTAATTGAGACAATAGCCTTACCCAAGCCAATTATTAATTGGGTAGAAAACGTCAATGAGAATCTAGTCTCACCTAGACGATTCTTTAACTTAGTTTGATTGCATCCTTATACTATCTATATATAGCTTACAGGTTCCTACATGCTTTAGGAAATACTTCTTACTACATATTTGCATTCTGTTGTTCAAAGGGACAATGTCATCCTCTCAGCAGTTTCTCTGTCCTTTTTAGATCCTTCATTAATCTCTTACCCTTAAATTTTCATATTTGTAAAAATCTACAGGGAAAATTTAAAGTTAAAATAGCGGAGAGGTGAGATTTGAAGGCCCAAATTTGATGTAACCATGTTGTTGCAATGTCACAGGGAGGGTTTTGAAATACCTATCTAAAACAGGATAAAATGCCATGTTTTCAATGGTTTTTTACTGGCCCGTTGTGATTTGCATCTCACTAATACATGCATACTAAATTCTTCTTTACAGTGATGCTTATTGTCAATGATCAGTAGCAGGGGCTTCCAACATTGGAATTTAACTCTCATTTCTCTTGATTCTGTTATTGCAGGAGGCAGCAATGGTAAGATTGGACATGAGTGAATATATGGAGCAGCATAGTGTGAGTAAGTTGATAGGATCTCCCCCAGGTTATGTAGGCTATGGAGAGGGAGGCACTCTTACAGAAGCTATCAGAAGGCAACCTTTTACAGTTGTATTGCTTGATGAAATAGAGAAAGCCCATCCCGATATATTCAATATTCTCCTCCAAATGTTTGAAGATGGCCACTTAACAGATTCTCAGGTTTGCCTGTTGTTTTGTAATGCTATGTTTGGTTCTAGGAAAAAATGAAGGGAAAAAAAAATGTTTAGGAAAATGTTTTCTTATTTTAGTTTTACCATGGAAAATATAAAGAGAATAAAATATAATTAAAATTAATTAGATTGTATTTTCAAATTATTTAATCTTTATATAAAAAAGGAAAAATAAGTAATATAAGTTTCAAGAACCATGTAAAAATAATTTATTAACTTCAAATCTATTTTTTATTTTTCTTAACTTTTTTCTTTCCTTATATTTTTCTTCTATTTTTTTCCCTCACATTTTCTCTCAAAGTTTCCAAGAATCAAATACAGCTTAAGAGAAGGAAAAAAAAGGTGCTAAAGAGAAGGAAAAAAAAGTTGATAAAGAAAATGGTTTTCTTGTATTTGGATTACCTTGAAAATACAAAAAAATAAAAAATAAATAAATAAATAAATAAATATAATTACAATAGTTAAATAGAAGAGGAGAAAAAGTGAAATAAATTTTAAAAAATATATAAAAATAATTTATTAACTTCAAATCTATTTTTTTATTATTTTTCATTTTTTCTTTCCTTCTATTTTTCCTAACTTTTTTTTGCCTCAAATTTCCAAAACCAAAGAATCAAAACATTTTATTGATAAAACAATTAACACTGAAGTTCAGCCAACTCAAAGAAAAAAGGAAACTGCCATTTTATCTCATTTTGATTCTCCTTACAATTTTATAATGACTGCTCGATCTCTTATTTTACAAAAACTGGGTTCAACAGGGTCGGAGGGTGTTGTTTAGGAATGCATTGGTTGTCATGACCTCCAATGTGGGTTCTGGTGCCATTGCAAAGGGTAGACAAAGCTCCATTGGTTTCTCAATTGCAGATGATGAACCAACTTCATATGCTGGGATGAAAGCACTGGTAATGGAAGAACTGAAGGCATATTTTCGTCCTGAGTTACTCAACAGATTAGATGAAATAGTTGTGTTCCATCCCCTGGAAAAGGCTCAGGTTTGCTCCCTTCATTGAGGTGAGTCTGTAGGATTGGTGTTGATGAATGTTAACATCATCCATTTATTTCAGATACTGGAGATTCTGAATACCATGCTCCAGGAGGTGAAGGAAAGGCTCAGCTCTCTGGGAATTGGTATGGAAGTGTCAGTGTCGGTTATAGACCTCTTGTGCCAACAAGGCTATGACAAAAACTATGGTGCCCGTCCACTTAGGAGGGCTGTTACCTTAATTATAGAAGATCCCTTGAGTGAAGCACTTCTTACGGAAGAATACCAGCCTGGTGACATTGCTGTTGTTGATTTGGATGCTTCAGGAAACCCATTTGTAAGGAAGCAGTCAAATAGGAGAATCCACCTCTCTGATACAGCCTATGACGAAAAATTGTAAGAATGAAGAAATTTTGCAGTTTAAGCTATTGATTTATATGTAAATAATTTCAAAAAGTATTCACTGTGCCACTGGTAGACCCCAAAATTGGTGGTCTTTTATCCAAAATTTTTAATCCCTTTTTTATTTATAGATGTTGTACAGATTGGATTAGAAACTCTAGGTGGTCTTAAAAAATACAGATTGTATTTTTATTATTTATTTTATTTTATGTTATTTTGTTTTATTTTATTCTACTTTATTTTTTTATTTTGAGGAAAAAGATAGCATTGGAAAGAGGGAAAATCAGCATTTTTTGAGAAAAGAATCAGCATTTCCTCCTAAGCCCTAGAATCCCAATCCCACATCCGTAACAAGAGATCAAAATAAGTGATTCTTTATACAGCCAGCAACCACCCAATAGCTCAATTAAACAGACCATCAGAATTAAAGGACGGTATTAAAGTACTCTCAAATAATAGTTAATCAGTCAAGAAAGCAAGCAGATGTAAAAGTAAACGTGGGACATAGAATACAAGCCATTAGTTTCGGAATAATAATAAAATAAATAAATAAATCAGCCAAGCAACATCCTATCATTGTCGAGATTAATTTTCCTCAAAATTTCCCCTTATTTTATGAAAACCTAACCCTAGAGCGTAATCTAAATGTGAGATTGGGATTTTAGGGCTTAGGAGGAAAAACGAAAGACAAAGGGGAGATGTTGAGGCCTCGTATTCTCAGCAATCCTCGTAGTTGCCAAATGGATAAGCATACGATCTCAACGAACACGAATTCCTGATTCAGCTGCTCCTGCAAAAGGCGTCCGGACGGGGTGTCCGGACACACCCTCCGACGGTTTTGTCAGCCATGGAAAGAGAGATAAAAGTAGATGGCACAGTTGGCCTTTTTCTAGGTATTGAGGAGCTTACCTTCTTCTTTGTGCGAAGGTTCATATATATACCATTTAGAAACTCTCTCTCCTTCATAAATGATGGAAGGCTTTTTGGTTTACCATGATTGCCACTAGGTGGTGGCAGGGACATCCTCATCCTACGAACGGCTGTCAGAGATAACGGGAAGTGACTAGCTGTCACTTCTGTCTTTTCGCTCTGCAGGTATCAGGATATGATTTGTGACAGGATATCAGAATGACGTAGTGAGGCACGCTTAGTCTGGCCAGCGATCAGGATGAACATATCCGGGTGGAACATGAAAGGTCGCCGGATGCGTAATGGCGGTGGTCCGGGATGAACGTATCCGTGTGGGACATGAAAGGTCGCCGGATGAGTGATGGAGGTGGTCCGGATAGGAAAGCGCGCCACGTGTATTCTTGGGGGAATCCGGATGTGGGTATTCCGGGTAGGAACACGTGCCACGTGTCGTCAGGGGACGTGTGCCACGTGTCATCAGGGATGGGTCCCTACAATGCCCCCCTTTTTAAGTTGTCGATTTTGCCCTAGCAAAATGGGCGGGTTAAAAAAGAATGATTGCCTCTTAAAACCGGGGTTCGCTTTTTGTTCTTACTGGGCCACGTGGCGAGCTGGGGCGAAAAGACAGGAGAGCCTTTATGGCGAGCCGCCGTCTCTGGGTATTCCCTAGGCAAATGTGTCGGTTTAATGATAGCGTTTTTCTGAACGCTTGGGATACTGAGGTGCTGTCTCTTATAAATATCAGGCTGTGGACTCCCGTTGCTTTTTCTTACTGCATCTTCCTTGTCATCGCTTCATTTGTCTGCTGTTTTGTCTTTGCTTGTGAGCGTACCGGCAGCATTCAGGTGGTGACGGTGACTGCATTTGCGGTTTTCGACCCTGTTTTCGAGTTTACACTTGGTACGCAACTCTATTCTGATTTCTTTCTTTCTCACATGCTCTTTTCTTGGTTTGCCTTTGATTCGCTTGGGAAGCTCTCTCTTTTTTTTTTTTTTTTTTTTTTTTTTTTTTTTTGTGTATGTTTGGAGTTTCTGCTGCCCCCCTGCGCTTTTTTGCGTTTTGGTGGGGTATGGAATCTCCTGTGGGGTAGGGCTTGAGGTTTTGTGGGGTCGATTTCGCTTGTTTGACTTGCTGGGTTTCTTTCATGCAGATTGTGCTTCATCTTTGTACTGGAAAATGTCTGCTACCAAGGAAGTTACTTCAGCTCGCCCGTCTGGTGACGCTCGTGCTGAAAAGTCTGTAGAAAAGTTGGATGTAAAAGAATTTCGCGATCGGTTTTGCGTTCCTAATGGCGTGTCTGTAGAGCTGTTTGATGGAGAGGGCGTGTTGCCTGAGAAGCCGGAAAATAACGCGATACTCTTTACCAAGGAGCAGTTTAATGCTGGGCTTCGATTCCCTGTCCCGTCTCTGCTCAAGGAATTTCTGCATTTCACCCAGATTCCTCCAGTGTACGTACATCCCAACATGATCCGGGTGCTGATGGGGTGCAGCATCCTGAGCATGCTGTTCAACTTGGACCTCTCATTACTGGAGGTTCTTTTCGTTTACTCGATCAAGAAAGTGAAGAGTAACATCTTCAGCTTCGTCGCCAGCCTTCCATCCCTGCAACTGGTGACAAACCTACCAGATTCGAATAAAAAGGCCGCCAAGGGGCAGGTGCTGGTCAAGGGCGTATGGGCAGGTTTGTCTGAGCATCCGGACAGGCCCTTTGTTCCCAATCAGTCACTGAAGATTCCAGGTATAGCTAAGCTACTTTCTGCCTTTGCATAGTTTGTAAGTCAGCATTGTTTTTAGGTGGCTGACATATTCTGCTTTCTTGGGTGTAGACCAGGATAAGAGAGGAAAACTGGTGGAGTGGGTGGAGAAGGCTTCGTTCGATCGTTTGAACAAGCTTTTGAAATAACTTCAGCCGAGCGGAGATGCGAACTGCTTCTTTCTGCGCAGAACCTCCGCTTGATCGTCCAGCAGCCTCAGGCATACGTGCTGAACATACTTCCCAGGCGGCTGCCTGAAGAAGTGGTAGTCGGGGAGCACTTTATTCTTGAAGACCTTCCTTTCTATGAGGGGGTACGGAAGGCAGATGCCCGGAAACGCAAGGCCCTTCTCAACGATCGGGAGAAGAAAAGACAAGAAGGGCTTCTGCGGAAGGCTCCGGGTGGGAAACGGACTGCGTCCTCTCCGCCTGCTGGTGCTCCAGCAAAAAAGAAGAAGAAGCTGAGTAAAAAAAGTAAGGGTAAGGCAATAAAAATCCCAACTCCTCCAAAAGAGTTTGTACCCCCTCCCATTGGCTATGAAAAAGAATGTAATATTGAAGAGCCGGAAAATCCTCTCCCGTCCTCTGTCTCAACCACTTTCGAATTTATTAGGGGCCTTAATCTTTCAGGGCCCTCGGTGGCGCCAGACGTTCGGATGGCTCTTCTGGCTGAGGAAGCAGCTTCAATAAATCAACCCGGCTCAGCTCACCCGGATGAGGTTGCCGACTTGCCTCCTGTTACACCCCCAACAGGAGAGATGGGGGCAGATAGCCAGGAGTTGCCTGTACATGAGCCAAGCCCTCGTCCTCTTGTGCCTGTGAAGGGGCCAACTAGGAGAAGTTGCGTCTGGTACGCGACTTGAAGTCTGGCCTCGCTGGGCGGCTTCAGGGCCGGTTCACAGAAGGTATCGAAGTCAGCTGTTCATCCGTCCCGGAGGGTCATCCGGAAGGCGATGTAGTGGAGATGACGGAAGAGAGCCCGGCCGTCCAGCGCTGGTGCCGGCTGAGGTTCCAATTCTGGCTCCGGCTGAGGTTCCGGTTCTGGCTCCGGCTGAGGTTCCGGTTCTGGCTCCGGCTGAGGTTCCACCCAGAGAGGCCCAGCCGGTTGAGAATGTTGAAGGTGTGGTTCCGGAGGAGGAATCACTCTCTAATGCCTCCTTGGGAGAGGGTCCTTTTGATGATGCCACTTTCATCCCTGCTAACCCTTTCAGTTATGCGGAGATGGAAGAGAAGCTAAAACAGATTCCCTCTGTTGCAGACGCTGGGGTACCTTCAGCCCTGATGTTCGAGACAGTAGAGATGGTATAATTTACTTTTTAATTCCTTCGTCATGCTGATGCGCTTGTCGTGTGATTTGTAACTTGGTTTTTCTTTGTTTGAGTATTTTCCTACAGCTGGTGAGTGGCCTTCGCGGTATGGCTCTTCAACGCAATCTTCTTTCTGACCTGCTGGAGACTGCTGAGTATACAAAATCTTTTGTGTCTCAGCGAAAAAATGATGAAGAGAAATTGCGCTTGAGAGTGGAGCAGGCTGAAGCCAGTTCATCTACTGCTCGAGAGGAGAACAAGGTTCTTCGGGAGGAGAACGAGGTTCTTCGAGAGAAGAACGAGGTTCTTCGAGAGGAGGTTGCTGAGGTAAAGAGCCGGGAGGATTCTATGGAAGTTCGCCTGTTTGAGGCGGAGGAGGAGATGGCTCTTTTGAGGAGGGAGGTGAGGCACCTCCGGACAGAGGTGTCTATTGAGAGACGGCAGAGAGAAGAGTTGCAGTTGCGTTTGTCAACGCAAAAGGAAGAGCTGGAGGGTGAATTTGCTGCGGAGAGGGGGGAACTTGAAGCGGAGTACCAGAAGCAAGTTGATGAAATGTACTTGTTCGGCTACCGCTGTTGTATGAAGAAACATGGCATCAAACGGGACGTTCCTTCAATTCCTCCGGGTGAATTGGAGAAACTGCACAGCAAACCTGCTCAATGACAGCTTTTCCTTTTTGTGAAAGAAATCTACTATCTTCTTTCTATACCTTTGTAGTCCGGAGGTCTTTTGTGTATGATTCATTCCACAAATATCAATAAAAATACACCTATTCATTTTGTATTTCTATTTTTTGCCTCATCTTTCACTGGTAATACTGCTTTAAATTAGATACATTCCATGGTCGCTGTAATGGGGTTCCATCCAACTTCTGTAGATGATAGGCTCCACTTTCACTTGTTTTAGATACTATGTAGGGGCCTTCCCAATTGGCTTGGAACTTTCCTGCCCCTATGTCAGCAGTATTTTCAAAAACTTTTCTAAGGACTAGCGTACCATTTTTGAAGCTTCTGGGCTTTACTTTGCGATTGTAGTGAGCTGATGCCCTTTGCTGATAGTCTGCCATCCGGATGGCTGCAGTTTCTCTTATTTCGTCCGCCCAGTCCAAATTTCTTCCTAATTCTACATTTGCATCATCCTGCCTTCCTATTTCGGTTCGGATAGTGGGTAGGCCAATTTCGGTGGGAATGATTGCGTCCATTCCGTATGCGAGGGCGAAGGGAGTATTGCCTGTTGGACGTCCGGGTGTGGTTCGATAAGCCCATAGGACGCCGGGTAGCTCCTCCACCCATTTTCCTTTGGCTTGCTCGAGTCTTTTCTTCAAGGCAGTGACTAGAGTCTTGTTTGTGGCCTCCGCTTGCCCATTACTTTGAGGATAGCGTGGTGTAGAATATGAGTTCCGAATATTGAGTTCTGAACAGAACTTTCGGAAAATCTTGCTATCAAACTGTGGACCGTTGTCTGCTATGATTGTTTGGGGAATTCCGAAGCGACAAATGATGTTCTTCCATACGAATTTGGTGACATCCTTGTCTTTGATACTAGCATATGCTTCGGCTTCTACCCACTTACTGAAGTAGTCTGTGGCGACAAGCAGGAATTTCTTCTGGGCAGGTGCGGCTGGTAGAGGTCCTACTATGTCCATGCCCCACTGTGCAAAGGGCCATGGACCTGAGATCGTTTTCAACTCTCCCGATGGCATGTGTAGTATGGGGCGTGCCTTGACATTTGTCGCATTTTTTGACGTATGCTGCCGCGTCTTTTTCATCGTAGGCCAGTAATAACCTTGCGAATGGGCTCTATGTGCCAGTGATCGCCCTCCAGCATGGTTCCCACATACTCCCTCGTGCAACTCAGCTAATACATAAAGTACTTCTGAATGTTTCAAACATCTGAGGTAGGGGCCTGTAAAGGATCGCTTGTACAGGTGCCCTTTAACCAGGGTGAAGCGGGCGGCTTGCACCCGGATCTTGTGTGCTTGCTTAGATTCTTCAGGCAGGGTGCCTGTTCGGAGGTATTCAATGATATCTTTCATCCACCCTTCGTCATCTGTTTCGCCTGCCTTAATGGTGTTGCAAGTGGAGGTTTCCGTGATGGAAGGTTTGGCTTGTAAATATATAGGCAGTAGTATTGCTTCTTTGGTGGGAAGGGAGGCAGCTATACCTGCCAGGGCGTCGGCGCGCGCATTTTCGTTCCGCCTGATTTTTTCAATTGTCCACTCTGTGAATCGTTGCAAAGTATCTTTTACTTTGTTTAAGTATTGTGCCATGCGCTCATCTTTGGCTTCGTATTCGTTTTGAACGTGTCTTACCACGAGTTGGGAATCGCTATAGACTCGAAGCCTGGAGACGGATAAAGCCAGGGCGAGATCCAATCCGGATAGGATGGCCTCATACTCTGCTTCATTGTTAGAGGCTTGGAACCCCAGCCGGATGGCTTGCTCCAGCTGTTCTCCGGTTGGGGATTGTAGGAGGAGCCCTACTCCGGAGCCGGATGATCGTGAGGCTCCATCAACCCGCAATGTCCACCATTGTTTTTCGCTTGATTCGTCATGTTGGATGGGTTTTCGAGAGTATTCCAACACGAAGTCAGCCATTACTTGGCCTTTTATGGACAATCTGGGTTGGAACTCTATTCCAAATTCACTCAACTCTATGGCCCATTGAAGCATTCTCCCGGTTAGGTCCGGCTTGTGTAAGATATTGCGAAGGGGTTGGTCAGTTAATACGACCACTGGGTGTGCTTGAAAATAAGGGCGGAGTTTCTGGGCGGCACTTCGAAGAGCTAAGGCCGTCAATTCTATCTTTGAATATCTGGTTTCAACATCTGCCAACGCTCTGCTGATGTAGTAGATGGGTTTCTGCTCCTTGGGCGATGGGCAGCGGAATAAGACAGCGCTAACTGCCCACTCTGAGACAGCCAGGTACACATACAGTTTTTCTCTGGGGATGGGGCTGCTTAGGATGGGTGGTTGCATGAGGCGTTGCTTGATTTTTTCAAAAGCGTTTTGACAGCTGTCTGTCCATCCGCTGGGTCCTGCTTTACGGATTGCCAGGAAGAAGGGCTGTAGCTCATCGGTGAAACGGGCTATAAAACGTCCTAGAGCGACAAGCTTGCCTGTGAGGCGTTGTAATTCCTTTTTGTTCCTGGGGGGTGACGTCTCTACGACTGCCTTGACTTGTTCTGGGCTCACTTCTATTCCCCTTTGACTGACCATAAAGCCTAGGAATTTCCCAGCACTCACGCCAAAGGCGCATTTGGAAGGGTTCAACTTCATGTCGAACTTCCTTAAGAGGTGGAAAACTTCTTGTAAGTGGAGAACATGCTCTTCACGAGTTTTGCTTTTGACCACGACGTCATCAATATACACTTCCACTGTGCGGCCAATTAGAGGTTTGAATATCTTTGTCATCAGTCTTTGATAAGTGGCGCCAGCGTTTTTGAGACCAAATGGCATGACTTTGTAACAGTAAAGTCCATGTGGCGTTATGAAGGCTGTTTTTTCTTGATCATCTGGGGCCATGGGGATTTGGTGATATCCGGAGAAAGCGTCCAGAAAGGAGAGCATCCCTTGCCCGGCGGTAGAATCCACAATCTGATCTATTCGTGGCAAAGGGAAACTGTCTTTTGGGCATGCTTTATTGAGGTTGGTATAGTCGACGCAGACCCGCCATTTGCCCTCTTTCTTGGGTACGACTACTACATTTGCCAACCAGTCTGGATATTCCACTTCTTTGATGAATCTGGCCTCCAGTAGTTTGTCAATCTCCATCCGGATGACTTTTTGTCTGTCCGGGTGAAAACGTCTGACCTTTTGCCGGATGGGTTTTGCCATTGGTAAAATGTTAAGCTTATGCGAGACTATCGAGGGGTGAATTCCCTTCATATCAGAGTGTGTCCATGCGAAAACGTCATGGTTTTGTCGGAGGATGTCTTGGATGCTCTGGGTTTCTTCGGGCGTTAAAAGGGAACTTATACGAGTAAGATGAGAATCTTCTTCTGAAATTTGTACTGTTTGTAAGGGATCTGCTGCCGGGGGATCTCTGTCCGCCGGATACAGTGACTGCTATTGGTCGAGCGCATGGGTGGATTCGGGGAGGGGTTCATTCTCCCGACTGGTCCCTGCTTCTCTTGCTATCTGGTAGCATTGGCGAGCGGCTAGCTGGCTGCCGTATAGGTTGGTTTGCCCATCTTCAGTGAGAAAGCTCACCATCTGATGATATGTGGAGGGGATGGCCTTCATACAGTGTAGCCATGTACGTCCCAAGATAACATTGAAGGGTGATAGATCTTGGACTACCGAAAATTGAACGTTGAGAGTGACTGGGCCAGCTTGGACTGGTAGCACAATGTCTCCCAATGAGGTAGTTGATGCCCCGTTGAATCCGGACAAAATCCTTCCAGGGTTTTCGAGACCGACTAAGTTGTGTCCCATGTGGCTTATGACTGACGCTTGCACCAGATCAGCTGAGCTACCTGGGTCAATTAAGACGCGCCTTACGTCGAATTTGTCTATCCCCAAGGATAGAATGAGGGCATCACGGTGCGGACGTAATATCCGCGTGGGGTCTACTGGAGGAAAAATGATCGTTCCGTCTATGGGGTGCGGGCCTCCTTCGGTTATCCCAGGTCGGATGGAATTGATACGCTCACGCACCATCGCTTCCCGCAACAACCTCTGCCTCTTTCGCTTGGAATTGAACTCTTCATCCGACGGGCCTCCATTAATGTAATTTATGACGGCTTTGGGGGCGGCCGGAGCCATGGGGGCCCCAGAATCGCGGCCCCGGGAGGCATCTCCATCTCTAGCATCTGTACGGAGGTATTGCCTTAAATGACCCGCCTTTATAAGCCTTTCCACCAAATATTGGAGGCTTCTGCACGTCTCCGTTGTATGGCCGTGCTCCTTATGGTAAGCGCATTTTTTGCTATGGTCTCTCCTGGATGGATCCGATCCGAGGGGTCTGGGCCACCTGAAATCGGACATGCTCTGGATCATAGGGAGAAGCTTCTCATAAGTTATAGAGAGTGGTGTGAGGGGTGGCATTTCCGGGCGGCTTGGTCCTTCTTGCCTTCGATCGGATGGTCTTGGCCTGTCCGGAGGTTTAGTGCTTCCCTCTGTAGTACCCTTGGATGCCTGTCCGGCCACCAATACTTGCTGGGTGGCTGCCCGTACGTCATCTTCAAGCATTGAGTATTTGTTTGCACGTCGAAACAAGTCGTCCATTGTCATAGGAGGCTTTTTTGCTAGTGACTCAAAAAAGGGAGTGCCTGGGCAAATACATCGTTTGAAAATCTGTAGGACAGCGTCCATGCTGCAAGCTTCCACTTGTAGGACAGCCTGGCCAAATCGTTTCACGAACTCCCTCAAGGATTCGTTATCCTTCATTTTTATGTTTTGCAAGGTGCTGATGTTTTGCTTATGTCGGGCGGAGCATAAGTATTGTCCCACGAAAGCTTCTGAAAGGTCTCTGAAATTATCCACCGAATTAGGAGGTAGGCGATGGAACCATGAAAGAGCCTGTCCTTGCAGACTGGCAGGGAATACTTTGCACAGCAGTGGGTCGTTGCCTATGTCGAGGGTCATGAGCTGTCGATAGTGCATGATATGGTCAAAGGGGTCACTGCACCCATCGTATGTGGAAAACTTTGGTACGAGAAATCCCCTTGGGGGTTCGTAATGAATGATATGAGAGCAGAAAGGCGTGGAGAGCATGTCATCCAACCTTTTGCTAATGGAGCCCATGGGTGGCTCGCTCAGGAGATTTTTCCCAATGGTTCGTACCGCTTGGTGCGGTGGAGCGTTCTGCATCATGGGGGTGACCAAGGGGTCACGGTGCGAAAGAGCGTTCTGTGGCATGGGGGTGACCGTAGGATCATGGTGCACTCCCCCTGCGATGGTCGTCGGTGGCTTGGGCCTGCCAGTTTGCTGGGGGCCCAGTCTCGCGCGCATGGCGCCCGACAATTGGGATCTTTTGTCACGTCGTCTTTTTGACGAGAAGTGGGTGGAATCTGAGCTCTCTTCACGGGGAGCTCGAGGCATAGGCGTGTGTGGCTCATGCGGCCTAGCGCTGCGTGTTTCAGGGATTGCTTCCGCTGTTCCAGGGTAAATCGACTCCTGGTGAGCCCTTGAGTTGGCCACCTGGTCCCGGGAGTGTTGACGACGGGGAACTCCTGTCGACGATGCCTGGATACGTAGTATTGCATTTTCTTCTCTTAACCTCGTCGTCTCCTGGAGGAGAGTTTGTAGTTGGCGCTCACTCGCTAACTGCCTTCTTTCGATGGCTTGGCGCCATTCAGAATTATCTTCCTCTCTTCTTCCAGATGAATGGCTTTGGGAAGGCGTAGCCATTTCTGCTATTTACTGAATCAGCGAAAAACGTTTCCCACAGACGGCGCCAATGTTGAGGCCTCGTATTCTCAGCAATCCTCGTAGTTGCCAAATGGATAAGCATACGATCTCAACGAACACGAATTCCTGATTCAGCTGCTCCTGCAAAAGGCGTCCGGACGGGGTGTCCGGACACACCCTCCGACGGTTTTGTCAGCCATGGAAAGAGAGATAAAAGTAGATGGCACAGTTGGCCTTTTTCTAGGTATTGAGGAGCTTACCTTCTTCTTTGTGCGAAGGTTCATATATATACCATTTAGAAACTCTCTCTCCTTCATAAATGATGGAAGGCTTTTTGGTTTACCATGATTGCCACTAGGTGGTGGCAGGGACATCCTCATCCTACGAACGGCTGTCAGAGATAACGGGAAGTGACTAGCTGTCACTTCTGTCTTTTCGCTCTGCAGGTATCAGGATATGATTTGTGACAGGATATCAGAATGACGTAGTGAGGCACGCTTAGTCTGGCCAGCGATCAGGATGAACATATCCGGGTGGAACATGAAAGGTCGCCGGATGCGTAATGGCGGTGGTCCGGGATGAACGTATCCGTGTGGGACATGAAAGGTCGCCGGATGAGTGATGGAGGTGGTCCGGATAGGAAAGCGCGCCACGTGTATTCTTGGGGGAATCCGGATGTGGGTATTCCGGGTAGGAACACGTGCCACGTGTCGTCAGGGGACGTGTGCCACGTGTCATCAGGGATGGGTCCCTACAGGAGAGGAGGGCGGGAAGGGTTTTGGGGGTTTTAAAATGAAAATGACCATTTTATCTTTACTTAAAACGAGTAATACGGAGAACATATGCGTTTTCCATCCAATATAGGTAGCATTGTCATATTCTAAAAATATGCATTGTGTTGTAAAACAAGGACAAATATAATGCAAATCAAAGTAGTAGAAATAAAATATATCTTACTTTGATATATAATATGGAAGAAGGAATCAAGGAAGAGAATTGAGAAAGTGAAAGAAAGAGAGAGAGAAAGAATGAGAGGAAGAATTTTCTTTCTTTTCTCGGGATGTATATTACAGGAGACGGGAAGCCCTTTTATAGGCTTTCCAAATGGCTTCCATTAATATCCCCATTAATGAATATTAATGAAACTCATAAATAACATTAATGACTTCCATTAATGAGTATTAATGGAAGTCATAAATAATACTTAATTAATATTAATGTGGTGGCATTCATTACTACAATTATAACACTCCCCCTTAGATGTCCACCACATTGAAAGAATATGCCTCATTAAAACCTTGCTAGTAAAAAACCCTATAGGAAAAACCTAGCGAAGGAAAAAGAGTACAATATTCTTTTCTTGGCATATTAGGACTGCCTCGTTAAAAACCTTGCTAGTAAAACCTAGTAGGACAAAACCTGGACGAAGGAAAAAAGAGTACAGTACACTAACACCCTTTTACAAGCATACTCCCCCTCATGTCGATATCCTTGAGTTGACGCATTCAAATCCTGTGTATTAACTTCTTGAATGTTGAGGTTGGCAATGATTTTGTGAATAAATCTGCTAGATTATCACTTGAGCGTATTTGTTGCACATCAATTTCACCACTTTTCTGGAGTTCATGTGTATAAAAGAATTTTGGTGAAATGTGTTTAGTTCTATCTCCTTTAATATAACCCCCTGTTATTTGTGCAATGCATGCAGCATTATCTTCAAATAATGTTGTCGGGTCACCTTTGATAGAGGAGGGTCCACATGATTCCCGAATATGCTGGATCATAGATCTTAACCATATACATTCACGACTTGCTTCATGAATTGCCAGTATTTCTGAATGATTTGATGATGTGGCTACCATTGTTTATTTGACAGATCTTCATGAAATAGCAGTACCATTGCAATTAAACACATACCCTGTTTGTGACCTGCCTTTATGTGGATCTGAAAGATATCCTGCATCTGCATATCCAAGCAATTGTTGCTTTGATTCCCTTGAGTAAAATAAACTCATATCAGTAGTTCTGCGAAGATAACACAATATATGTTTGATACCATTCCAATGTCTTCGAGTTTGAGCGGAACTGTATCTTGCTAATAAATTGACAGAAAAAGCAATGTCTAGACGTGTACAATTGGCAAGATACATAAGTGCATTAATAGCACTAAGATATGATACTTCAGGACCAAGTAACTCTTCATCATTTTCGCAAGAACGAAATGGGTCCTTTTTCACATCAAGTGATCGGACAACCATTGAAGAACTTAAAGGATGCGCTTTATCCATATAAAAACGCTTCAAAACTTTCTTAATGTATGTTGATTGATGTACTAAAACTCCATTTGGAAAATACTCGATCTGTAGGCCGAGACAAAATTTTGTTTTTCCAAGATCTTTCATCTCAAATTCCTTTTTCAAGTAATTTGTTGTTCTTGTGAGCTCTTCAGGAGTTCCAACAAGATTTAAGTCATCAACATACACTGCAATAATTGCAAATCCGGTTTCTGATTTCTTAATGAAGATGCATGGGCATATAGGGTTATTCACATACCCTTCTTTTAGCAAGTATTCGCTAAGGCGATTGTACCACATACGTCCAGATTGCTTTAATCCATACAAGGATCGTTGTAACTTGATTGAGTACATGCTACGAGGCTTTGTATTATTTGCATCAGGAAATTTAAATCCTTCGGGGATTTTCATGTATATATCATTATCCATGGATCCGTATAAATATGTTGTAATAACATCCATGAGACGCATATCCAGTCCTTTTGAGACTGCCAAACTAATTAAGAAACGAAATGTGATTGCGTCCATGACGGGAGAATATGTTTCCTCGTAGTCAATACCAAGTCTCTGCGAGAAACCTTGTGCTACTAATCGCGCTTTATATCTTATGATCTCATTATTTTCACCGCGCTTTCGTACAAATACCCATTTGTACCCAACAGGCTTTACATCTTCAGGTGTTTGGACTACAGGTCCAAAAACTTCTCATTTTGTTAATGAGTTTAATTCTGCCCGTATAGCTTCTTTCCATTTTGGCCAATCATTTCTATGTCAACATTCTTCCACATTTCGTGGTTCGGGATCTTCATTATTTCTTATGATATCAGAGGCCACTTGGAAAGCAAAAATATTGTTAATAACAATATATTTCGATCCCATTTTTCTCCCGTTTGTACATAACTTACTGAAATCTCACAATTTTCAGGTACTTGTGCCTCTTCAGGGGCTTCTTGTTCAATATGTGCCTCTTCAAGGGCTTTCTGCATTATTTGTGCCTCTTCTAGGGCTACAAATTTATCAATTTTAAACTGATCAGTCATTTTGATGGTCTCTTCTAGAGTGCCAAGTTTTTCTTGGGTTCTCCTCTTTCGAGGAGTTACATCCTTTGAGCCGACAGGTCTACCACGCTTCAGGCGTATCTTAGATTCATTTGTTAACTGTCCTACATGGACATCAATCCGTGCTGGAGTATTTGCAGCCGGGATATGTGACCTTGTCACTTTCTTGGTATCAATGAATGCATCCGGTAATTGATTTGTAAGATTTTGCAAATGAATGATCCTTTGAACTTCTAGTTCACATTGATTTGTACGAGGATCAAGATGGGTCATAGTAGATGTTTTCCAACTAATTTCTCGTCGTTCTTCAGGAATCAACTTTTCTCCCCCTAATGACGGGAAAACACTCTCATTAAAATGATAATCCGCAAAGCGGGCTGTAAAAACATCGTCTGTCAAAGGTTCAAGATATCTTATGATAGATGGAGAATCAAAACCTACATAAACCCCAAGTTTTCGTTGGGGACCCATTTTAGTGCGTTGTGTAGGTGCAATTGGTACATATACTGCACAACCAAAGATTCGTAAGTGAGAGATATTTTGTTGTTTTCCAAACACAAGTTGTGAAGGAGAGTATTCATGGCAAGCTGTAGGTCGAATACGGACTAAAGCTGCAGCATGCATAATAGCATGACCCCAGGCGGAAGTAGGTAATTTGGTTTTCATTAGTAATGGTCGAGCTATTAACTAGAGACATTTGATGAAGGATTCTGCTAAACTATTTTGGGTATGAGTATGAGCAACAGGATGCTCAATATTTATCCCTACTGACATGCAATAGTCAATGAATGTTTGAGAAGTAAATTCACCAGCATTATCAAGACGTATTGTCTTAATTAGATAATCTGGAAATTGTGCTCGTAATCTGATTATTTGTGCAAGGAGTCTAGCAAAGGTTACGTTACGTGTAGAAAGGAGATAAACATGTGACCACCTAGTAGAAGCATCTATTAAGATCATAAAATAATGGAATGGTCCACATGGTGGATGGATAGGCCCACATATGTCCCCATGTATTTTTTCTAAAAAGAGTGGTGACTCAGATATGACTTTAGTAAATGATGGTCTGATTATCAATTTACCTTGTGAGCAGGCAGCACATGAGTATTCATTGGGCGAAAGAATCTTCTGGTTCTTTAGTGGATGCCCATGTGAGTGTTCGATTATTCGACGCATCATTGAAGACCCTGGGTGACCTAGTCTGTCATGCCAAAGGACAAAAACTTTTGGGTCGTTGAACTTCTGGTTCACGACAACATATAATTCAATAGGCTTTATAGTTGTATGATACAACCCAGAGGAGAAAGTCGGGAGTTTTTCCATTATAAGCTTCTGGCCAGATATAATGGAAGTAATGTAAAGATATTCTACATTATCTTCATTCATAGTTTCAATATGATATCCATTTCTGCGGATATCTTTAAAACTGAGCAATTTTCTTCTGGATTTGCTAGAATATAACGCGTCATTTATATGGAATCTAGTTCCATTTGGCAACGTTATGTTTGGTCTTCCAGAGCCTTCAACTAAGTTTGTAGTACCAGATATGGTACTTACATTAGCTTTTATTAATGTCAATTCGAGGAAATATCTTTTATCTCGAAGAATTGTGTGTGTGGTCGCATAGTTTGCGAGACATACATCATCCTCATTCATCTTGAGACCAAATAACACATGGATTTCAGATATAACAAAAAAAACAGGGCATAATGTAAATAACAAAGTAAATCAGATGTAAATATAAGACATAATAATATATTATTTTATATATAAAGTAACATCAATCAATGTTAATTTTTTTCATCATTTATCAAATGGTCTGTTTTTTCATTGGGACCTCCAAAGAAATCAATGTCATAGTAGTTTAGGTCCAATCCATCACCATCGGTAAAGTTCATCTCTATCTCTTTTCCTTTAGCTTTTATTGATGCTTAGTAAAGGTCGACCAAATGTTTGGGCGTACGACAGGTATGCGACCAATGCCCCTTCATACCACATCTATAACAATTATTCTCATGGTTCTTAGGAGGTTTATCTTGTAAACGCTTCCCATTTTCTTGTATTGTCTCAGTATTGTTCCACTTCTGGTGGTGCAATGAGGCTTTCATTTTCTGAGAATTATTACTATAAGAACCATGGTATCGGGGATTTTTTCCACGACCACAACCACGTCTTCATCCTCGTCCACGTCCACGAGTTTGGGACGATATTACATTCACTTCAGGGAATGGTTCAGATCCAGTTGGACGAGACTGGTGATTTCTCATCAAAAGCTCATTATTTTGTTCAGCAACAAGAAGACATGATATTAATTCAGAATATTTTGTAAATCTACGTTCTCGATATTGCTGTTGTAGGAGCACATTCGAGGCATGAAACGTAGTAAAAGTTTTCTCTAACATGTCTTCCTCTATGATTTTTTCTCCACACAGCTTTAATTGAGAGCTGATTTTGAAAAGTGCAGAGTTGTATTCACTAACAGTTTTAAAATCTTGCAACCTTAGGTGCATCCAATCATATCGAGCTTTTGGAAGAATCACAGTTTTCTGGTGGTCATATCTTTCCTTCAAATTACTCCATAGAGTAAAAGGGTCATTTACCGTAAAATACTCATTTTTTAAACCTTCATGGAGGTGATGGCGAAGGAAAATCAATGCTTTTGCGCGATCCTGCAGGGATGCTTGATTTCCTTGTTTGATCGTAGCTCCAAGGTTCATTGCATCAAGATGTAATTCAACATCAAGGATCCAAGATAAATAGTTTTTTCCTGAAATGTCAAGTGCCACAAATTAGAGTTTTTGTGATATTCGACATTGTCAAATAACTTCATATATATGACAAAACAATATTATTAGAATTAGTTATAATAACTTGATAGCATTGGTATAACTTTGATTATAAACAAAATCAAATAATTTGTTTATAACTTTTAACAATATGTAACAAAACAAATCAATAATAATGTAAATATGTAAAATTTTATTCTATATAAATAACTTCAAATTTAAGATACGAGAATTACCTTCAGAGCAATTCGTGCTGATAATGTGTTGTAAAACAAGGACAAATATAATGCAAATCAAAGTAGTAGAGATAAAATATATCTTACTTTGATATATAATATGGAAGAAGGAATCAAGGAAGAGAATTGAGAAAGTGAAAGAAAGAGAGAGAGAGAGAGAGAATGAGATGAAGAATTTTCTTTATTTTCTTGGGATGTATATTACAGGAGACGGGAAGCCCTTTTATAGGCTTTCCAAATGGCTTCCATTAATATCCCCATTAATGAATATTAATGAAACTCATAAATAACATTAATGGCTTCCATTAATGAGTATTAATGGAAGTCATAAATAATACTTAATTAACATTAATGTGGTGACATTCATTACTACAATTATAACACATTGCATGTAATTATAAAATATTATGATGGACAATGTGAAAAATAATATATAGATTGAGAGGTAAAGTGTAATAAATCTTGTTTTTAAATATAAATACTAATAAATTTATTTTTTATCAAATTATTTTTTCATGATGTTTCTTAAATGATTAAAAAAATATATAATATTAACTTTATTAGTTACTGTCATGCAGGAATACTAATATGTTTTAAAAATAAGGATGTTTTAATTATTGTATTTATTTATTTGTTTATATAATAATTAATAGATTAAAATGGATAAAAATATTTCATTTGTTAATCTGACCCCTTAAGTCTATATGTGTTTTAGAAGAAAAAATTATTTTTACAAGAAAATAATGTTTTTTGTTCATACGATTCTTTTCATTTTATTAAAAATTAAATTTTTTACACATGAAATTTCTTAAAAAAAACTATTTTTTTAAACGTAGCTTTACACTATTCTTCTCCCCATATCATAACCACGTAACCCGTAGCGATAGTGGATCGGGTTACACGTGGGCCTGGTTTAGCTCGAATCAGAGCTCCCAACACCAGGAAGACAACAGATTAGGGTTTTGTTCACACCCACAACCAATTCATCCAACCTCATGGCGAAGACCTCTATGACCCTCACCGTCAAGGAGGGGCAACCGCCTCCACCATTATGTGCGGCAGCAGTGTCAGGGGAAAGTGGTGGGGGCGATCCTATGAGATCCGTGAATGAACTTCGCAACCTCTCTACTGTTCTACACGCATTTAGACGAAGATGGGACGAGTTGCAGAAGCATCTGGATTTCATTCAAGATGCCATTGCCAGCAGGTCCAGAGAGTTGGATGCTTCCCCGCAACATCACCAAGCTCTAGCTTCCAATACCTTGGAAACATCTAGTCCGGAATCAGCTGATCTACATTCAGAACCAATGCCAGCGCAGACATCCGTGTCGGAGCTTGGATTTCTCTGCGGAATGATGCGTAGCCGAGGCCTCCGCAAGTACATCATCTCACATCTCTCGGACGTTGCCAAGCTCCGTGAAGAAGTCCCTGCAGCTTTAAAGGGCGCTCCAAAACCTGCCAAACTTGTACTTGAATGCATTGGGCGCTTTTTCCTCCAGGGAAGCAAGGCATTCGGCAAAGCCACCCACATGGTTCCTTCTCGACAAGCATCACTTCTAATTTTGGAATTTTTTCTACTCTCTGACTGCACCGAGATGGAGCCATCCGTGAAGGAAGAAGCTGATTTAGCTGCAGTTACTTGGAGGAAGAGGCTTATCAATGAAGGTGGAGTTTCCAATGCCAGTGACATTGACGCTCGGGGTTTGCTTCTTCTGGTTGCTTGTTTCGGCATCCCGGCTTTATTTAGGAATGAAGATCTCAGGAATTTGATCCGGCTAAGTTGTCCAAAGGAGATTTCTGATGCCTTGCGACGCTCCCGTTTTCTCCTCGCCAGGGTCCCAGGTAAATGTGATGACAGCCTTTAATGCATACCTATTCATATTTTCTTGATTTTATGTTTTTTATTTTGATCTCCCTAAAGTTTCAATTAGTCTCAGGTATATAATTTTGAATTAGATTATTCCTGCCGGGATGCTAAACACCATAAACTAGTACTTGCTATTTTCTTTTTTCTTTTTTTTTTTTCAAATTTAACTACTAATCTAGTACTGTCACATACTGTTCCCTGCTAAGTTTTGAGTTTAAGATTAATACAAACTAGAGGTTTGGATTGTGAGATAGTTTTATTACCAATGGCTTAATCTTTATGTTGCAATTTTTTTTGGGTCAGAATTAAAGGGCTTATTGTCTTCTTATTGATTGGAAGTGGCAATTTAATGACTCATTTTTTCTCACGCTTTGAGGCTATAGCCTCAAGGCTAATCCTCAAATATCCAAAAGGTTTTTGGTATTTATAGGCTTTTGGTATATATTTTATAAGTGGTTTAAGTTTCAATATTCAATGAGTTGTAATGAGTTCTATCATCTATTGCTTTACCTATCAAAAAAAAAAAAAAAGTTCTATCATCTATTGCTTTTGTGGACTTCTGTTATAAATTTCATGAATTTTGTACTGGGTCCTTACTTGGTTAAACCTTTTACAATACAAGGGCTTACTTGACTTTCAATTCACTTTTTAAATGGAAGGGAAAAAGGGAGACTGAGAAGAATAAGGGAATTGCTATTTGTCCTAGTGGTTGATCTCATATATAATCTAATTATTGATAGATTAAAAAGAAAAATACCACTACAATTGGTAGATGAAGAAGAATAATGGGTGGATATTAACACCATTGGGGAGGATAATATAGCAATTTGATTATATTTATTGGAGGATCCTAGTGATAAAAATAGTAATGTTGAAAATTATTTGATCAAACCATTTGAGAAAACTGATTTTTTTGTTAGAAAACGAGCTAAATTAGAACTATTAACAAATTAATTTTACCATTATGAAGTTTATGTCTTTTTAATATCTCTGTGTCGTTTCCAATCAAAAAAAAAGTTTATGTCTTTTTAATTCTTCAATTTTATTGTGACTTTATGAATAATTTTTTATTATTAATTTGTTTAAGTTGAAGCTTATGCCTCACCTCATTTAGGCAAAACACCTCAAGACTGCCATTAGCCTTTTAAAACTTTGACCCACTCCAAGCTAATCTTGAAGAAAAACTTCTATCTTGAACCCATTTCATCCCAATTTTAGCCCTTAGCTTAAACTTCCCTGTTTTATATGAAGACTGTGGACTGGATTTAGACAACTGTTGTTTAGCAACTGGTTTGATATATGCCATTAACCTTTTTTTTTTTTTTTTTGATAGAATAGGAGAACAATATATTAAAAAGAGGCACCACAAGAGCGACTCAAGGTATGCCATTAACCAAATTATACAAAATTCCTTGTTTTGCTGCTGGGCTAGGAGGGTGAGAAAAGGCTAGATTGAGTTCAGACTGAACTCAAATTGGGTTGGAAAGCTGAGTTTGTTTGTGGCCATGGGGAAGCCATTATTGTGGATTCTTGCTGTGGTTGTTCCATGCTGATTTCAATTTAGTGACTCGTATGTCAGGTTGTTGTTGCTTTTCTTCCTTCTACTCTTTCTCTCCTTTTGAGTTTTCCTCCTCTCCTTTACTTATTTCTTTCAATCAATTTTGATTTCCTTGAGGAAAAGAGGGAGAAAAAAAATCTGAGTGAAACTAAATAATTGATGTTTCCATACTTAGGATGGGAGGGGGAAAGTGTTGGTTTGCGATAGAGTCAAAGACGTATGAAGTTTCATTAGAGGAAGTTAGAGGGAAGCTAAGAGGTACCATTGTGGAGAGGAGTAGAGGTTTCTCCTCCTGGATCAGATTCGAGGTGACAAGTTTGAGAAAGTTTCTGGAAGGTCTTGAAGAATGCTGCAGGGAGGAAAGGAAAGGAAGATTAGTTAAAGTGTGGGAGGAAGAGGGTAGAAAGTTTAGAGTGGAAAGACGTGAAAATGGGGTGGGGAGATACATCCTTTGTTCTGTTGTTGATGTGGAGACAAAGAGATTTTGCTTAGTTGTCCCCAAAGGTAAGGGTTTACTAGGAGGTTGGGCCATTTTTGCTAAGAAACTTCGGGATTTAGGGGTAGTTATGCAAGAGGAAGTAAAGTTTGAAGAAGCTCTACAAGTTGAGTCAAAGCCGAAAGCGGTGACAGTAGAAGGGAAGGATGAACGTTCTTTGGAAAGAAAGTGGAGGGTGAGAAGAAGTCTTTTGTGGATGTGGCTAAGGAGCCGGCTGGAAGGCAAGGAGATGCTTTATGGCTTCAGGTTGGAGGGAGAGGGTTGAGAAATAGGGAGGAAGGACTAGGCCGGTGCCTTGTTGGAAGATGGGATGATGGGTCAGTGGTGGAGACGGAGTTGCTTTCGGTTAGAAAATGGGGGGAGCACAGTCGGAATATAAAAAATGGAATGAAAGTGTTGAGCATGGGAGGACCTTTCATGTTGCTGGAGTTCAAAGATGAAGAGGAGGCAGAGAGAGCGCTAAAGAGGGGGATGCGACGATTTAAAGACAAAGTGATGCTATTAGAGAGATGGAGCAAGGAGGCAGGATGCTTGAAGGTAGGAATCCAAGTAGAAGAAGTTTGGGTAAGAGTGGTGGGACTCCCGTTTCATTGTTGGAGTGAAGAAATGTTAAGAGAATTGGAGACTGTTGTGGAGGCTTTGTTGAGGTGGATGGAGAAACAAAGAATTGCTCTCAGCTCCTGTGGGCCAGAATTTTGGTGAAGAACAGGGGGAATTTTTTTCCAGGAACTATGCATTTAGTGGTTGATGATTATTGCTATGCATTACAGCTGTGGTGAGAGAGGCTGCCATGGATATCTAAGGTGGTGCTGATGAAGAAGTTGCAATGGGGAGAGGAGGCAAAGGCTAGGGAAGATTGGGATATGGGCTCATGCGCAGGGAGTAGCAGTAGCAAAGGGAAGGAGAGGTGGCGTGTAGCAGAGGCTATTGGGGGCAGATTCAATCAGAAAAGTTGGAGGGGAAGAAAAACATGATGGAGACGGGACATCTGGTACAGCTGAAGCTTTTTCAGCTTTTGGGAAGAAGGTCGAAGGCAAAGGGAGTGGAGAGGCGGGCTTAAGTGGTGGGGAGGATGCTAGGCTTGATCAATGCAAGCCCATTCATGTAGTTTCTCAAGCACATCTAGATTGGGCTTTAAAAGAAAGGGGGATTTTCAGTGGGCCAAGGGACTGTTGGGAAGAGGGGCAGTCCAGCAGAGGTTTGGGGCGGGCCTTTTGCGATGGCCATTCAAGCCCTCTTTGGGTCTAGCCGGGTGGGGTGGATAGCAGGCCCAGTTTGGGTTTAAAAGGACAGCCCACTGCAGAAGCTACGTGGGCTTTCTCTCTTTTTAGGTCCACAAAGGAAAGACCTTTGAAAGAAACTAGGGCTTCTTTCGGTCAGTCGCGATCAGAGAGGTGGTTTGACAAAGAGCTCTTGGCCGGTGGGATGGTTTCTTCAACGGAGAGAGGCGAGAAAGGAAGGGTTTCCATTGCGGACATGTGGCTGTTGGAGGAAGATGCCAGGTATTCCACTTTTGAGCCTTCCGTTGTTTGTTTTTGGGGGGGACGGGTCTCTTCTTCTTCTCCTTTCTCTGGGGTGGAGGGGGCTATAATCGAGGTGGAGGAGAGGTGCGGTTTTGATGCCTTGGTGAAGGAAAGTGAAGGGAAGTTAAACTTTAGTCCTATGAGAGTGTGTCCGGCTGTAGGAGGGGTGATCAGAAGGGAGAGGGTGATTTTTTTCTTGTTAGAAGAGGGGAGAGACGACAGGGCTGGGAAAGAGGGAGATGACGAGGAGTCTTGGAGGTATAGTTGCCTGGCAAGATTCTGTCAGTGTTTGGGAATGCCTTCGGAGGGCTTTGAAAGTGAGATCTTGAAACTCCTTAACAGAATAAGAGAAAGAAGGGATTGTTCTGAGAGGGTCACCGGAAAAAAGAGGAAAGGTCAGAGACCTTCGAGATTTGATCACGAGGTGAAGAAACTTGAGTGGTCGGTGAATTATGGTGGAATAGAAGGGGATCAGGGCCATCAAGAGTCTGTTAGATGAAGCTTAGAATTCTGTCGTGGAATGTAAGGGGGGCAAATGATAGAGACAAGAGAAGATTGATAAAGAATGTGATTAAGTCACAGAAGGCGGACTTAGTGTGCCTCCAGGAAACAAAAATCCAGAAGATGTCTAATGGAATGGTAAAAAGCCTTGGAGTTGGAAGAGTGGGGGGCTTTAAATTCCAGGGGGGCGGCGGGGGGAGTTGTGGTGTTTTGAGATAATAGGGTGTTGCAATTAGTGGAGATGGAGGTGGGCAAATTTACAGTTTCTTGTCGATTTAAGAACTTCAAGAATGGGTTATGTTGGTGTTTTTCAGGAGTTTATGGGCCCACAGTAAAAGTGGAGAGAGAAGATTTTTGGAGTGAGCTGGGGGCAATAAGAGGTTTATGGAATGGTCCATGGTGTGTAGCAGGGGATTTCAACATGTTAAGATTCCCTTATGAGAGAAGTAGAGGAGGTCGCTTGTCCCCGACGATGAGGAGATTCTCAGAGGGGTTGAGGGGTTAGAACTACAGGACTTGCCTCTTCATTTGGGGGGGGGGGTGGGGGGTGGGGGGGTGTTCACGTGGTGTGGAAGTCTCAATAATCGGTCAAAGTCAAGAATTGATCGTTTCCTTATTTCTGAGGATTGGGAAGCTCATTTTCAGGGGGCTATCCAAGTTGTACTGGCTAGGCTAGTTTCTGATCACTCTCCAATTCTTCTTGATGGGGGAGGAATGAGGAGAGGGCCCACGCCCTTTAAATTTGAGAATATGTGGCTGAAGGAGGAGGGTTTTAAAGAGGTGCTAAAATAGTGGTGGGAGGGGATTCAAGTGATCGGATCAACTAGCTTCATTTTGACTAAAAAATTGAAGGCTTTAAAACCGTTTTTGAGAAGTTGGAATAAAGAGGTTTTTGGGCAAATTGATTCCAAGAAGCAGAATGCATAGAATTTAATTGGTTACTGGGATAAGGAAGAGAGGGTTCGCTCTTTGTCAATGGAAGAAGAAGAGACCAGGAAGGAGGCAAGGGAGTTATATAAGAAGTGGGTCTTATTAGAAGAAGTGTCTTGGAGGCAGAAGTCTAGGGAAATCTGGTTGAAAGAGGGGTATAGAAACACCAAGTTTTTTCATCAGATGGCTAATGCTCATAGGAAGAGGAATCAGATGAATAGAATAAAGGTGAACGAGAGGTGTTTAACTGAGGAAAGTGAAATCAAAGAGGAGGTGAGCAGAACTTTCCAAGGCCCGTTGATAGATCCTGGTGACTGGAAGCCTAGTATAGATGGGTTAAATTTTGAGAGGCTGGAAGAGGTGAATGTGGAGAGGCTGGAGAAGCCCTTCTCAGAGGAGGAGGTTTTTGAAACGCTGGTAGGTTGTTGCGGAGAGAAAGCGCTAGGCCCGAACGATTTCTCAATGGCCTTCTGGCAGTTTTCTTGGGATTTTGTGAAGGAGGAGGTTATGAATTTTTTCAAACAATTTCATGAGACGGGGAGATTTGTCAGAAGCCTGAATGCAACCTGCTTAGTTATGATTCCTAAGAAAGGGGAAGCTGAGGACCTAAAGGACTTTAGGCCAATAAGCTTGGTGGGAGGGTTTTACAAAAGGTTAGCTAAGTTGTTGGCTAACAGATTAAAAGGAGTGTAAGCCAAGGTGATATCAATGTCTCAAAATGCTTGTGGAGGGGCGGCAGATCATGGACGCAGTGCTGATCGCTAATGTGGCAATAGATTCCATTTTGAAAAGTAATAGAGGGACAATACTTTGCAAATTAGACATTGAGAAAGCCTATGGTCATGTGGATTGTTCGTTTTTGTTAGCGGTGTTGGGGGAAATGGGATTTGGGGGGAAGGTGGTGTAGTTGGATAAAGTGGTGTTTGTCCACTGTTAGATTTTTAGTCCTGGTGAATGGCGGCCCAACAGGTTTTTTCCAAAGCTCAAGGGGTTTAAGACAAGGAGACCCTCTCTCGCCTTATTTATTCGTAGTAGTGATGGAAGCCTTTAGCTATTTGATAAAAAGAGCAGTTGCTGGAGGTTTTTTGACGCTTTGTATGGTTCAGGGAAGAAAGGGTGAAGGGGTCCAGATTTCACGCTTATTGTTTGCTGATGACATGTTGATTTTCTGTGAGGCTAAAGAGGATCAATTGACACATTTGTGCTGGCTGTTAATGTGGTTTGAGGCTTTGTCAGGGTTAAAAGTGAATCTAGTAAAAAGTGAACTGATCCTAGTTGGTAGAGTTGAAATTGTGGAAGAGTTGGCTGATGATTTCGGCTATAAAGTGGGAAATTTGCCCTCCACCTATCTAGGAATGCCTTTGGGTGCTCCTTTTAAATCTGTTGGTGTATGGGATGGGATAGAGGAAAGATTCCGAAAGAGATTGGCTATGTGGAAGCGACAGTACATCTCAAAGTGGGGGAGGATTACCTTGATTCGGAGTACTCTGTCTAACCTACTGATCTATTTCATGTCCATTTTCCAATTGCCTAGGGTGGTTAGGATTAGACTGGAAAAAATACAAAGGGATTTTCTGTGGGGAGGTGGGGCTCTTGAGCATAAACCTCACTTAATAAGGTGGCCGATTGTGTATGAAGACAAAAGTAAAGGCGGTTTGGGGGTTAAGAGCCTTGGTTTGTTCAATAAGGCTCTCCTTGGCATGTGGGTGTGGCGCTTTGCAAACGAAAAAAAGACCCTTTGGAATCAAGTGATTAGAAGGAAATACGGGGAGAAAAGAGGAGGGTGGAGATCTAGTGAGACTAGGGAGGCCTATGGAGTTGGTTTGTGGAAAGTTATAAATAAGATGGGACAGCTTGTGACCCCTTTTTTTGGCTTTGAGGTGGGGGATGACAAGAATGTGAGTTTTTGGAAAGATAAGTGGTGTGGAATTAGCCCTTTATGCGAGGCTTTCCCTTCATTATTTGTTTGTTATAGCAACGTCTAAAGAAGCTTGGGTAAATGAAGTTTGGACAGCCGAGGGGGAAAGGAGGGGAAGTTGGACCCCTACTTTCAATAGGCCCTTTAATGATTAGAAGATGGAAGAAGTGGGAAGGTTACTTTGTTGCTTGGATGGGAAGAAGGTGAGGGTGGATGAGGAGGATAGGGTGAGATGGGTGGAATCAAAGGATGGGGTATTTTCGGTAAAATCCTTGTATAGGGCGTTGCAGCGGGTGTCTTCAACTTCTTTCCCTTCAAAGATTATTTGGATGTCCTATGTTCAACCCAAGATAAGCTTCTTTACGTGGGAGGCTTCGTGGGGTAGAGTTTTAACTTTGGACTGTTTGCAAAAGAGGGGTTGAGCGTTGGCAAATAGGTGTTTTCTGTGCCAAAAGTGTGGGGAGTCGATTGACCACCTCCTCCTTCATTGTGAAAGAACGAGGGAGGTGTGGACGTTGCTCCTCTCTTTTTTTGGAGTTTCTTAGGTTTTTCCGCTTTCGGTTAAGGAAACTCTCATAGGTTGGAGAGGCTCTTTTGTGGGCAAGAAGAGGAAGGTGGCGTGGCTAATGGGTCCGTTATGCTTATTTTGGGTTATTTGGAAGGCTAGGAATTCTATTGCTTTTGAGGACGATGTGCTGTCCATCCAAAAGCTGAAAATTTCTTTTGTGTATTGACTGTGGTCGGAAACCAAATTGTGGATAAAGATGGTCCTTCGACCTTAATAGATTTTATAGAATGGGTGTGTATGCGTTAAGGGAGAGGGTTTTTTGTGCTTTCCTAGTGTCTTGGGTTGTAAGGGGAGGGAGTTGATCTATACTGTAACTCTTTGAGTCGCTTCTTTAGCGCCTCTTTGCTATACATATTATACTTATTGATCAAAAATAAATAAAATAATTGATGTTTCCAACCACTCATTTGTAGGTTGGCAAATCCTTAAAAATCTGGCCAAAGACTAATTCTATCAGAGTTCTAAAGAATTTCATTAAGGCAATTTAATTGGGAATGGATGTGAAAATTGTTCACTTCTTGTATCTGTTCTTATATTAATATATTCTTCTTCGTTTGTGATAAAAAAAAAAAAATTGTTCACTTCTTTATTGTAGAGGTGTCAAATTTCAAAATTCAAGGTTCTCATAAGTGAGAGGGTCATCTTCTAATCATTGAAAGGGTATAATAGATGTGATTAATTAATGAAGTTACAGGGTAACAATTTATAGGGTCACCTTATATAAATTTATAGGCAAACAATATATATAGGCAATCAGCAGTCACAAGGCCTAGCAAATGGGCACTAAATTAGACAAGCAGTATGCATCAGTCTCTAAGAAAAGACAAATAGACTTCCCTCCCTTCGACTGTAGCATGATCGATCAGTGAAGTCTAATACAAAAGATGCCTCGCTGGAGAATTTTGTATACCATAGAAAAAAGGTACAAGGAATGAATTTCTAAGTACATGGTTTTGCTTCACATTTTCAAACAATCAATGATTTGTCTATCTATACAATCCAGGATAAGCGTAATGCAGAAACCCTCCATGCCTACTACCAGTTCTGTCATACAAAACCCCCTTGCCAACTCAATAGAGTCTCTTTTATTGTAGAGGGCAACATTGACTTTGCTTTGAACGGGGAGAATAACCAATGCCACAAAGTTCTTTTTTTTGTGGTGTAAGAGAATGTGGTCAGTTGATTCTTTGGCACCTTGAAATGATAGCAGCTATTCACTATGATTCCTCGCTATTTTTATTTGAAGTCAAAATCCTCCTCCACACCGCATTACAAGCAAAGAACTCCACTTTTATAGGAACCCCAAGTTCCAAACCTCCTTCACTAGTCGCTATTAAGGGTCTCTTTTTGAAGCAACCTCCAACACCATTTGCCAAATTCCAAATAGCCAAAGCTTACAAGATGCTCCAAATGGAAGATCAATATAAGTGGTGGGAAGCTTTCCTATTCCACACATCAGACTCCCCTTTCATAGGAATTAAATTACTCTTTTCCAAGTTGTTTTTCAGCTCTTTCCAAAAACCTCCTTTAGCCCCTTTTATGTAAATAAGCAATATTGCATTTTTCGTGGAACATTCCAAAGTATTCCCATTTCTAGCTTGTCTGGGATGATACGCCAAAATGAAATTTCCTAATTGCGTGATTCAGAACATGGATAAATCTTTATGAATGAATCCTGGAATCACTTGAATTAAAAATTATTCCATCCATGGGCATAAGATATCATTGATATTTTACCGTTGGACTTGGATATCATCACTATTAGGAGCATCTATAAAGTTGGATAAGGTTAGGATGATATCAAGGACTGGGATCTAACTCTTTGTTGGCATCTCAATCTCTATGCTTGGAGGCTTATGAGACTATTTTGTTGCTTGGGTGTTTATTCTGTTTTATCATGAGAGAAAGACTGATATTGTTTATTTGCTTATAATGCTTAAACTTTATAAGATAGGTTTTGTTTGTTGCAGATGTAATTCAGGGGATGATAAAGAATCAAATGAATGTTGAAGCTGTTGACTTTGCTTATACTTTTGGGCTTGAAGAGAAGTTTCCTATTTGGAAAATTTTGACATCGTTCTTGCAAGAGCATAAAGAGGAATGGAAAAGAACAAGAGAAGAGGATTCACCTATTAGACTGGTATTACCCATTTTGCATTTCTCATGTTGAATTATATTACTATTTCCTTTTGTTGATCGTGCAGTTTTATGTTTTTTATCTACAGAAAAAAGCAAATGAAAACTATTTGTCAGCTATGAAATCTGTGACCAAGTGTTTGGAAGATCACAGGGTAGATCCTTCCAAGCTTCTTTCTGGATGGCATATTAATGAAAAGATAATCCAGTTGGAGAAAGAGATGGCTGATCTTGATAAGAAAATGGAAGGCAAGGTGATGCTGAAGAGAAAAGCAGATGAAATTGACTCATTGAAGAAGATGAAAACTCGAGAGATAAAACATTCACCGATTGCTGCACCATCCTCAGTGATTGGGTTGCAAGAGCAGAGGGTTGCTGATAACATGGCTAGCAGGAGCTTTTATGATAGTACAATGCCAATAAACTTCTCAGACAGTGGATTCCCTGGTCATATAAGTACTTATCCTGCTGCTTCAGCCATGCTGCATGGATCTGGTGGTGGGTCCTTGCCTGAAAATATTATTGGCACGATGTCAGGAAGTGGAAGTGGAACCAGGGTGCATGGAACTGGTACTGGACCTGGTATGGCTGGAACTGGTGGTGTTCCGTCGATGGCTTCATTTTCTGGGGCCCATGGGGAGATGCTATTTGATAGGACAGGGCAAATGATGAATAACAATGGTCCACCATATGCAGGGCGCAGGGACATGGGCTTCAATGACAGAGTAATTGGACAAAGTTTTGTAGCACATCCTGCATCCATGGGAGTCAATAGCATTTTTGGGCCATCAACATCCATGGAAAGCTTCCCAGGGATGCCAAACGCCCCATCTATTAATGCGGCTAATGGAAGCTCAGCCTCTGATCTCTATCAGTTTGCTGATGCTGTTTTTGGAAGGTGAGATCTGATGACAGCAATGGTTCTCGCAAGCGTGCCACCTAATTAGATGAATGCCTGATCACTTGATACATCGACCTTAAAACATTAATCATATTATTGCATATAGTAAAAAAAATTAATATACCTAAAATACCTTAATCGTTATTCTCTTCCACTCTGACCTTTTTCTTCCTTCGATTTTTTTTTTCTTAACAACAAATTTGTTTGTTAATAAAAAGCATGAGATAAGTTCAAAGCTAATTACAACTTTTTTATAGATTTTTTTAATCCACCTACGTGAATATATTTTAGAACTTATGATTTATGTAAATTTTGATAAAATTTGTTGTAAAGATGCTTAGAAATAATTTTAAAATGTATTAGAAATTTAAAAGTGAGAAATCTTAAAAAATTTAAAGAATAAATAGATAATGAAGTGAAAGAGAGAAAAAAAAACCTATTTCATGGTGTTGGACCTAGAAGACTAGTTTCAGATACCGTTAAGGATTTCTGGAAATATAGTTCCAGATAATATAAAATTTAAAAGTATTTGGGTTATTTCATTTAAGGTTTTTTATTTTAAAAAAATTCATAGATGTGTAATATTTGTTGAATATAAATATAAACACTCAATTTTTTAATGCATTGAAAGTCTTTTTCTTTTTTCCTTTTTTTGAAAATATGATTGTTATTCTTATCCCTTCTAAACAAAAACTTGGTAGATGAGAGTTGTCTATTCTTGCAAGTTATCAAGGACACTCTTCATTGTCCTCAATAAATAATGGGGAGATATGGAACTCTCAATGGTGTCTAAATCATAAATTCTTAATAAGCATCTTATTGTGAAGATGCAAAACTTTAGGCAAGGAGCAAGAATTATCTACTATCCATGCTGTATTGGAAAAATAGTTTTCTACCTTAAAAAGTATAATTTTTTGATAGAAAAATATTTTAAAAAAAATTATTCTAAGAATATATTGTTTTTCTTGTAACATATTCTAAATAATAATTAAAAGTCCAAAGAATACTTTAATAAGGAATGAAAATGAATATTTTGTTTCCATTCATATTTCTTAGTGGATAGAAATGAATTTGATAATTCCATTTCAAGCATTTGAATAAACTTAGGAATGCAAGATTGAAATGATTATTTGTTTCCATTCCAATGTTTGATAATAATAAGAATGGAAATGAAAAAGAAATAAATTTATAATAATATCCTTCCATATAATTTACAATATTTTTTTATTTAAAAAATAATTAAATTTTGGGAGTGTTTTGTTATTAAATAATAAGACTAAAAAATATATATATACTCAATAAATAAAAAATTAACCATAAAAAATCATATAACCCTAATGTATAAATATTCAATTATCATTTTTATTAAAAATTTGAATAATTTGTCATGCTTAAGTAGTTATAAAATTATATTTTACCAAATATATATATATATATATATATATATATATAATATTTAAATTCTCCAAACTAGCAAATGTTTTTCCTATTTCCAAAAAAGGAAATAAAAGAATTCAAATTTCATTCAAAACCCTAGAAGTTAGAAATTGAAATTTTTTTTTTTAAATGTCGTGAAAGATTTGATTGATTCAATTTGGGAGAATCATTTGTTGCATAGGAGTGGATGATAAATGGGTCTTTAGCAAAGAAAATAAATATGGGCTTGAAGAATGAGATAAGAGGGTAAAATAGTAAATTCAGGCTATTTTGTATTATCAAATAGGTTTAATGAATCAGAATACCACCCACTTTTGATGAATTCAAATCCGACTTATAAATTGAATTTGATTTCTACCTGAATAATTTTTTATTCCATTTCTGTTTTCTTAACATTTATCCAAACATAGGAATAAGGGAGAAAATGAATGAGATGTCTATTCTCACTCCCTATATTCCCGTCTACCAAACACCCACTAAAGACTTTTGGACCATGAGGGCAGATTACCCTTCATGTAAAATAAGTGGAGAAAACAAATTTTTCATATTTAACTTCCCAGGATAATTTTATTCCCCAAAAGTGTTGCCAAATTGATAGTAAATCTCACCATATCTCAAGTTCTTTCAACAGAGGTAGGCAATACTTTTTATTAATTATTTTAAAAATAAATTACATTTCATCTGCTGTCCAATAACTAAACCAACTTAGGCAAAAATAATTTTATAAATATAAAATATTAAAACACTTCAAATAAAAACTAAAGAACAATATTCAAAACATAAAAAACAAGTTAAAAAGATTTTAAATTTTCAAACAGGATTTTGTTTTATAAAACGTTAGAAAACAGTGTTCAAAATTTGTTTTAAAAAACTTATTTTCATAATTGTATTCGAAATTACTTTCCTAACAGAGCTCAAAAACTTCTTCACTGTTACAAAAACTAAAACTCAAATACACTGGTCTCTCCATCTCTGTCTATGAGTGGTAGAGAGATCACTACAACGCCCAAGGAAAAATAAAAAATAACAATAATACTGCTGGACAATATTAATGAATTCCAACAACTTCAAGTTTGGTGTACATCTAGAGTTCAAAAACAGTTTTCTATGCCAATTAGGGAGAAGATTTAAGTGAAACAGAGTATACCTTTTTTTTTTAATCAGAAGTGAAATAGAGTATACTAGGAGCTCAAATGGTAGCTCAGTACCTATTATGAATATACAAGGAATCACAAACAGCTCGTCTTCTGCAGAAGCTCTTGTTGTAGTGTGCAGAGAATGCTTGTTGGTACAATGGAGGCTTCAACTGGGTACCTTCATCCTTACACTTCAAGATTTCTGATCAACAATGGCTAACCATCAAACATAATCTTAAGACCAGAGACATTTCCGCCTAATCAATCCGCTCAAGATTGTATTTTACCATTTTCTCGAGTGCTAACCGAAAGGCACTCTGAGGAAGGCATTGTAGATTCTGGATAGCAAGATCAGCTTTTTGTTTTGCCAAGTCTTGTGCTTTCTCAATGCCACCACAACTCTTCACCAATTTGATGGCTTCATTGAGGGAACCGGTCTCACAGAATTCAGATTCAACTATTTCTCTCAGTTTTGGCTCCTTCTCTAGAGCAAAAATTACTGGGGCAGTCAAGTTCCCTTTTGCCAGGTCACTGCCAGCCGGTTTTCCCAGCTGCTCTGCAGATTGTGTGAAATCCAATATGTCATCAACAATTTGGAAGGATAGACCAAGATTCCTACCATATTCATACATTTGCTCGGCAATGTTGCTGTCAACCCCACTAAAAATTGCAGCTCCTTTGGTACTCGCAGCAATTAAGGATGCCGTCTTATAGAAGCTCTTGAGCAAGTACTCCTCAAGTTCAAGTTCACAGTCAAACAAACTAGATGCCTGCTTTATTTCACCACTTGCAAAATCTTTAATAACCTGTCATAAAAAAATGAATTACAAAAGGGAATCACAAGCTGCCCTTCACTTTCTGATGCTTGAATTTGAAATTATGAATGAAAAGGTCATTTAACTACAATGGAGCATAAGCATCTAAGAGTGGTTTTAAATTACTGTTGGATTTGGAATATTGCCCAGTAGTTCAGATATACCTGACTGATGAGCTTTATGACTTCAAGGTTTTCCAGATTCGCAAGATACCATGATGACTGTGCAAACATGAAGTCCCCAGCCAATACTGCGACTCGTGTACCATAGAGTTGATGAACTGTTTCCTTTCCTGAGAATAAGCAGAAAGCATTTCAAGAGGTTACCTTAAAATAAACAAATAATCAAGAGGGTTGATAAGAGAGGACATAAAGATGAATAGATTTGTTTGCAATAGTTGTCGACCAGGATGTAATTAGTCCTAAAGTAGTCAAGTAAAGCATCTGTCCTGCTTTCATTAATATGAATAAAATTACTGACCAGTCACCCAACGTTTGTTTAAATATTAGGGTGAGCAATGACATCTCATAAGCACAATTAAATAATTGTCACATGTTAAGCATTCATTTCTACGATTTCCTGAATGACACAGTTTAAGTTGCCTCCATTTGCTGTCATGACTCCAATTGGTAAAATGCAGTTGGTTTCTTTTACTCCTGCAGAAACAAAATGGAAGGACTCCATTCTTTTATTCCCACACAATTAAGTTGCCTCCATTTCACGTTTTGCAGGCTTACTAGGGTATGCAAAAAACCAGAGTTGGTCATTCATCATCCCGTTAGCTTACTGACACTCTTGCAGCCAGGTTATCAGTGTGTACAATTGCACATTTTAGCACAAAAAGCTATTTGTATGGCCAAGACAGATTACAAGTGGAATATGATGAAGAGAGTTCTTGATAGATTTGAAACTCAATGAATGAGAGGCCCAGGTACTTTTGCATGTTGAAACCTCTTCATCAAGCTCTCATGGATCTAGGACATGTCCAGATTCAAGCATTGGAGCAACCCATTATAAATTCATAAAGATCATCTGTTTGCAAAAGATCACTGTTATCAAACAGTCTCTCTAGAGTATTAAGTTATATCTATTCAATGTGATTTGATACAGTAAAGGGATTCATGGAATTTCTGAATTGCAAAGGATAAGGATGGTGTATACAGAAGAGGAGGAAAGAACAAGAAAAATGTAGATTTCCAGCACTTGTCTCTATAGCCATTGAAAAAGGCTTGAATAGTATAAATGTAGGAACAAGTTGGAGAAGGGAGACAGTGGAATCCCTGGTTTCACGGACAGTTGCATGATTGGGAATTGGAAGGAGTGGAGGCTTTTTTCAAAAGATAGCAATTAGCCTCAATTAGAAGGGACAAGGAGGATAGATTGGGTTGGAACTTGGAAAGAAAGAAAGTGCGGAAAATTTTCTATTAAATCTTACTACTCTTCATTATCATAGGGAATAAGTGAGGCTTTACCTTTAAGCATAGTGTGAAATCCTTGGGTTCCTATGAAGGTGAACTTCTTTGCTTGGGAATCCATAGGGGGAAGGATTTTAACAGTTGATCAACTCATAAGGAGGCATGCAATTTGCTGAATAGGTGCTACATGTATAAAGTGGAAGAAGAAACAACTAATCATTTGCTCCTACACTATTCCAAAGCGAAAATTCTATGACAATTAGTCTTTTCTCTTTTTGGAGCAACCTAGGTAATGAACTCTTCAAGAAGAGGTACCCTTCTAAGTTGGCATGGTTTTTTTTTTTTTTTATGGGAAAGAAGTGGAAGAAAGCTTAGAAGGCCACTCCTTTGTGTATATTTTGAATGCTACGGATGAAAAGATCATTTAAAGACACTAAATAGTCATATCAAGCAATCAAATCTTCCTTCATGTATATATTTTTTTATTGGGTTAGAGTATATATAAGTGACTAGTTGTCACAGGCGCAAAAACTCCCGTATAATCTTTCGCGTCCTTGTGGCAGTTAGACATCCCTCTAAACCAGCCTTATCAAAACCCACATGAAATTAAATCAAAGCAACCACACAAGCACACACCAAATTGCAAGGCATCAACCTTACCTTGTATTTTATTACTACACTAAATAAAAATACAAGACACAAATTAGCAAAACTCCCACAATAGCACTGGTGAGCTCATCATAAAATGGGCTTTCTAGAGATCCCCAATGACCAATCCTCGCGTGAATTGCTAAGGATCCAATAAGTCCAACATTGATTCCTTCAGACGTGTCAATTGGGCAAATGCGTCCATAGTGACTAGGATGGATATCTCGTATCCGAAAACTGGCAGTTCGCCCTGTCAATCCACCGGGGCCCAAATAACTCGATTTTCGCCCATGAACTATTTGTGTCAATGGATTAGTTCGATCCAAAACTTGAGATAATGGGTGTAAGCCGAAAAAAGATTCATAAGTAGTTGTTACTGGAGTTGAAGTTACCAAATTCTGAGGAGTCGGTATTAATTTATGCCTAATTGCTCCACATATAGTTCCTCGAACCACGTTTTCTAAACGAATTAGAGCCAGTCCGAATTGATCTTGTAAGAGATCCGCTACAGAACGAATACGTTTATTTTTCAAATGATTCATATCGTCAAGTATACCCATTCCAAATTTCATTCCAATCAAATGATCCGCAGCTGCCAATATATCTTGCGGTAACAAAAATGTATTGTTTTGAGGTATATCAAGATTCAATCTCCGGTTTATATTTCGTCGACCAATCCTTCCTAATTCACATCTTTGTTGAAAGAATTTCTTTTGAAATTCATAATGATTCAAAAAATACCAGATCCCCACCTACACAAGCAAATTGTTGCTAAAACTCCAAAATGACACTTTCTTTTGACCCAATTTTTTTTTTTTTCTCCTTATCATTCAGGAAAGACAAAAAAAATCTTAGGATAGCAAACATTCTCTAGAATTTCTCTTAGATTCAAACCCATAGCTGATGATAGAACTAGAATGGATATTTTTTGTTTCCTACTCACACGAGCCCATATCCTTGCTTTTCTATCAATCCCTAATTCTAATCTTCCTCCCCAATTTGACCATGGCGTCAGTATAGACCGAAATTCCGTTATGGTCCAATTTTGACTGGTAATAAATGTCGCATTCTCTATAAATCTCCCTCTCTAGATTCCTCTATATGTGTGTGTCAAGGAGGCTCACCTGTCCCTCTTTTGTAGAGTGCCAACCACCCTCTCCTTGTTAGACTAGGACTCCTCATCCTATTTCTACTAGGACTCTTCCTAATAGGTGTGGCACCAACCACTCCTACTAGGACTCTGAGTCCTACTCAAACTACAATTACAATAGGAATAAGACCCCTATTCATGTTGGGCTCACAATCCCACTTTGAGTCCAACTCTTCATGCCGCTGCCACATGCATCTATATATAGCTTGTGAACCTTCCAAGCTCTCTTTTGGTCCACACATCCTAATCACATCCATGCCAAGGCTACATGCTCTTGCACTCTTTGTGTTAGAGTTGCGTGCGCCCATGTGAGTAGCTCTTGTGTGTGCCAAGCCCTCTTCTTGGTCCACACGTCTAAGTCTCATCCAAGTCAAGGCAACCATTTGTCTTAATGCCCATGCCCCATTTCATTGTGCCCATGGGTCACATCACATCCTGGCTCCTTGTCCATGGCTGCATATGCTTTAACAAGGGTCACTACAACCCTTTGCTCATGTCTAAAGCCCACACATCTTCATGTTGCTGCTATGGCACCATGCCACGTTCCTTCCTTCTCTTGGTGCAGCAATGATTCATGGCATTGCACCCACCACTCCTCCTCCGCGCATAAGGCATTGCACCTTTACATGTCGCATCTCACATCATGTCTTAAGTTGGCTTCATTGCTAGTGCATCTCCATGTCGAATCCATGTAACAGGTCATGGCATTGCACCCATGGCTCTTCAAACTGCCTTGCACAAGGCATTGTGCCCTTGTGCCACTGTCTGGAGGGGGGTCCCCATCATGCCAAGCTTAAAGAAGGTAGAGAGAGGTTTTTTTTTTGTTTTCCCTATCATGGTTTCTTGCATAACCATGATAGGCTCTATGTATACTTCAATGTACCCTCTTTCAGGCGCTATTCATATATCCTCTATTTTGCCAATCAAAAAAATAAGGGTGGTGGGGGAAGGGGAAAAGTCCCTTAGTGTAGAGATCTTATAAGCTTCTATGAATTTACAAGCACAAAACTGTAGATGAACTGAAAAAAAACCTTAAAAACTATGAATCAAGTAATAAAACAAAGCTGCTATATATTACACATTTGACATCAATAAAAAATTTCATAATAACCATTGTTAAAGTCACTGATGGCACAGCCAAAATATCTTTTAAAAAATAAAAAAATAATAAAACCTTCTGATGGGATGGAGGAATATGTCATATATCAAAACCCTCAAAAATTTGCATCTGGCAATGATCCTAAAGCACTACATTCTATAGTCTAACTTCAACTATATTTTTATAACCATTAGTGAATCTACTTATAGGATGGAGAGAGATGTCTCGTCAACATTTACACCAAGCTATTGTTTCTTACACCCTGAAATTCCTCACAACAAACTACTAAAGAAGGATGAGCCATTTTGATACCTTGCCATGGAGTAACCATTCCAGCAAACCAACACAAAACCGAAGCAATCATATAACCCCGTAGATGGGTGTTTCTATAAATCTGTTTGTCCCAACAAACCAGCAAGAAATCATTGGCAAGTCAAATGCAGGGATGCCAACAGAGACCACTGTCCCTGAGCTCAACTATTCTGGACCTAAAGGTTTAAACCTTACCAGTAATTGAAAGAGAGGTAGACATACTACGCAATATTACAAAAAGAATAATAAAATAAAATTAAAAACCTCACACAATTGACTATTTGGTAAAGGAAATGAGAGGAAATAAAAGTGCTTACCCACAAATTTGAGGTACATCCAAGAATCATACCAATGCTTTGAGATCAAAAGCAAACAGGATACAATATATAAAGCAACTAGCCATTTATATCCTCCAAGTATTAAGGTTGGGTAAATGTAGAACTAAAGAAAAATACCCAACTCCCAAATTCTCTTTCTGTTTGGTGTTGGAGCAGTGCCATCCTTGGGAAGGACTTACATCCTCATTTACATCAGCAGTGGGAGCTGATATCAGCATAAATACAAACCTAGACCATGAAAGTGGTATCATTAGGGGCATGATTTGTTGCCAATTCCCTAGGTATCAGTACCCTTTTCTGGGTTGGAGTGGGGAAAAGGAGAGGAAAAAAATGGACTCTTTCATGTGAAAACCAGTATCTGGTCTTTTCTACTGTTGTACTACCTACATATCCATGCTAAATACATTCTTTTTCCTGAGAAAACTAGCATTAGCAGATACATTTGGGTTTTCATGGACCTGGTGTGTGCTGCCCGTATAGATAAAGAGCCCTGTTTGATGCTTTATCAGCTTGTGGTAGTGATATTGTTAATGTGGTTGGGACTTAATACTGAATGCATATCCATGCTTTTTCGTGACATGTAAGCTCCACGAATTGGAGGCTTTTGGCCCTTACATATAAAATAGAGGGAAGGGAAAAGCTCCCCCATACATTGACAATGTCAGATGCTTTCCCAAATCACAATTTTGCAACTTAGAAGCCACATGAATGAAGTTCATTTGTTGTTCATAGTTCATACCACACAACTTCTAATGCCATATAATTGCATGCATTTTAGAAGGGCTTCCAAAATGCATAATCAAATGATAGAAAAATCTCATCAACAGTCAAGACAGAAAATTTCCTTCCCATATTGATTACTACTCAAAAAGTGTTATTTTATAGTTTGTAATTAACTCTTTTAAACACTTTTGAGTAGTAGTTATTACCTTTTAACTCAATTGACATGTTAAGGACCCTTGCAATCGTTTCTAATCAAATTGTGTTAAGTTTTGGCGTTTTTGATAGTTTTTTTATCACCAAAGCAATCCCAGATTGAGGGAGAGCTCTGTATAATCTATGACAAAGCAAATGGAAGCTCATTTACATGAAGAATCCAAGCTTTGGAGCTTCGTAGTCTTTTGCCAAAGCCAAATCAAGAATGCAAGGAGGAAAAACAGAGAGAGAAATCTAACATGAAGAAATTCAAGAGGAGAGCAGCTGCAGGACACATTTCGAGCACTTCCTAGAGTCCATTTTATACATACTATATGTCGTTTCGAAGCTCGGGAAGTCAGGAGTCCAACGCTTCAAACGGTGTGCAAATTGGAGCTGAAATGAAGAAGTTATGGCCATTGGAAGACAACCGCACCAAGCTGAAAGACAATTTCGCAAGTTGCGAAATCACAAATTCAACTTGCGAAATCAAAGTTCAACTTGCAAATGGACACTTTCAACTTGCGAAATTTTCGCAAGTCATGTTTCAACTTGCGAAATCCACCTGTGTGATCCCAGATATTTGCGACCGACTCTGTTAGATTTTTTCTTCAGATATTTGTTGTTTAAATCCCTATTTTCTCCTTGTAATCCACCAATCATAGGATTTCTTAGTTAGGAAGTAAGAAGGAAGGGTGAATAACATTTCTATATAATCTATTGTAATTTTTCTTTTGGAAATATCTTGGGAGTTTTTTCTCAGAGACAAACTTTTGTATAGTTTTGAAGAAAGTAATACACAGAGCTTTGCTCTGTCTTACCTACTCATTTTGATTGTATTTTTCTCACTAGCCAAACAAACTCTGAGGATGTTTTCTCAGAGGATGAGTGGCTAGACTTTTTGTTTCTTGGAGTAAAGGAAGCTAGGTAAGGTTCCGAATGCAAAAATTGGAAGTTTTGTTGTTTCAGTTTTTAATGAAGAGAAAGTGTGACCCGTTAATGGTTTTTATCTTTTTAGTTAACTTAAAATGCCTTAAAATCACCTGGGCCAACACTTGGTAAGGTAAGTGGACTCCGTCCATTGAGTTACACTAGTTTATCTCTTGCGAGCCTTTGGGAGGTAGTTTAAAGGTAGGATTTTCTAGAATAACCAACACTTGGTAAACTTTTGGACTCTAAAGAGACATCCATTAGTTATCTCTTGCGAGCTTTTAATGGATAATCTAAGGTTAAGGATCACTTTGAATGGTCAATACTAGGTGAGAGGTATGAACCATTGCAAGATGATTCAGTGACAGGGAATTAGTGTTTGAATCCATTAAGGGGAAGCATCTGTACCACACCGGTTCGGAAAATAACTCTATGTTAAATCCCAAATGCAAGGAAAAGATTCAAGTGACAGGAATTCTCTTTTTGTATAAGGAACCTGAGCCCAGTGATCTAAAAACTCCAAGAAACACTTTTCTTTGTAAGTAATTTCCATTACTTTATTATTGGTTTCACTTAAAAACCAACATTTCCAAACATTTTTATGTTTTCTTTTAAAGCTAACCTTGAAAAGAAAAAGCACCAATTCAGTTTTGAACTAATATCAGTTGTAATTTGAAAACTCATCCCAGTGAACAATCTTAGAGCCACTATGCTATGCTAGCTAATGCTACCCTAGTACATGGTGAAATAGGTTTATAAATTTTGTTGATTACTCCCGTCTGAGGACCGAAATTAAGGCACACCAGTTAATTGAACACCAATCAACAGGACATACATCAGCTGGGTACGAATCACATATATTTAATAAATAAAAAAAGTGATTATATGCTCCATGTGCACTGAAAGTAGTGTTGGTGTTCAAGACTGATATGAGCAGATCAGCAGCGATCTCAAACTCAAATGAACTGTCACAAGAGTGTTCCTAATAAAAGTGTCTAACAAGCATTATATATTGATGTGTTTGAGACATTGTAAAATTCTAAAACCAACTGCGCAAGTGTCACATGGGGCAAATGGTGTTTTTCCAGGACAGTTCTGCTCATTACAACATCCTAAACAACCATATGTAAAGATCTGAAGATGTACCTCTTCGCATATCACTCTCATCTAAAACATCATCATGTATCAAGCTTGCAGTATGGATCATCTCAATGATCTCCGCTAAACGTCGATGTTTTATGGTCAGATCCCTGGATAGAATAGCATGGAATGAAATTTCCATCTTGTTCAACACCATAAATTTTTAACATTTTAAGAAAGATAATTACAGCACTTACTTCAACCCCGCTATTTCTGCAGTGGCTCTAGATACTAAGAATACCAAAGCTGGTCTCATCCTCTTCCCACCAGCACCAAAGATCTGCTCAGCTGCAGACATTAAAACTGGGTTTTCTGCGCCAACAATCTAGCAAACAATCTTTATCAGACACAACAAGCAGATCTTGAAAGATGACAGAAAATTCAAAGTCAGATTTGCAAAGCAGACTTATTAGCATTCGGAGTGAACAAGAATAAAGAAGTCATTTATCAGGAGCTGACAACCAATCAGAACAGATGGAAGAACAATATTGAAGATGCCATCAGCACACTTCTTTGAATTGAATCACTTTGTCACAAACCTCAGAGCACGTGAAGGACCTCATTTACTGCAACAACACCACTAATTTCAAGGAAAATGCTATAACTTTGTTTGACTGGGGAGATATTTCACTAAGATGGTAACCGATTGTCTTGTCAGGCTTCTTAGAGGTTACTATCCACATTTTTTAGTTTGTTACACACACATACAGATATATGCACACATACGGACATACACACACATGCAAACACAAGATGGATATATAAACAGATAGAGGAGAATTTCAATCCCTCTAATGCCATAATATTTCAAACATCATTTATGAATAATAGTGTCCAATATTCACTGATCACATTTTCAACTAAGGCCCCATTTTGATAGCATCAAGGAACTAGTTTCTTGATTTTGATCAAAATAAAACAAAAAAAGAGAAAATGAACAAAATTCTTGTTTAATAGTGCTCTGAAATACCTCCTGGAAAGGAATGAAAGCACCAAAAATGTCTTCAAACAAAGATGATAAAATACCTGAAAGCAGAAGGCTTGGCTTTCTCCATAGTATTATGACTATTATCATAAAGACACCAGAACTATCATCCATAATTGATGCATGACTACAATGAAATTAGGCATCAATACACTACTATTATCATCTCCACTATCATTAGGAGGGGTAGTGACACCGCAACAGCTGTGTGTGCAATTGGTGAGATTTAGTATGAATCAGACGTGGACAGTAGTTGGAGTAGGCAACTCTCCTAGAGTTCCCCCTTTTGGGATCCTGGGGAAGAAGATAAAGTTGGCTCTTGTGAACGGTTTGACTTCAACCCTTAAGCAAAATGCAGCAAAAGGAGGGGAAATCCAAGGAACACCCTATCGTCTCAACCTTGTAGGAGTTATGAGATAGCCTCAAAGGCAGTTTTGGCATCCAGGGGTTGGGGACTGACCATAGGACCTTTTTCAATTAGCAGAACATATTAGCTGTCAGCTCTCTGATTGGGCAGTCAGGGTTAGAGAAAGACAATCACTCATTTCTAAATCCAACATTCTTAAGACCAAGCAATCCTGAAAAGGAGGGAAACTCTTTGTTCTTAATTCTCCTGCAACTGGTTACTCAGGGACCACAAGAACTTCTGTCCCCACCAGCACCTCATCAGTGCCACCAAAACACGGCCATTGGCAGTCCACCAACCACACCCGAAAGAGAACGAGAAAAAAAAAAAAGAAGAAGAAAAAACAGAAATGAGCTTTCATTGCTATTCTACTACTAGTGTCACCACTTACCACCATCATCAAGACTACTCAAAACACACGCCTTCTTATTTCTAGTCAAAAATCACTTTCATGTAGCAGTTTAACAAACGAGCAATTTTCTACTTTTTCTTGTAGAGGAAAAAAAAAAGGGACACAAAGAATAATGAACTGTATTTCTTGATTCTCCAATACAAAACCACACCAACTAATCAGAAGCAATAATTTAGAAAAAAGCACACGAAATCATTTTGTTGCAGGTAACATTCAATTTTCAAAAACAACACAACACTTGAATTTCCCAAAGGAGTACTCACTGACTGGAGATTTTGGTTTAATATCTGGAGGTCATCAGCAACCACTTCAAAAAAACTTGCCAGGGATATTGAGCTGCTTGACTCTTTCTTCACATCCAAAGCTGGTGGAGGACCTTGACCAACACCTGTATCAGTAACCACAAGCAAACCAAAACTCCATCCTAAGTGATTGAACGCAAAACAATAACAGCAACTCCAGGAAATCAAAACCAAAAATCTAAAAGAGAAAAAAAATGCAAAAACAAAAACCAACCACAATTAGCTAAATAAACACAACAGTACCATTGAGCAAAGTCTCAGGGGCCCTAGTAGAAAACACCCTGCAACGACCAATGCGACGCTGACAATACACCATTTTTTTAGCAGCATCACCTCTGCTACTACTCTTAGACACCCCCTTTGCATAGTTCCTCCGTGAGAACCTATCAAATTGAGCATTGGAAGAACACCCACAAGCAACCAAATCAAACCCAGTTGGACCAAAATCAAGGCTCCGGCATGCCACTGACATCATTCTTGGAGAGACCTTAAAAGGAAAATCACCAAAACTTTCTCTGAAATATTAAATGAAAAAACACCCAGATGGAAAAATAGGCTGAATTTCTCAGGAAATAAACACCTACCAAGAAAATAATCCTTGGAAGCAAGAAAAAATCAAGTGGGGCTGAAATGGGTGTTCGAGCTTTGAAACTTTATGTGAGAGGGTATTGAGTGGACCCAAGAAGCCCACATATTTGTTGCTGTTTTCTTATCAGTTTGGAGAGGCCAGTGACGCTTGGAGAAATTCGTGAAATAGAGTTAGAAGCTCTCATACAGTTCCATTTGTACGGTTTGTTAGGTTTACATAATGGGCTGAACAATCAATGGGTGGCCACAACTGTTATTTTTAATTTAATGAATTATCTTCAAATATAAAACTGAATTTATTTTTATTTAAAAAAAAAACACCCACTAAATTGGTGTTTTAAAAAAAAAAGTGAATATTTGAACGTTTGAAAATAATTTTCAAAAGATATGTCCATCATTTTTAACTTTGAAAGTAATAATATACTGTGGAATATCAACTGCACATTGAAGCAAAAAAGTAAAAACATTTAATAGGCTATAAATGGTTGCTGAAAATTCAATATATCTTGTTCAATTTTTATTTTTGTTCAAGAATTTGGAAGGAAATATTAAAAAAAATTTGTCACACTACATAAACTTAACAGAAAAATATTAAATGTGGCCTGACCAATAGATGGCATGGGATGGTTATTTTTTTGGTGCCTTAATAAAAAGTAGTCACCAAATGTATTTAAGTAATATTATTTTGTATTTTGATTTATATATATTTCTATTTCATTCAATATTTCGAATTTTATAGAATAATTAAAGAGTTTAAATCATATGTTCAAGTTGGTATCATAAAAAAATTTCATCAAGTCCATTTATATTGAATTGGCATGTATAGCTGAAAAGGTACAATAAAATTTAATACGTGCTGCCATTTTCCATTCACGCGGTACCGGACACTTTGGAATTAAGTAACGGTGCCATGGCTTCATCTGTGGGTCAAATCCATTATTAGGAGTTAGTGGCCCAAATGAGAGGCAGGTGACACCACAAAACTGGGTGATCATGGCGATCTGATGCTGCCCCCTTATATTATCATAATTACAAATCCTACACGTCCCACAAAAAAAAAAGGGGGGGAACGTGGCAGCGCAATGGCCCCATCTGTGGATCCAATACAGACAGAGAAGTTGGTGACCAAATCCAAAATGGCAGCTGGTAGCATTATGAAAATGGTGACCATGACGTCCATTGTACTGGCACTGACAGACAGTCTGAGATTTTTATGAGATTTATAAGGGTTTAGGGTTGGGGAATGAGTCATATTTAAAACATGCCTGACCTACTCAAAAATGCAAGAAAAGTAATAAAAAATTTTATATTGTTACTACAATTCTACAAAATATCAAGTTCTCACCTTGCATTTCATACGGTCCTAATTCATTGTAACAAGTTGCACCAAACAAAAAAATAAAATTCACGAGATCGATACAGAACCACCCCTTTTGATATTTCCCATACTCAATGATCAGGAACAAGTCACATTTTTTATTGGTCCTGTGAAGCAATGACAAATTTATGCTTATCATCTCGGTGCTTTGACCCACTCGTGAAAAGATGCCCTTCACTTCCTTGCCCACGATAAATGCATGTGCAATCCATAATCTCCTTGTCACGTGTAAGATATTATTCATTCTAGATTACTAAGCGCCTTCATTGTGATGATGTGAGACAAAGCTCTCCTAAAGTAATACTTTGTATCCGTGAGTGCCCACTGCCCATGACATGTGAAATAATGTCATAACTAAGACGAGCTAAAAAGTGTGGATGCTTAAAAGGCCCTTGTTTATATATCGACACATGACACTGAATGTTAAAAACTGTCGAGTTTTATTTTGCCGACAACTTAGGGGTGGCAATATGAGTGATTGCCCACACAAGCCACCAATTAGTTGGCTTAACTTAGTAAAAAAGTCAAGTGAGATTTAGGTGGTATTTGTTTTTTTACTTAATTCTAAATAGAACCTTAATACTTAATAATATTAAATATTAGGTTGTTTGTTTTTGTAGTATTTTATTTCTATTAAGTATTAAAAAGTAAAAAAAACTATTGTGTTATTTTTTCTATTTAGAAAAAGCCACATATTTTGGCTTTTTCTATTTAGTAAAAAGTTTATAATAAGTTATGAAAAAGTAAAAAAACAAACAACCTAAATTCTAAAACTAAATGGTTTTCAGTAAAAAGCCAAAAAAACAAACACCACCTAATTGGGTTGGGGTTTTTCATTCATAGTGAATGCAGTAAGAGGGAGTTTCCAAGTGGTGGAAAATTTTCAAAATTTTTCTATAATTAAAGAAAATCCATCTTTTGTTGTTGAAGTACCTATTATGTCTCTTTTTCTTAGAATGGAAAATGGTTGAAAAGCTCTTTAATGGGATGAGGTGACTTTCTAGAAAACTGTTGACAGAATGTGAGTAGTGATGTTTTGTTATTCCAAAGACATGAATGGAATCTTATATATAAGCCGGGTGTGAGGTGACCCTTATTAACACACACATAGTTGTAACACCATAGTGTGGACTAACCATGGGCGAAAGGGTTATGGCTGAGGCAAAATTTGGAATACATGGGCTATGTTGCAATGAGGATGTAGGCTAAGAAAGGACTGTGCATACATTTGATTGCCTATAAAATCAATGGGCTAAAAGAATATATGAGATTAATGTTGGGATAATGCTTTTAAAAGCATGACATGGTGTAATAATAAATTAATTTCATTAGTATTTATATTATGATTTTAATTTTTTTTATTTATCTTATTTATACATTATATATGTTGGACAATTAGGCTTTCATCACTTGTATTGTACATGACTTATGTGTTTTAGGAGTGGTACAAAAGACTCAAGTCATGTATTCCTTATACATGGATGTTCATAACCAGTTCATTGACTTAGACAATCTATCTAAAGTTGTAATATGTTATCTCCTAATTAGAGAGATAATTTATCTTAGTTATCAAGATAATTTTCTTATGGTGAGTACATTAATATATATAACTATGGATTAGACAAGACTTATGGAGAGTCATGACATTGGCTACCGAATGGTGGTGACTTCATCAAGTTGTTATGTTGTAGAATCTCTCAATAATGAGATAATATTGAGTGTGGGTTGATCATGTTGATCTTATGGTAAATAGTCAAAAGGTGGTGAATAAGACCAATGTTGTGGCTAAAGAGGTATCAATTCAATTGGATAGTTGCAAAGATACGCTCAGTTTACTCAGTATCTCTTGGGTGATTTGGATTTGATACTTATCAATAAATTCTTTATAAAAACTAAGGTGGTTTTGTTGCCATACTTAAATGGATTACTAGTGATATATGAAACCAACAATATTTTCTGTGCAGTTTCAATAAGGTTTAGAATGCAAGCAAGTCATCAAAGGCTAGAATGCACTCTATAGCGCCACTAAGGAAAGAATAGTGTACTTATATAACCATGTTAATGGAAATCAAACAAAATCAGATTGTGGAGGTCCAACATCATGTTTAAGGTATTGTAAGAGTTTACCGATGTGATGCCCATGTTGTCAAAGCTTTTAAAGAAGTTATTAAATACTTGCACCTAAGCTAGCTAAACTTAGAAAATAGTTAACTGAGCTACTGGATGTAGGTTTGATCCAACCTTCATGAGTGTCATATTGGGCACCAATGTCATTCCAAAAATAAAAAACAAGATGGTTCGTTGAGGATCGATGACTTTGAATTATCATGCCTTAAATAAGACAATCATAAAACACAAATATATTTTTCCTCTTAGTGAAAATTTATTTGATAAACTATCTAAAAGTTCTTATTTCTCAAAGTTGGACTTGTAATCTAGGTATTAGTAAGTTTGAATAATAGCATAAGGGAATAAAGTATAGGAGTTGCAAATTCCTTATGGGGCCATTTGGTCTTATTAAATTTCTACAATTTTTTATAATTTGATGAATAATGCATTATTTGAATACGTGGGTTGTTTATCTCAATGATATAGTGGTGTATAATCAAACACTTGAAGATCATGTAGCCTATTTGTGCAAGGTACTATAGGGACTAAAGCAATATCATATGTATGTACGAAAGGAGAAATGCCAGTTTAACAAAATTGAGATTAAGTTTTTAAGTCACCTAATATCACAGGATTGGATTTTGATGGATAAAGAGAAGGTGAAGGCAATAAGCGATTAGCAAACATCCATCAAGGTAACTGAATTGCACTCCTTTCTTTAGCTAGACCATTGTTGCTTCATAAAGAACTTTCAAAAGAAAAGGGAAAATAACATATATAACTTTTGAACACTTAATCCATGTTTCTCTTCTTTTAATATTTACATCTTTATCCTTGAGTCATATTCCAGAGTTATATTGTATTAAATACTTTTTACTCATCCTCACATCTTTACTTATTATTAGTTTAAATTTTATATATGTCAATTTGTTTCATAATTTTTTATTTTTTATTTGCTCTCATGTCCTAAGATCAATTGGTTGAGCTATACCTTTTGTAATCCCACAAGGTAATATTCTTTATTGATTTCGTAACAAAATCTATTTCTACAAAGAAACATTAATATATCATAAATTACTCTATATAGTACTTTTTTTATTGGAATAAATATGCATGAAATAGGAATTAAAAAAAACATTACTTAGGGAATATTAATATATAAAATGCTCTAGGCTCTATCCTAATATGGGATGTCATGCATTTTTAATGAATTTGATGATGCCTTTAGAAATAAATTAATGTAATTGTGAAATTATCCAAAATTTCAATAGAATGAATTAAAAGAGAATCAGAGAATTTTTATTTATTTATTTATTTTTGAAAAAGAAATCATTTTGATTTTTGGGCAAAAAAGTGAAGGAAAAGCCCAAACCACAAACTTTGACGATTAAAGCAATGCCATATGGCAGGCAACACGAGGCAAAAGTGTTCCAAACGTGGATAAATGTGAGCCTCTTCCACTAGAAAAACATGATGAGGTTCCAGCAACAAATCATCCCTGTGTTCTTACAAGGGAATATGCGTGCTCAAATGTACGACACATTGACGCTGCATATATAGAGTTTGCACGAGTGAGGAGAAAATGTTTCTGAGATTTGTTTTTCCACCACCTCCTTCTCTAGTGGTGACAGCAATGTCAGTGGTGAGTTTTGCATCAATGGCAAATGCAGGGCTATCAGAGTTGAGAGGAAAACACATGGAATACTCCAAGTTCTGGGAGGTCAAGTCTGGGAGAAAGTACAAAGTGGATAGTAGAACAGGCATGGTCGTGTGTTATACTCCAGCATTTCTTGCTGGTGTGGCCTCTTTTGCCCTTTTCCCAGATGAAAGTTTCAGGTTTTTGCTGCTCACTTCGGCTCTCTCCATCCACTTCTTCAAGAGGATATTTGAGGTGCTTTCTCTATCTCATCTCAAAAATTAATCAAACATTTTCCCACTCCCCATTCCCTCTTTCAAACCTGTCATTTCTCTCTTACATCTCATATTCCATCAACTCTTTTCTCTGTAAATATTATTTTGGGGAAGTCCATCATAAGAATAGCTAAGGTGCAAAACCCACTCAAAAACATTGTCTTAAACCATGTTTTTGTAGGTGCTCTTCGTTCACAAATACAGTGGTGGGATGGCTCTCGATGCTGCCATTGTTATCTCTCTTAGCTACTTCATCTCTACTGCAACTATGATCTATGGCCAACACCTCTCTCGAGATTTTCCGGAGCCGCTAATGGATCTCAAGTATCCAGGAATTGCGTTGTTTTTGGTGGGAATACTTGGTAACTTGTACCACCATTGCCAACTTTCCAAGCTGAGGAGCAAGGGTGAGAGAGAGTACAAGATTCCCAAGGGTGGTCTCTTCAACCTGGTAGTATGCCCACACTACCTTTTCGAAATATTAGGTTTTATTGGCTTCTCCTTCATTTCCCAGACGGTGTATGCATTCTCTCTTGCAACAGGCACAGCCTTGTATTTGATGGGAAGAAGTTATTCTACTAGGAGATGGTATGTTTCCAAGTTTGAAAACTTTCCCAATAATGTCAAGGCGCTTATTCCGTACATTCTCTAATGTATGCAAGTGTTTGAAAGATTAAGATAAATTCAATTGGATTCTGTTGTTTCTTTTAGTTGTGTGGCTCAGTGAGAGCCTTGGCTCTGCTTCAGCTGTTTGGAAGCCCACTCATTCATGCTAAACAGCCACTACACTACATAATTCAATTTCTTTATTAATTTTGACAGGCTTCCTGTTTTTTATTTTATTTTTTAAAAATATATATAATTACTTTATGTGTTTAAGAATTACTTTTAAAATTTTTAAAATTTGAGATGATAAAAAATTTTAAATGCCTCAATTTTTTTTTTACCTCACACTTGGTTACTTTATACTTCATAATTTTATATGCAGGGATTACGTTTTATAGTCGATTTGAGTTGATTCCTTATTGCTTTGATGCCTTTTCCTTCCATATTTATACTTTAATCCATCTCTTTGTAGCCTTGTCGTTCATTGCTCCAACCCCTATATTTTTCGGTAGACAACGGTATCTATGAGGTACCGCACTGGAACGTTCACACGGTAGCAACTAGCAATGACGTGCCACTTTTGAGGGGAGGCAATTTTGTTCTCTCCGTAAAATTTCTTCCTTGACAAAACATTTGGAAAATTTTGATCAAAGGTCAGCTTTAAATTCCATGTTGTCTTTGAAAAATGAAAAAGCATTGGGTGGACAAGGCATAAGTGAGAACTTGAGATTGACCTTAACCCATCCTGAATTAAAATTAATTATATTTAATTCATCGGGATGGTCGGGATGAGGATAACCGTCCTGAATTGGGTGCTGACAATTGTGGGGAAAAAAAGGTTGGAACGGAAATGCCAAAGAGAAGTAGAGAACAGAATATTGCCAAAAATACTAGAAGTGAATGAAAATTGCCAAATAACACTCGGTTTTGCTGTATTTCTGCAGCAGAATATTGCACTCTTATGTAACAGATTAGCACTAGCAGAGAATTACAAGCTACATAAGGACCAAAAAAACAAATAGGTGCATACTACCAGATCATCCAAATCGTTACGCATAGGTGCAGCTGCCATAACCTGCAAAAAAATTGATTCAGAAACTTCTGTTGCTTAGCAAAAAATACACTGGCCACACGGGGTTATTTGATTAAAAGATCATTATTGTAAATCTAATTTTGAAAATCTAACATTTTGTCCTTTTTCTTTTCTTTTTTTATTATCTTATTTTTCTTATTTTTTTTTGTAAAAATATTTTTTTCTTATAAAACATATTGTAAATATTTAAAATAGTTAAAGATATTTATATACTTTTCAAACAAAAAACATTAGAAGGGATAAATTCACAAATATGAAGAATATTTTACCTCTTTTAACCAATTATTTCTTTACAAAACTTGTATAAAACTTCTTTTGAAAACAATTTGAAATATTTTTAGTTATTATGGAATATTGAATATTCTAAGTAATAGTTGACAATATAAATAATGCTTAGGAAAGTTTTCCATTTAAATTGTCAAACAGAATTTTGAAGAAACAAATTAATTGGTAAAACTATATCACAGTTGAATGGGCTTGTTGGAATTGGTAGAAATGTGACTTACTTGGATCGGTCATGACAATGACGGCAGAGTTCTGAAAATAGCAGTTCCAGTGGTTCCTTCCCCTTGACTGGTAGTAAAGATTCATGGCTATTGAGGCATGGTTCATGAGATTATCTGGGGAGAAGCAAGGGCAGCCCCTCTGCAGAACCCGGCAATCTACTTGTGAACATGCATAATTGATGTTGGCTAAAAGAGTAGCCTGATCGGATGATGGCTTGGCCACACACCAAGTTTTCTGCGTTCACATTACAAAATTTCCCCAAAATCAATTCGAATAAGAAAAGCAAGATTTTGATAACAAAATGAAATGGGGCTTGTCTAGATCTTGGCTCTACCTCTCCATTCACCATTTTCAAAGGTCCTCCTGCAAAATTAGAGGCACCCTAGAGTTAATGAATTTCATGCAGTGATCAAATTGTAAATCTATATGATAAAATTTACACGGTTGAATCAGAGGACAAAGTCAAAAACATATGATATATGTGAGATATAATCTAACTTGACTCGAGTTACACTAATGACACCACCTAATTGGTATAGGTACCAAGAAGTACCTTTCAATCCAAATAATCAAAAGTGCATATTAGGTGATACTTGGATCTGCTGAGATTATGGGACCATATCAGTGAAATACAGCATCATTGAGTGTCATGCACAAGCATTTCAAGAAAAAACACAGGGATATCCCAATCCACGACAAGTTTCAGATCCGAGGGAAACAGAAAACCAAAGTACCCATGAAAATCAGGTTAATAATTGATGGCCGGTGAGAATCTAGTTCAGATCCAATGAAGGAGGCATAGTTGTTTGAGAATTAAGACGGGTAATCCATGGAAACCCATTTCAGATCCAAAGAAAAAGCGACAAAATTGAGAGAAATTCAAGTTTGTATTTACTCCAAAGCTAACAAACTGGTCAAGTTGCTGCAAGCCCAGTTCAAATCACCAGAAAATGGAGAAAATAAGCAAGGACCAGTGTGAGTAAATGCAAGGAAAAGGCCAAGAAAATGTAGAGGAATGAGAACAAATCTGCCTTGTTTTTCTAAACAAGGTACTGAAGAATGCAGAACCACTGAAAACTAGAAGAAGATGATACCTGAAATGAAGGACAAAAGCAGGAGAAAGAGAGAGAGAGCAGCTGCTTTAGCCATGGTGGTGTGTGATCGTACAGCAGTGAAGAAAAGTGAAGTGATTGTTGGGCACTCTAAATTCTCAAGAAAGGTGGACCTTTAAGGATGAGCTAAATGCATATAACGTAACGGCTACATTCATTTGCTTAGCCGTTGGAGAGAATCTTTGATTAAAAAAAGGCCAGAGAAAGCAGCTGAGAGGGCGGACATGTGGTGGGATTTATGACTTGTTTGACACTCATTGGCCTTTCTACCTGCTCTTTCCCATTCACTCTTTCTCTTCTCTTATCATTGGGTAATGGATATTTCATATTTGACATTTGAACCATCATGGCTGGCTGATGGGTATGGCGGACCGGAGCCGTACCTATTTCTCTCCACCGACAAGTTTTTCCTTGGACTTCAAATTTTCTAAAATATTAAAGCTTAAACAGGTTACGATCCTCACTAAGCAAAAGATCATAAATAGAGTTATTATAGTTTGGATGGTTGTTTTCAACTTTAATGTGTTCAATTATTTCTACGTAAAGTTGATTAATTATTTTTTAAAGCTAATAAAATCCTAATTTAAAATAAATAAAAATAAAATATAGATAACAATTTTCTAAAACATTTAATAAAATCACTAACATTATCAAATTCATGATCTTGGATGAAGTGAATTCAAGATTAAAAATGGAATCTTAAAATCAATTTGCATTTAAAACTTAAATTTTTATTTTTGAAAGTGAATTTCTTAAATCAATTAAATATGATAGATAAATTGAATTTTCAATGTTATTTAATCAAAAACTTATATTCGACCCTTAAATTCATTAACAATATAATCTAATTAAATTAATTAATGTATTCCTAAAAACTTTGTGAGAATCCATTAGGTCTTATTTAGAGTAAATTAACACAAAAAAAAAATATTTCTACCGATTCAAATATGGAACATAAAGAAATTCAATCAATACATTACTTTTTTACTATTTTTTAAAAAAAATTATTATTTCACAATTCATAAAATTAACTAAACATGGTTTTGTGTGGGGACATGGAAGGAAAAAATTCTTCCCATTGTCAACTCCACTTCTAGGTCATACCTAGGCATCTTTATGAGCCAGACTTAGGCCCTCCTGACTTGGAACCAAACTAGGCTAAAAACCACCCTTATTGCTAGGCAAATATTTGGAGAAAACTTATCATCAAATTAAAAATTTAGATCTGTGGGAATTGTAAATGAAAAATAGTTTTCCATCTTAAAAACCAGGATAGAGCAATTTCATTTTTTTGGCATGTAGATACTAATGATGTGCCAGAGTCATTAAGGGTATTGTTGCTCATTAATACCCTTGTTCCACATTTTCCTCCTGATATAAAATGTTTCTACTCCCAATGAGTGGCCACAATATTCTTTGTCCAGACATCTACAAGAAGTTAAACTTTGCTTAAGCCACTTTCATAATTGAAATTAGTAAGATAAAAACATGTTCCCATGGTGTTCCTTCTAATATTTCATTCAATAAGGCATTCAGCCAACCACAGTCCCAACCCTCTTTTCTCTATCCACATGGCATTACTGGGCTGGTGACAGGCTGGCAAATTCAATGCAAATAAATGGCAAAAATATCCGCTCCCAAAACTGTCGAGGGAAAAATAAAAGCCCTTTTTTGGTTTCTCATTTTTTATTTAGTAATCCTACTGTGTATTGATTATTGAATTTTCAGAAAATGCTTGGAACTGTAGCAATTCAACCACCAATTTGGCTTCCATCATCAAAACCCACAATCTGTTTTCCAGGAAAACTTCCAAATTCAGGAGTCACAGAGTACAAAATCCACACTTGTTCACTCTTATCCACATTCGCACATCATTTCTCCCTCCAAAGAAAGGACAGATTTCAGACCCATGTCTCTCCAAATGCTTCCTCTTCTTCTTCTTCTGCTTCAGGTGAGCTCATGCCATTGCTCTTTTATGTAGATTGAAGCTCCTGTACTGCACACAATTTTCTTACTTGATTGTATAATATCAGGAGCTGAAAGTATTGTTATAATGTACTGGATTACTATGACCTCGCGCGGTTGTTTTTCTTTCTCTTGGTTTTCTTCAAAGATTTTTAAAGCAAATATTTTGCATTGTGTTTGAATTTCTGGCTTTGGGTCTTGTCGTAAGTACATTTTGAGAACTTGTAATGAATCTCAAGGCTGAAAATCTTGGAAAATAGAATTGAAAACTGGGATTTCAGCATGGATATATTTCAGGTAGAAATGTAGGATTCTTCAACAGTGGGCTGGCTTACTACAATGATTTAAAGGTTTTAAATCATGGTAAAATGGCATAGAGTTGGTTGAATTTGGATCCTAACAGGGTGCTCCAATTGTGTTGTGAAAGGAATTCTTTTTATAGCAGATAATTCAACCCAAAAAGGGAAATTTGGAAAATTGAAACTAGCTTGGACGAAACAAAAGTTGATGACTGCGCTGATTTTAAATCATAATCCAACATCTTTTAGATATGAGAGACACATCTGTATAGTGGTTTCCTCTATACTAATGTTGTGGGCTTAAATGTGAGACACTTTCTTCAAGAGGCATCTTAAATGAAGTCTAAATAATCTAGAACAGCTGAAGTTTTGCCAAAATAACATTTAGAAGGAAAAGATTTAAGAACAGAAAAAGAGGAATGGTAGATTTTCCAGAAGTGATTTTTTATCTTGTTCATTGGCTTTCTTGTTTACCTATTTGGGTTAATTTCACTCACCTACCTTGAAGTTTGGACTAAATACACTTAATCCCCACTAGTTTGAAATTTCGTTAAATAGCTCCCTTACTTTGAGTCAAAGGAGAGGTGAGTGAAATTAACAATAAGAAGAGCAAAGGAGGTATTTGATGAAATTTCAAACTAGTAGTGGTTAAGTGTATTTAGTTCAAACCTTAGAGGAGGTGAATAGAATTAACCCTTACTTATCTAGGAAGGTGTTTGATTAACATATTGAATGATCAAAGGTGGAAATTATGATATAATAAACTTGACAAAAACTAATAACTTGACTCATAGCATCAAAAGCATAAAGATTTGCTTCATGCAATCTACATGACAGCATATGGGGTTTTATTTGCAACATTCAATGAACAGAAAGTTTAGGTATGCATTCAAAGTTTGAGATGTTATGGTAGACATAATATTCAAAATATGAAATTTTGTAGAGGATCTTGGATTCCTCAAAAGTAGCCAATAGAATTTGGTGGAATTGCTATATTGTGTTTGCGCACTTCTTTCCATGTAGAAGGTATTGGTTTGAGGGCAGTATATTGGGGTAGGCTTTTATCACACACACACACACAGAATTATTTTAGGAAGATTCATTCTTTTAATCATCAAGGATTTTGGTTCTTGATGGCATGGCTAACCTAATGCATAATGCAAGGGTGCATTGATTTTTCAGACCAGACTTTGGAAAGCTATGCACCAAAACTGTTGAAAATGACCCAATAGCCAAATCCAATTAGAGAAAGTTGAAACCACAATTTAGCCATCAAGGATTGTGGTTCTTGATGACATGACTAACCTAATGCACATACAGAAAGCAGGAATTTTGCATTAAAACTGTTGAGAATGTACTCATTAGTCCACTCCAACTAGAGAAAGTTGAAACACATTCAGGCTTCGAACAAAAGATCACCAATCTTTAATAGTAATAGCATCTTATGATCTATTGATGGCATCTTTTTTATACTAATAATTTCGATGTTAACCAAACTATCAAGTTTTAGTAGTTTTCTTGACAGCAGACATTGAAATAACCATAGTAGAGGTTTGAGAATTGCTCAAGGGGTTAATCTTCCAGTTTCAAGCCACTTAATAGATGGTTTTGGTTTGGATTGAGAATGTTGGGATTTACATGGACTTGGTTACTTAATACGAAGTATTGCATCTACTTGAAATCTTTGAAAATACAGATTTATTTGAATGGAAAAGGTTGAAAGTAAGTGGAAACCAAACTGTATTTTATCACATTCTATCTCTGTATGTATGCATGTTAAAAGACTGACATCTTTGGTCCTCTGATTTCATCACTGCAGTTGGAAGTGCAGAATACATAGAAGAACCTTCAACAAATGTGAAATTTCAGACATCACTGACCCTGCCAGAGTGCTCAAGTCCATTATCTCTTCTTGGAACTGGTAAGTTTCCCTATTATCAGTAGAAAAACTCAGAACCCTCAGACCACAATTAATACTTCGCAAAGTAGAACCAGAAGATTGTCTCAGAAAAATCCCATTGCTCTCATACCTTGGACATGGGAAAATTGGATATATTATTGAAAACTATTTATGTATTCCTCACATTTCCTTAGAGATACACATTTTACATGGTGACATTTATCTCATATATGTTTGGTGCTTTATTTCACCAAGAATTGGACTGCCACCATATAATATTCCTCTATAACAAGTGTGAGATGTTTCTTCACCCGATTTTGTTTCCTTTTCTTTTTCTCATTGAACAAGCAAAGCATTAATTAAAATGTAATCTAGTAGCTCTACTTAAAGCCATGTAAAGATTTATTTCACTTTGCATAACTCTGATGCAGTCTTTGAACATCCTAAGCTAACCAAAGCATTTATTTTTATGGTTTGCAATAATTCAGGGTACAGGGAAAAGGTTTTTGCAATCATTGGTGTTAAGGTCTATGCTGCGGGATTATACTTGAATCAGTCTATCTCAAATAAATTGAATGCCTGGAAAGGACGATCAGCGACTGAGATTCAAGGGGATTCATCCTTGTTTGATTCAATTTTTCAGAGTAATTGTGTTGTCAATCTGCCTTTTTCATTTGCCAGATAGAGGGAGGATGCTAACATTAATTTTCTGAATTGCAGTTCCTCAGGAGAAATCATTACAGATTGTACTAGTCAGAGACGTTGATGGTAAAACCTTCTGGGATGCTTTGGATGAGGCTATCTCCCCAAGAATCAAAGCACCCAGTCCTGTTGATGAATCTGCTCTCTCCACATTCCGTAGCATCTTCCAAGGGCGATCTCTAAGGAAAGGAACTTTCATATTTTTGACTTGGATGGAACCATCCAAAATGCTTGTGAGTGTGCAATTAATTGAAATAGGATGGTTTTGCCAAAGCAATTATTGGTACTAAAAGTTTATGCACATAATATATAACTGGCTATTTGCATTTTTTTTCTTGTTTTTCCTTTCATTTTCCCAATTTATTCTCATTTTTTGGGTTTATGGACAAATGAAATATGATGACTGTATTGTGATTTTCAGGTTTGCATCTCATCTGATGGTCTGCCTTCTTCTGTGGATGCTACAATCAAGTCAATGAATGTGACAATGGCCCTCTTTGATGTATTTTTTGGAAATTCTCCGGTTTCTCCTTCCCTCAAAGCTTCTGTCGCTAATGGTTTGGCAACAGTTCTCAAATAAAGTCCACTTCAAGTTAGCTTCTTATATTGGCCTTTTCTTTTTCTTCTTCTTTTTTTTTTTTTCAATTTTTTTCATGAATGAGTGGATAACTCCATGATTTGGTTTAGATGCCTGCCCATCTGTTCATATAAAACCATAAACATGGAAGCCCGTCAAATAGTTTAAGGTCCAAACTGCCTTCTCTTTTCTTTTTCTTTGCATTCTGAATAAGCAACTATTGACTGATGGCATCTGGGGAAGCAAAGGAATTGCCACTTGAATAATTTCTAAACAATGAATGCCCTGTTAATGGTGAAAATGTGGCTAATAGGTTGTTTCATTTCAACTGAAGTGCAATGAACCTCTAAGAAGAGGCACTTTCTGACCTCTCAATAAGCAGGTGCAACCAAATGGAAATCTGCTTATGTCCTGATAGTATAATTGCTCCTGCTGCCAGGCTGCAGTCTTGCTGATAAGACCTGGATATTAGGACAGGTACCATAACAACAGCTTCGTAGATGATTCACTTCCAGTGCACCTGCCTTGTTGTAAGCTACTCAACAGTGCCATTTCCTGAAGTTACTCAGGAATGTGGTTTATTACCCAAGAGAAGGAAGATGGCCTTGCCTTCATGTTATTGTGAAGAAAAGCTTAACTACAAGTCATACTTTCTTGTATTTTTTTCTCTCAGATATCCTAACCCACAGGTTAGTTGCATTTAAGGTCCTTCGATTGCTGCATGTCGTAGTAGCAGCCACCATCTATTGATGGTTTAAAAACATTAATCTGCATGTTTAAGCTTCTGAACTTAATCTGGATAGTATACTGATAACAATTCAGTGTGAATGAAACATTTACAGATCTTGGTTACCCTAGATTCTTGAACCAAAAGTACATTTACAAAATATTCTCTTTTCTTACACCACTCTACAAGGCCAAGTTTCCTCTTCTTTCATTAGTCAGTCTTCCCTTGTTCACAACTTCTTCAAGCCATTACTTTTTTCTACTTTCCTTTATCCTTTTTGTGGCTTCAACCCAACCAGTTTGTTTAGATCCCAACAAGAAGATTAAAAATGTGTTTCTCCATTCTTAACTACCTGCAAAAGTAAGATGCTTGAAGAATCTCCCTTATTAGAACGTGTTGATATGGTGATTTTATCTTTCAGACATTTTTTCCCATTCAGATTTTTTATTGAGGATTAATATAGTTTCAACTAGGGATAAAATTGCAAATGAACCTGGCTTTGTGTCTCCAAACAACAGAAATAAGCTAAATTGCATACCCCACCTGTGGAAAATTGGATTGGCTGGTTAAAACTAAGATAGGATGTAACACACCATTGATGGGAAAAAAAGAAAAGAACAACTGTTAAGCAAAGATTAGGATTCTTTTACAAGTTTGTCTGATTTTATTTGCTCAAGCATCTTGAGAACCTCAGCCATGGTAGGCCTCTTTGAGGGCTCTGACTCAAGGCACATTGTAGCAATACTGAAGACATTGTTAACCTCATCAAGAGAACAACATTCTAAACTGCTGTCAAGTACATGCTCTTCCTTCTTCTCTAGAACAACGGCTTTCACCTGTTCCAACATAGAAGGATCATTGGTTAGTGAAAGATGTACTAGGAAAATCTTCATATTCATCCAAAACTGGGCATGACCCAGTACAGATGGATGGATTCTCACTTCTGATTGTTCAACCATCTGAACCAGAAAGAAAGATTTGAAAGGTGGTAAAATAGAATGTTTCTCTGGAATTCCAGTTTGTAGAAGTCAAGATCTTCAGTTGTAATTGAGGTTTTAAATCATTTACTACTAATTCTATCCACATCTTATACTATTTTGCTCCAGTTTGTTGTCTAGTGATGCACAGGCTTCTTCATGAAGCAATTGTAGGTGTGGAAGGTTTTTTCAGGCATGCAGGGGTATTGGTGGAAGACCCTAACATGGGGGCTAGGCTTAGTGTTCTCTCGCCCAAAGTAAAATTGAAGTAAGGCTTGTGCTCCTAAATGCTCATGACATGAAGTTTAGAGGAACAAAGTTCTACATGCTGAAGTGCCAATCTCACTTGAGTTTGGGGAAATAACCAACTCGCCATTCAACTATGAGGCAGAGAAAAATGCTTCAATGATAGCTTATTGATATTAACCTACAGAGGACTATGAAAAGCATATTAAAAATGGAATTAGAATCCATTGAGAAGTTCATTGGGTTTGAAGCTTACCCATGTCACAAGCCTGGTTCCCTCCTCTATAAATGCTTCATCTGATGGTCTTTTTCCTGTTAAAAGCTCAAGTAAAACAACACCAAAGCTGTAAACATCCCCTTTTGCAGTTGCTCTTCCTGTGTCAAAATACTCTGCAGAATAGCAATATTCCTTGTACATTAGTAGCTGAACAAAAGGGGGAGATGGACTATATTTTTTGTGGTCCAGAAGCCAGTACCTGGAGCCAAGTATCCAAAAGTCCCGGCTACAAATGTTGAAACGTGAGTCTTATCTGGTTCCATTAACGTTGCTAGTCCAAAGTCTGAGACTCTAGCCTCCATGTTCTGATCCAGTAATATGTTACTAGACTTGATATCTCTGTGGATTATGTGTGGGATGCAATCATGATGAAGGTATGCAATTCCTCTTGCAGCACCTACTGCTATTTTGTATCTTGAAGGCCAATCCAGGAGCTTCTTTTCTTTCAGTCTTCCTGCAGTAAGTTCTTCCTTCAGATTAAAGATAAATTCAACAATTGGGGGGTTTCTAAGTGGATGAACTTGAGCATGAAATTCCTTAGTTTGAACATGATTGAAAATAATGTCACATACTTGGAAGGTATATATGTATTACCATGGAGGTAGGCATCCAAACTCCCATTAGGCATTAGCTCATATATGAGAAGATTATAATGAGGGGCAGTGTAATATCCATGAAGGGTTACAATATTTCGGTGCTTTATGTCTCCCATGGCCTCCAACTCTCGCTCAAAGCCTCGATCCTGATCTGCACTTCCCCTGTTTAGTCTTTTTACAGCAAAGGCTACGGAGCCATCTACTGTCAGTCTATAGACAGTACCATGGCCTCCAGACCCAATGACATCTTTGTTGCTCAACCTTGTTGCCTTCTTCAACAACGCATCGGAATTGAGAGATTGCATCATTGTAGACGTAAACATCACCATCTTCCCACCTGAAATTGCAAGTAAAAATTTCTAAATATTCCCTTTCTCAGGAGCCTAGTTCAGAAATTCTCAATATAGTTTTAGCTATTACCTGAGAAGCTATCTTTGTAAATCGAGTGCTTTCTTTTCCATCTCTTATACAGGAGGACTGAGATGATGACCTTTGATGTAACAAAAGCAATACAACATACTGTGATATAAAGCACTATGATCCGAGCATTTCCCATTTACTGCTAAAAGGAATATTGAAATCCAGAGAATGTGAATCAGATTACTGAACAAAAGGGTGTTCCTGGCATCAAATTCTTAGAAGAATCATTTATAATGATTGGTTGAGATGGTTCCGAACAAACCCTTTCATTTTTTGCTTTTGATGATATTGTAAGGGTTCAGCAAAAGACAAGGGAAAAAAACACATTAAGGTAATTCAAAGTTCAGCTCAAATCTTCCTTTTTTTGTCACTTTCAGAGGAATTGCTTGAAATCTATAGAACTAGAACTTGACATAGAAACACAACGAAGTCTTCTAAAACTTTGAACTCTAAATCTTAATGATTAATCCAACCAATCAAACATTTCCCTACAAAAAAGAAAAAAGAAAAACAGAAGTCCACTGTAACAGAAACATGAAAGCAAAGGAGATACATGGCTAGTTTTGCTTACCAGATAGAAAATCTTAAAAAAGAAGAAAAAACAGATCCTAGAAGATTAAGGGAAGGATAGAGCTTAGTGTAGAGAAGCAATTACGAAAGTAATGAGAAGAGAAAGATGAGGATATGAAGAAGACAAACTCTAAGGTGTACAAAAAGACAGCTCATGTGGGGAAGGAGTGTTTCCTTTTTTATCATGCTATCATTTGACATCGGCGTACACAGAAACTGTTCATTTGCATATGCACATTGGTTGACGACCCGATGGGGACTGTGGGGGCACACATGTTCGATTGGGTTTGGATTGCAATAGGAACAACATGGGTGAATTCTCAATGGGCTAGCTGAGTTTAACTCATCAAATTGGCCATGCCAACTTTTTGATATGCAATGCACAGTATCCCTGCTTTGGACACATCTTTTCCACCTTGGTAGGTCTGGTGTGATGCGTAACGGTGGCTGTGAAAATGGTGGACTTTGCAGTGGTCTATGACTCGTGTCATGACCCGTCCATATTGGGTTCAATATTGTTGGGTTTGGATCACCCTAGCCTTCAAAGCCCCTCACATTTTCAAAACATGTCCACTCCATTCAGACTTATTAAGAAAAAAATATATTCTCCTGTGTAAAAATAATTATAAAATAAAATTTCTCTAAAAATATTTCAAGTTTTACTCAAGGTGATACCAAAGATAGTCAAAAATAATATTTATATTACTAAAAAATAATACTTAAATAGTCAAATATAATACATTTGATTAATAAAAGCATGAAATACCCATTATTTTTTTTTATAATTAATTAAAATTTATATTATATACTCTTGAATTCCTATTTTATGATTTTTTTTAATTATTTATTTATGTAAGCATATGGAAATATACTTTTCTTGTTATGAGATGCATCGATTCTCATACCATATGTCATCACTCATCCACGAATATTGGGCATTTTGGACCGACAACCTTTAAGCTGTCGGTGGAGTTTGGCAGCAGTGATGGTGGTGGTGTGATGCTTTTGGTTGACAAAATGTGATGCTTGGCTTTACGGCCTGTAGCTGTGAACAAAAATCAAAGCAAAGGATTCATACAGGTAGGAATGGAGGAATCATGTGAAAATCTCTACCATTTCAACCAATTATATGCCAACTGTCGTTCGCCTTTATATGGAGGTTGAAATTTCAAAAGCTTGGTTGACATCCTCTTGTTGGGAAGAAGAAAGCCTGGTGGGAAAGGGACTCTCATTCTGCTCCCAACCAAAAAAACAAAAAACGCATGTTAACTCTTGCCCAATTTTGGTATGGGAGTGTTAAAAGAGTATTTTTCAATGTAAATGCTATCCTAATAAATAAATAAAAAGTGGGGCTAATTTTGACATTAACATGATATAAATACAAATAAATTAACCTAGGTTTACTGAATCAAGTTAAAGTCGTTTAAATAGTTGAACAAAATATTTACCAATATTTTGAAAATCTAGTTTGATAATTTGTTTTGAACCAGTCTATGATTAAGCCGTTCAAGAATCAATGACCCCATCAGTTGAAATGACTACCAAATTGAACAGTTCGATTAGAGAGAAAGGACTCCCTTTTTCTTCAACCCATTTTATTGAAATCGGCCAGCTCTTTCTCCCGGCTTTTTGCTCTTTGAACTCTTTATTTAATAGCCCCTTATTAATAACTTTCTAGTTCAATAATTTATCTGATTGCAATAAACAATGATATTTATTGGTTTTTTTTTTTGCCTTGTTTAAGTAAATATTTCTATATTTTTTAGAATATTTAGTTAAAATTTTCAAAAATTTTCATAATATTACCATTATAATAGAAATAGATATATTTTAGTGTACAAATTAATAATGTAACTTGAGCAGGTAATTTGTCCAACTTAAGATTTATATTAGTATGGATAGGGATTGCATAGGTTATATTGGACTTACGCTAGAAAATGCAGAATTTGAAAATATTAAAATTGGTGTTTCAAGGCAATCCATTGTCATTTATTCATTATTTTGTTAATTATTTTATATATATTAATATTATTTTGTTAAAAATATGAAAAATATAAAACAATGCGGAAAGAGCTTCATCCCTTCTCACTTTTTTAACCACGCTCATCAATAAATTTATAATTTTTTTTTTTTGTTTAATTTTTAAAGCATCTTTGAATATTGAAACTTAGAGATTATAACATATGGTAAATCAATTATTAAAGATATATTTCATGATTTTCGAAACTTATTATAAAATATGGTTTATATTTTATATATTTAAAATAATTATTTTACTTATTAAAAGCCTTCCTTCTAAACTTTTTGTTTGGTAATTTCGAGTTGGATATATTGATATGTGGATTTAGTCGAATTAGCCTTCTAATCTTTCCACCTCATCCAAGTTGTAGCTCACCACCCTCAGCCCGTAGGGGTAGGGCTTGGCTGAATGGGCGGGCGGATGCTGCCTATTGGGCCTAAATTGCCCGGATGATTAACCCCTTGACCCGGGTCGAGGTTCGGTTATCCCAAAATCAGGCCTCCGGGGATGAAATGTCGGCGTTCGGAGGGAAAGGAGAGGAAGACATGGGAGCTCTGAGCAAGCTAAGCCAATGGAAGACGCTAGCAAGAGAAGCAGCCGAACGAACAGCCATTCTCGCCAAGTTCCTCTGCATCCTCCACGTCACCAACACCTACATTTGTACCCCTACTCTCGTCCGCACTCAATCCCCTCCTCCTCCTTCTCCTTCCTCTTTTCTCTTCCAATTCAATACTCCATCCAGCTGCAAACTGAGTTTAATCCCTGTGCTTGCAGGTGTACGGTCCGAGCATGCTCCCGACGTTCAATCTGACGGGTGACGTGCTGTTGGTAGAGAACCTGACGGTGCGGATGGGGAAGGTGCGACCGGGAGACGTAGTTCTGGTTCGATCACCTGAAAACCCTAGAAAGACTGTGAGTAAGCGCATTTTGGGAATGGAAGGTGATAGGGTCACTTTCATGATCGATCCCAAGAACAGTAACAGATGTCAATCCGTCGTGGTATGCACCTTGAATTTCATTTTTTGGTTTTTGCATTTTTATTAAATGATCATGGAGACTTGAACAGTGATTTCCATCGCCAAGAATATCTGCTACTAAATTGTCCAAGAGTTTAAGCCTCGATGGACTATTATGTAATTTGGATCTCACATAAAGCTTTTGGGTGTGTTGGGTTGACACTTGTTTGTGTGGAATCAACTGAGTAGTGAATTTAAGCACAGGCCCATGATTATGACGAAGTTTCAAATGTGAAGGTAAATCTTATTTATGGATTAGCACCTATAGAGGATGAGTAGGTGATTTGAAAAATTTTATCCTCAAGTTTTGTCATCCTCTGATTTTTCTTTCCACATGCAACACGAGCATTAATGAATGCTGCAACACTCCCCCAATAATTAAAATATGCTAGTCACATGCAAATAAATTCAACAATCTCCCAATATAATAGCGATTCCATCTAGTTTTCATTCTCAATCACACAACGTACTCTAATGCAAATTTTACTATTTCAATACTCCCCCAGTGATAGCAAATTAATCAATAATCACAGTTATGATATTCAGTTAGAATAAAATGAAATTGAGATAGTATAGAGAGGGATGAAAGTCAAATATCTGAAGAAATAAAAACCATGGGCCCCCAATGATTACAAAATCCAATATAATAAAAGACAATGAGTATGAGATTTTACTAGGGGTGCAATTTGGGCAGACAGGCTTAACCCAACCTGGCATTTGGGCGAGTTTGGGCGATCATTTTTAATACTAGGGTTGGGCTTGTGTTGAGTTTTTTCAACCCGAGCTCAATTTAGATTGGGCTAGGATAATGTTCAGACAACCTGAGCCTAGAACAAATTTGAAGCTCGAGAACACTCTCAAGATTGCTCTCTCTTCTTAAACCCTAATTTGGAAAAAGAATGGCTTAATTCGTAGAGTATAATTCCATCTAATGATCCCAATCATTTCAGAAAAATGTAAAATTTGTATGTTGTGATCGAAGCTTGATTGATCCATTAATTAGTTAGAAACTTTCTGGATAATCGTTGATTTTAAAGTTTGCACCCATCCACAATTTTGCACTGATCCTTTTATTTTCTCACAACCTCTAGCCACTTTCAAGAGCATTGATCTTCAACATGATAAGAGTCTAAACGAAGATTTGAAGTATTTGAACTAGGAGTTCACAATGGAATTTTGATCTAGAATTGCCAACACAGACATTCACAAAATGAATGATGCCCAAATGGTTTGTGTATAGTGTTTTAAGGAAAAATTAGGTAGATGTCCCTGATTGTGCAATGGATTACATGTTATGTCAATGAGTATATCAGATAAGCAAATTGGAGAAGTTGTTTGCAGCACAAATCATTTTTTGTTTTCTTTGCTGAAATGCTTGGCTGGTTTTTCTTTTTTCAAACTTAATGACATGTGACGAAAATTTTGCAAAATTGGGTCCATTAATGCAGTTGAAGAGGCAAATTGGGAAGCTCAATACTCGAATAGCATTCCTCCTTTAGGAGAAGGCTATGTGGATAACCGTTGTCATGGGTTCTGGTTATAGACAAAGTGCTAGCCATATTATTGGTTGAGAAGGAACCCATATGTGGAACAACCTTCTAAGTTTGAAGTCCAAACTCATTTGAAAATGGTTTATTTGTGCCTCTCTAAATTTCCTTTTTCCTTTTTTCTCTTCAATCTCACTTAATCAGATGTGCTAACTTTAATCAGAGGTGTAGTTAGGCAGTTATGTTTTGGGAGCTCAAATTTTACTGTTGAAATGGATTTGTGTTCCTCAATAATATGAGGTTGTGTGAATTGAAACATGTGCCACAATTATGGGAAATCAAGAAGATAGCTTATAGCAACGTTATAATGTCAATTTTTATAGTTTTTCATCATTTTAGATGTTCGCTACTTCTAATCCAGGAGCTTGTAGCTGTTCTTTATCACACTCAAATCATTGTTGAACTTTCAACATCCAATTTGTATTTATTTATTTTATTTTTTGATAGGCAACAAGAATTTTATTGTAAAAAGTGCTCAACAAAAGGAGCCATACCCATGTTATACAATGAGGGTGCCTAAGGCACCAACAACACCTTCCCCTTTACCTAAACGGTCTGAGAGATCCATAGATTACATAAACGAGCACATTCATCCACAAATCTGGTACTAGGATTCGTTGGATTGTTGAGAGATAATTCTGGTTTGTGGCTAGTGTATGCTATTCAGTACATCTTAAAGGCCTTCTGACTGTGAAGTTTTAACAACTACAATACTTTGATGCTGATCCATAATAGTTGCCTGAACTTCCAAATATCATTACTATAGGAAAAGACAAGCTCTTATTTTTTAACTTGCAAACTTTCAATTATGATCCATGATAGTTGCATAAACTTTCAAATATCAATGCTGGTAGCAACTCTTGTCTAATCAAGGTGCCATTATTTTTTATTTTAATTTTTTTTTTGATAGGTAATCAGAAACATTTTATAAAAAAGAAAGGTAAAAAAAAAAGCGTTTTAAAGTACATAGGACATATACAAAGAAACACCTCAAAACAACACAAAAACAAAGAGGAACACCATCAGCAACCCCCTTAGCCCAAACCCAACCACTCACAAAGTCTACAAAGGATAGAGGACTAGGAACTATGTACAACTTACACCAAGCCCCAAGATTACAAAAGAAGGAGAATTTCAACCCTTGAATTGACCGCCCCTTATTGTCAAACGCCCTACTATTTCTTTCTTTTCAAACAGTCCAAAAAAGGCATAAAGGAGCAATCCACCACGCTTTTTTCCTTTTCTTACCCACGAAAAAACCATGTCACCCAAACAAAGCCTCTCTAACCAAGGAGTGGAGCACCCATGACATACCAAAAAGAGAGAACAGAAGATACTATAAAACTCTTATTCTATTACAATGAAGGAGAATGTGATCAACGGGTTCTTCCTCCTTGAGGCATGGGAAGCATCTATTCGCCAAAGACCACTCTCTCCTCTGAATGTGATTTAAAGTTAGAACCTTCCTCCAAGTAGCCTCCCAAACAAATAAGACCATCCTCAGTGACACCCACGGATTTCAAATCACACTTGTTGGGAAAACGCCCTGCCTTACTAGTTCCAACACCTTGTACAAGGTCTTGACAGAGAAAGCTTCATTCTTAGACGTGGTCCACAAAATTTCACCATCCCTATCCCTAGACACCATCCTCCCATGCAGTCTCAAAAGGATGCGCTCCATGGTTTTCATCTCCTAATCGTTGATTTGCTTAGTGAAGTGAGGGGCCCAACATCCTTCCTCAAATGAATGATTCCAAACCTCCTCCACCCATGCCTCTTTGGAGGAAGCTACAACAAATAAGGAAGGAAAAGAGATGCACAAAGGCTCATCACCACACCACTTGTCCTTCCAAAACCTCACCCTCCTACCATTTCCCCACCAAAAAGACAACATTGTAGCTTAACAAGTCTCCCTCATTCTTGATGACTTTCCATAACCCTACCCTGTATGCTTCCCTCACTTCACGGGAGTGCCACCCTCTTTCCTCCTCCTCATATTTTCCGCTGATAACTTGCCTTTAAAAGGCCCCCTTCTCCTTAGCAAAACACCAATTCCATTTGCATAGAAGAGATCTATTGAGCAGTAAGAGATTCCTAACCCCCGATCCACCTTTACTTTTGTCTAAGCAAACAATAAACCAACTAACCAAGTGAAGTTTCCTCTCAAGGGCCCCTCATTCCTTAAGAAAGTCTCTTTGAATTTGCTTCAATCTCAACCCAACCGATCTTGGCATGCAAAATAAGGACATAAAATAAATAGGAAAGCTAGACAAAGTGCTACAAATTAGGGTAAGTTTCCCTCCCTTAGAAATATACTGTCTTTTCCAAAGAGTCAGTTTTTTCCAAAACCTCTTATCCACACCGTCCCAAACTGCTATAGACTTAGAAGGAACACCCAAAGGGAGGCCTAAATAAGTGGATGGGAGTGCCCCAACCTTGCATCCAAACTTGTGAGCCAACTCCCTTATATTCTCCACCCTTCTCACTAGCATTAGCTTGTTTTTTTCCAAATTAACTCTCAACCCTAATATGATCTCAAATTGCATAAGCACCCAAATCAAGTAAGTCAATTGGTCTAAGGAAGGCTCATAGAACACTAACATATTATTAGCAAACAGTAAATGAGAAATATCCACCCCCCCTCGTCCCCTTCCTCTCACCTACCACCTCGGTGGAAAACCACCAACCTTGGCCCTTTTTAGCAAGCAACTGTGGGCCTCCATGACAATCATAAACAGATAAGAAGAAAGAGGTTCCCCTTGTTTTGACCCCTTAGAGCTCTGAATAAAGCTTGAAGAAGAACCATTAACAAGACAAAGAAGCTTACGGTAGAAATGCACCACTTGATCCACTTGATCCACCTATCACCAAAACCCATCTTTCTTAGCAACATGAGTAAGAAGCTCCAATTGACATGATTAGACGCTTTCTCTATATCAAGTTTGCAAATTATCTTACATTTCAAAAGCGAATCAATGGCCTCATTAGCTATCAAAGAAGCATCTAGAATTTGCCTCCCCTACACAAGCATTTTGAGATTAGGATATTACCTTACCCACCACCTTCTTGAGTCTATTGGCTAACACTTAACTAACAACTTGTCAAGGCTACTCACTGAGCTTATGGGCTTAAAGTCCCTAAAATCTTCAGCAGCCGCGCCCGCGCCCGCGCCCGCGCCACCCCCCCCTTCTTAGGAATCAACACCAAAAAAGTAGCATGCATTCAAACTCTTTACGAATCTTCCACAAGGTGCCATTATGCTTGTAATAACTTTTTCCCCCTTACAATGGCTGCACTCTGGCCCATGTTACCCCTTATATAAGTTGAATGAAGGATTTGCAGTAGGATGAGAATCCATATGTTATGAACCAAACAAATTATCAAAACCCTGAAGATTGATGATTCATGTCAAATCAAGCCCTTTTTAGCTTTTTGGGATTGTGATTTGTGACAAATGCATCTTATCTAGGAAGCATGTCTCCAACTGGGAAGCAGTGTGGGGTAGGACCTCAACTATAGACTTGTTAATGATGAGGAGGTGGACGATGGTTAATGGATGTAGTCTTTGCAAAGAATCTGAAGAGTCTGCTGACCACATTTAGATTCATTGTGCGAGGACAAAGGTGCTATGGTCATTTCTTTTAATCAATTTTTGGTCAGTAAGGAATCTGCTCCTCAAGTGGAAGTTCAAGGGATTGGCTAAGAAGAGTTGCCATGTTTGGCAAATGGCGTCCCTATGCTTGTTCTGGTGTATATGGAAAGAGCGAAACTACAAAATCTTTAATGGAGAAGAGCTTGCAGATCAGAGGTTGAAGGAGTGCTTCATTAAATCCCCCTTTGATTGGTTCAAAGTTTCATTAGAAATGGAAAATATCTGGATTATGGCCTTCATAGATAGTCTTAGTTGCAGATAGTTTGGTTTTGCGGCTGTTTTTTCTGTAAATGCCTACTAGTATTTTCTGTTTTGATTTTTGTGCATACTTCCTATATATATAGGGTACTCCCCATTTCTTTGCTGCTCTTTTAATAGATTTCTCTGTTTTCTTTTCAACAAAACAAAACAGGAAAAAAAAAGAAAACTGGGGAATTTTTTGGTGGTAATGTTTAAAATGTTGAAAGTGCTTCAGAGAAACTTGGCAAGTGTTAAATGATATGACTAGCAAAGCACATTTTCTGTAATAGTTCTTATATGTGTTTTTAACCAATGTTTGTGGATCTTCCAACTGATCAAAGTGCAATAACTACTCTAGTACTACCTACTTTTTAAGACAGCAATAAGCAATCCAGCCACAGAAAAAAATTTCCTACAATGCCGACTTTTATTTAAATAAGAATTAAGAAGACAATAACCTTTTAAAGCACTTCTCTAACATTGTATATATTATTCTTTATATTTTAGAAGAATAACAATTATCATGCTTTCTGTTTATGTTACATTTTGAACATTTAGATCATTATAAGCTTTTTGATTCTAAAATGATTTATTCTTGTTTTTGACTCTGGATGAATAGATTCCAAAGGGGCATGTCTGGATTCAGGGGGATAATATTTATGCTTCTCATGATTCACGGAATTTTGGGCCTGTTCCCTACGGCCTTATTCAAGGCAAAGTTTTCTTCAGGGTAAGTATCTTTTCTTTGAAAATGTGGCTGTTATAGTTTTTAATTGGAAGTAGTTACTGCTCACCATTTTAATACAGATTTATCCTTAACATGATGAAAGTTGCAAGTGTTATGCAGTTAGTCCTCTCTGCTTATTGGGTTCAATAGGAATATAGGATGATAGAGGCCCTAGTCCTAAATCTAAAGTTAATTTACACATTAGGTCTTTGAATTTCTTGATTTTTTACTTTCTTTTAAATTCATTGCCAGCCCTTTCATGAACATCAGTGAAAGTTCATAATATGTATAAAACAAGAGACTCTTGTTAGTTTAGAAGCTGGAATGAAATCAAATGAATGGAATAGGTTTGTTTTGGGTTTTAAGAATTAATTATAATATATAATTTTGTTAAGGGTAGTGAAGATGAATCTCACCTATGGATAACACCGCGAGGGGGGTGAATATGTGTTTTAAAAACAATTTGAGATAGTACCCACAAATGCTACACACTCCCCTGATTTTTCAATTGTTTTCTCTTTCTCATTCAATCCTTCGAATAAGCAAGCAAAGCACACAAGCAATATGGATGCACCAACACTCCCAACAAAATAATCAATGCAATTTACATGCAAATGGGTCAACATTCTCTAACCAAGATATATATAAAACATTTCATCAACTCAAATTCACATTTTCACATGTCCATTAACATCAAAACCAAAATAAAAATATTTCATCGTCTTTTAAAGCTTAAATGATCCAATTTCAGCTCATAACCTCAATCTCTCAACAAAATAAATCAATGGAGATTTCATAAGCCAATAAAAAATTAATCAAAAGATGAGATAGAATAGAGAGACAATGACACCAATATTTTAACAAGGAAAACCTCTGAAGAGATAAAAAACCATGGGCCTCAAGCGATCAAATAATCCACTATGAAGAAAATTAACTGAGTACAAGGATTTACCTAGCCCAAGCCTTTAATCCTCTCTCAGACCACTTGATAGAACCTTCAAACTTCAACTACTCACTTTTTTTCTTTTGGAGCACACTTGAAATCCACATCAAGCTTGATCTCGACCTGTTCTTGAATCCACACAAGAACAAATTTTGGTTTTACCCCAAAAATGTTGAATATGAGAGTAAGGATGAAGAACACACTGAATCAACTCATTTTGAAAGAAATTTTCTCACTCAAAAAATGATTTTCAACTCAAAACCCATAAAATTTTCTTTCAAACCAAACACCCCTAAAATAGATAAGAAACTTGAAGCTTAAAGAGGGTTTTCTCAGTTCTAACAGCCGCCTCTACTCATCTAGAAAGAAGACTTAAATATTAGGGTTTTAAAACCCATCAAACAGTTGAGATTTGTTTGAAAAAGCTGAAGACATGCAGATGTGATTGAAGCCTGATCGATCAGACAAGAAAAAAAAGAATTGGGTACAACAAAAACTATTACTCTTAAGTTCAATCAATTAGAAATCGATCCAAATGATTTAAACACTATGTTTTACACTCCTTAAGCAGTCACGCCATGTTTCAATAAAATGATAAGAGTTTAAACATGGTTGATCAATGTTTGCCATCATTCAACCCCTCAAAAGCACTTACCATTTCCTCTAACCATCTTTAAACACGAACAATTTGGAAAAGGAAAGTGTCCAAGAGAGGATTTAAAAAGTATGAGCTAAGAAACACAATGGGAATTTTGACCCAGAATTGCCAATACACAAATGCGGTTATTATTGAACCACGACTTTAAGATCTAGGTTATTGATACTATTTCATGCAGTTATCAACTGCAAACTGCAACTCACAAAATTTCCCCTTTCATCAGTATTTGCTTGGCATGTTACTCATCTGGAATCTACTATAGATTTTTCATTGTTGGCTCTAAGTTCTTTGTAAATCGTGATCAAAGTTGTCCTTTTGCTTGTAGGTATGGCCACTTAACGGCTTTGGATCATTGAGGCAATGAGAATGGTGAAGATTTAGTTTAAGGTATATAATTGGTACTTTTGAACCATTTTTTCCCCTAAATCTAACCATTGTACAATGTATGTTTTTTTTTTTTTTTATCCATTATAGTGTGATGCATTTATCCTGTATAGAATGCTTACAGAAAAAGCATGCTAGATTTATTCATAAAAATGTTTGTGCTTTGTGGATTTGATTATGAGCTTTTGTAATTTTTTTGTAACTGTTCCTCGTTTGCTTCATCCCCTCAAGATTGAAGTGTCACTGGGTGAGACTTTTATAAGAAGCTCTTTGATCCAGCATACCTTTCCACCACTTTTATGAGATCTTTAATCTCCCTCATAAGGTAGGGCATAATGCCAAGCTCATCCTCCCCTGCTTCACATAGAAAACAATTTACAACTGAGTCTCCCTCTGCTGCATAACCTCTATTCTCCATGCTAATCAGAATAATGGGCTTAATCTTAGAACTGACACGTATTGATATTCTACAAAGGGCTTGAAACAATAAAGGCTATGTGGGTTTATGGTCATTAGTTATTTTACCAACTTTTTTATGTGTTTGCTTTTTTGGGTGCATAGATTTTTCTTTTTCATTCATGACATTTTTTACCATTTTTAAAAGTTTTGTTTTTGAAAATTTTGTTATATTAGTGCATGGTGGTTTGCATGCCATGATGTGGAGGATTTCCCCATCCTCCACTTCTAAATCGTCACAAAACTTGCATGTGAATATTTCAATGTCAATGTGTTCCACTTAAGTTGTCTTATCCTGTTAAGCAGGGTACAAACCAATTATAGCAGATGTTGAAATTCAATATATCTAGGATTATCTATGGGTAAAGCTTGCTTGAATATCAAAGATTGCACATAAAACCCCGGATATCAACCTTCATAGACTAGTGTATTGAGAATGTTTGAAGAAATGGACATCAACTGTCTCATTCCTTTAATTTTTCCAATTTTACCATCTTCTTCTCTTTTTCTTCCCTGAACTCCTACTACAGTGATTAAAAAATTAGGGCCATTTTTATCTTGACTGAAGTGTAAACAACAAGTGGAGGAAAAAAATAAAAAATTAGAGGGCGGTGATCAGTAATCTTAAAGCTTATAACCTTAGATCCTTGCATTGGCTTGACTATCTATGCCTCAACATTGTTTTTAGTTGCTCTCGGAACCCAAGCTAATTGTGTCTTAGAACAAAACAAAAAAAGTTTCCAAAGCTGGTTGTTTGATTTTGTAGAAGGGATGTCTTCCATCAGCTTGCAGTAGTCTTCAAGCTCAGTGGATAATGGTATGGCTGAATGAAGCCTTTGGTGGGATGTTATAATTAAAGTAGGGTTGTAATGGTAAAAGAACTTTCATTTCAATTATCTTCCATGTCAAACATGATGATGAAAACGAATTCCAATCCTGTTTGTCTCGTGTATTTGGCCCCAAAGTTGAATATAACCATAATACTCGATTGTGACTTTCTGTTAAAGAAAAAAAAAGAAAGGGAGAATATAAGGCTGTAAGATTGGGGAAGTGCTGTTACCTACCATTTCTCTCTCAACACTCATCAATAGGCTATAACTTGGACGGGTTTGGTAGATTAAAAGGTTATCCAACAACAAACCTATATATCAATATGTTCAAACTCATGCCAAACTTAACCCAAGGTCGGATTGAGAATTTTTAATTCACACCAAAACCATGGTCATTTTAGAGTGACTAAAATATGTCATGTTGCAAACAACATGTGAAAAGCTAAATCTATCAATGTGATAAAATATAATATTAACTACTAATTTAACATAAATAGATGTACATAAACTTAAATTTTTATTATCAAATGTATTTTAATAATTAAAAAATGATCAAAAGTGAGAAAAGTTTGATTTATTTCTTATCCTTTTTATGTTCTTAATATTTGAATAAAAAAATATATAATATAATTGAAAATAAATAATAATGTTTGAGTTTGGGCTTGGTTGAATTGCCTGTGACTTTAACCTATGTTAATCAATATTTTCAGGTTGGTGTTTCCCTAACCATGTCCAAAATTAACATGTTGAAACAGACCAACTTGGAGGTTGGATGGATTGGATTTACCCAAATTGCTACCTTACCTATCTTTGGTCCGGCCTTACTAAACAATGTAGATGGGGAGTCAAAAAGTAAAAGGTACCCATGTTTAACATTATATCAGGGAAAAAAAAAAACCTGCAAGAACTTTCTTTTATTTCTGATCTAAATTGCGGAGAATACAAGAAAGCTACATATCATGAGCATGGTGATGGTTTGTAACCTGTAACTAACTTGTAACAAGTTTCCAGGTCAGATATAAGCTTATTATAACAATTTAACAAGAAAAACAGAAACAAAAGCAATCAGCTTAATACATTATATAAAATTTCAAATACTAATAGTGGGGCTCATCCTGGACCTAGTTTGACATTTGAGTAGGTCTGAGTAATTAATTTTCAAGATCAGATTCTGTTTGGATTGAAAGTTTTCTATCAGTCTGTATTTGGGGTAAGGTTTTTGTAAAAATAGATGCCTTGAAATAAACAGCTGTAGTGCCCTCTTTGCTAATATATAGTGTTTTGCTTTTCCAATAAAAAATGGTAATTATTTTTCATTTTACTATTTTTAGTTGAAATAAGAAAAATAATTATATTTTAAAATTTTGTTTTTATTGGAATACATCTCACCAGACTTTCTAGTCTGGATTAAATAATTAAATGGTTTTTAAGTTTGGATTGAACAAGATATGGATTTGCATTTCCACAAAAGATGAAACTGGGCTCATTGGTGCTTTGCCATTTTATCTTTTATGGATTGGTGTATTTTTCATATTTTGGGTGCTTTTATTTGCAAATCAAGCTATTTTAGTCATGGAGTGAAACTTACTTTCGGATGTGTTTGCTTGGCAAAGAAAGTAGGGAGAGAAAAATACAAGGACATAAATAACGTAAAAAAAAAAATTATAATTTTTTATTTGATGGTTTATGAAAAAAATGGAAAAGAACTATATAGTTAAATAAGATTTTTTTTTTCCTAACTATTCTAAAAAAATGACAATTTTTTTTTACAATATATATATATATATATTTTTTTCTTTTCATTTGTTTTTATTTTTAATGTTATTATTACATAATTATGGATAATATAACTAGTTCATCATATCAACCTCTGAATTAATCAAAAACATTATATACATAATTATACGGCATAGACAATTATTCATTTTTTAATCTTTTATTAGTTTTTAAATGGTACTTCTTTAAAAAGAATACTCTCAAAGTTTCAAATAAAAATTTTATAAGAAGATTAAAAGTATTTTACAATATTTTAAAATATACTTCTTATAAAAATGGGATATTTGACAAAGTTTTTAAAAAATCCAAAAAATTATCTAATGACTTTTGGATTAATGAGTAATGGGACTTTTTTCCAAAAATAACAATTTTGTTATGTATATAATCATCAAAAAATGCTTTTTGAAGTACTTTCCTTTATTAAAAAGGAAAAAGAAAAATTAGCTAAATCTACGTAAAACTCTATGAGATAAATGTTTTTTCATTTATAGTAATAATAAATATAGTTTATTTGCTCTTTAATTTAAGTATTAAGCTAAATTTATACCTATTTTATTGTAATCAAAATTGTAAAAGAAGTTTTTGCAAATAACTTAAGAGTGTTTTAAAACTAATTTTGAAAATCAAGCTCCCAAGTATTGCACTCAAATGCAAATGCATTATTGACATGAATTTAGAAATTTATAAACTTGGATTGGGTTGAGTACTCTCCATAAATTTTGAAAACCCATACTTAATTTTAGTGAATTTTTCTACTCTCCCATATAAACATAATTTGTAAGCTTTTAGTCTTTTACCAATAACCATTACAAGCTTATCTTAATTTGTTTACATTTAGCTAAGTATTTAGTTTAAACACACGAAATAAAATAAAGTTGCAAGGACACAGAATAGAAAAGAGAAAAAAGTTAAAAGAAAAGGAAATTCTTAATTGAAAATAATTTTGAAAATAGGTTATTTTTTTTACAATTAATTTAAATATTTTATAAAATATTTAACAAAATAACAGAAAAAAAAAATTAAGAATTTCTATATTATATACAAATTTATAATATTTTTATGGAGAAAAAGTTTTAAAATTATTTTTTATATTTGAATTTTCAAATAGATTTTGTTATTATAAATATTTTTAAAAATTGTTTATTAAGATAACTCATGTTCCATAATTATTTTTAAAAACACTTTTTTTTTTTTAAATTTGAAAATATATTTACAAGACTTTTCACAAAAACATTATATATAGTTTGTTATAAAAATGGGCTATTGTTTAAAATAAATTTAGGGTATTTTCAGTTAATTTTTTTTATAGTAACTAAGCAATAATTTAAAATGACAAATAGTATTTTAGATATTTTGATATTGTAAGATTGTTTTCTATACTTCAGTTCTTAAATAAAATTTTATTTTTAAAAGTGATTAAGAATTATTTTTTGACAACATGTGGAAAAGCTATTAAGATATAAAAAAAGAAATTATGGATTAGTGATGGTTTTCTTGTATAGCGCGAAACAGAGGATGTTTGCCCATTTCCAAAAACATTCAACACCAACCGTTAATTAACAGCCGTCACAATACAGAGAAAGACGCGCTCGGAAGTCGGAAGAGGGGTTTTCAAAGAAGAGTCCCTGTAGTTATACACAGAGCAGGAGAGTAAAGAGAGTAGAGACGAGCAGGGAAGACAAGGCACTGACAAAAGCCCAGAAAACCCAGTTATCAGAAGGCAGTAATCATGGCTGAAAATGTATCAGAAGACGCCCACGACTATTCTTTACTCAAGGATCTCAGATTGCAAATCGGTGTTGAAGATTCATCTTTCTCCCTCTGCTTTTGGGTTTACCTCATGAACTCCACTCCATTTCCTGCTACAATAATCGGACAGGTCTTAAACTACCCCGTTTCTTGTTTTCTTGGTTGCTTTTCTATTTTCCTGTCAATTTCATTGTTGTATATGATGCCCGTTTATCCCCTTCTTTTTTGGTGTTCTTGAGGTTTTGGTGTGCTTGTCGTGGGTGTTCTGGGTATGGTTGTTGGATCTTCTTTTGTGGGTTGGTTGTGGAAACTGGGACAAGTTTCAGTTTTTTTAAGGTTCCAAAATGTGTCTGAAGTTCACTGAGTCTGTAATTATCTTTGTTAATCAATTGAAGCAAAATACCCATTTGTCAAATTTGTTGTTTTCTGTTTGTGTGGTTATTATATGCTGTTTGTTGATATTTTTCTGCGGATTGGGGGTAAAAATATAGCATAAGTTTCAAGTTTTTTGGGTGCCAAAAAGTGTGAAGTCAATTGCAATATGTAATCTCTATACCATTGGTTGGAAAGGTGTCAAATTCTCATTTATGTGTTTTTATAATTTGATTTATCATTTGCAATATTAAATCATATACGGTAAATAATCCCCATTGTTATCTCTCTGTTTCTCTGTTTATCTCATTTTAGTGATATATATATATATTGGATAGATTTCTCTCATTTTAATGAAATTATTTGTCATGTGGAATGCTTTTGTGATGTTTTGTCATTATCAGTTTGTAAGATGATTGGGGGTTTTGCATTTAGTAGGTACTAGGTGCATCTAAAATCTGTGGCATTTGCGGTTGGTAAGAACAGAAGTTATCTATGATAAGATCATCTCTCTGCAGTCCATTTTCAACCTCTAATTACCTCCTTTTCATCCTCATTGTGGTCTTCAATTGTTCTCTCTTCTATCTCCTCCTCATTGGCTGCATCAAACATCTTTTTTTGTATCAGCATTGCCCAATGTACCATAGAGGTGATATGCAGATAATGGTTGCTGTCAAAATTGGGTCCCCTAGCAACACTCCTCTAGCATTTGCTTTATCACCTCCATTTTTGTATATCTAGTTGGACCTGATAAGAGATGCATTTGTTCAATTGAGTTCTTTCAGTGGTGATTGAAAGATTAATGGGTCAGCTTTGATGATGGGAAGTCAAGTTGAATCAGTTGTTTAACTTTTTTCTTGTGGTCAGTGGTTTATATTTCTAAAGTTTTGCTAGACCAACTTTTTTTTTTTTGATAAGTTTTGCTTGACCAACTTATTATTTCTAGTCTTACAAACCGAGCTTGTGTGTATAGCTCTATTAATGTTATCCTTGATGGATTAATAGGTTTTAAGCTGAGATTTTTTTTTTAATAATTATTAATGCATTTTTATATAAATTGTTAATATTATGCAAACAATTGTAAATATTGGAACTGCAAATTATTAATTGAATGGCTCATGTCCTCTCTATCTTGCATGCACTTGCCACCATCCACTTTGATATCAGAGCTTGGTCATTATCTTCTTCAGACCTATTTTCAGTAAAATCTCTCTTTAGCCCTATCCAACCTTTCAAATCTTGCTTATTTCTTTCCAGTAAAATTCATTTGGAAATCTAAAGCCCCATCTAAGATCAAGGCCTTTGCATGACTAGTGGCCAACAAGAAGGCTAATATCAATGACTTGCTACAAGTGAGAAGACCTTACAAAGCCTTTAGTTTTGATTGTTGCACTATGTGTGTGGAGAGTAGGGAATTGGTTGACCATCTTTTCTTACATTGCCCTATGACTTTAGGGCTATAGCATAGGCTTTTCAAACTAGCTAGACTCGATTAGGTTCCTCCTAGAAGCACAAGTGATTTAATGACTATCTTTTAAGGATTTAGGTAGTACAATTAGAGGCAAAATTTAGTGGCAAATTGCTTACCTCACTTTGATTTGGATAGAATGGAAGGAAAGAAATGCAAAGATTTATGAGGATATATAGAGAACTACAAAATCCATTTGGGGCCTTTGCATGGCTTTTGACAAATGAGAAGGTCAATATTAATGACTTGCTCTGATGGAAAAGACCATACACAATGCTTAGCCCAAAATGGTGTGTTATGTGCAAGCGGAATGGTGAGTTTATGGTATTATGGTATAACCTTTTTTGACTTGCAGGAGTTGATTGGGTTTCCACCTAGAAAGATGGAGGAGATATTGATTATAACATTTAGAGGTTTTGAGAGACTTTTTCAAGGCAAGACACTTTGATGCATTGCTAGACTATCTTTGATTTGGACCATTTGGCAGGAAAGGAACACAATAATTTTTATTTGTTCGTCACAAGTTTGAGTCGAGTAAGGATAGGTGGACTTTAGAAGCGCATTGGGACTTATTTTACTTCTCTTCTTCACTGTAGGCTTCTACTAGTGAAGCTTTGCAAGCATTTATTTGAGCCTTATTTTGCTAGATTGGAACCTTGTTTGTAGAACCACGAGATCGACAAAGGATTAACCTTGTGAATGGCTACCACTATTAGTAGGTTTTATCAAGCTAAATTTTGATGGATGTTTATTTGGCAACCCTGGGCAATTTGGGATTGGAGGGTTGATTAGAGTTCATTTTGGTAGAGTGTTAAAGAGCATTATCTAAACCTACAAGCTAAGGTTTAGCCATTGAGACAGAGATTCTAGCCCTTCTAGAAGGGTTGTTACTAGCAAAAACTTAGGGTTTTTCCAATTTTCTAGTAAAAGGTGATTTTGATGTTGTCATATTGTGAACGAATAAGAAAGAAAGAAGACTACGGAAGTTTGACTTGTGGTTGTTCTAGACTATTGACATTTCTTCATATATAGGATGCTCATTCTCTTAGACTCCTTGCTTAGGCAATGACATGACAAATGCATTAGCTGATCCTTCTTTGTGTAGAGGATTAGGTACTTCTTGGAAGGATTGCTTGTCCTTCTTTGGACATAATACTTCATCACACTGAAATCATTGTTTTCTTATAAAAAAAAAAAAGAAAAAAAATGTGGGACCTAATTTATTTTTCTTCTTCTTGTTTAGCCTTTACAACTACAACTTGCGAGGGAACTCCTTTCAATGTCATTAAGCTCAATTGGAATATTGTGTCTGAATCATAAGGGTTAAAATAGTAAAGCTAGGAGCAAAGCTCTGATCTATAGAGAGTAGAGTCGCCTTCTTGTGTATGTTTCTTTTGGCAATATATTAAGGTATAGGTCTTGTTTTGTACTTTGGGGAATTTATCCACTTGCTCTGTTTATCTAGGGTTTTGTATCTTAAGGGGGGATTCCTTGTCCTTCACATTACTTTCAATTTCTTATCAATGACTGGTTGTTTCTTGTAAAAAAGAAACTGTAAATAGTGGAACTGTTTTTTGTTTTTTCCCTACTCTTTATATAGTGAACCTTAGTGACTAAATCTATTGGATATGAAAAATAACAGAATAATCTGAATAACAAATAGCTTTGAAGATCCAAATCATGCATATAAAGGCTACTCTTCTCATCATAGCTTTCTTCATTTATCCATGATTAGTTGTTGACAACAATTGAATGGGTTAGCATTTTAATGGATTCTGAAATAAAGGCTATACCCTTTTTTTTTTTTTTTTTATCAGAAACGAAGAAAAATATATTAAAAGAAGAAAAGATATAAGAGAAGGAAGAGATATAAGAGAAGGAGAAGAAACAAGAGAAGGATGAGAGGTCTTTCCCACAAAAACAAAAACTGAATAAAAGAGAAAACACCCAACTTTAGAAAACTAAATACAAAGAAAAACCCCAACACTCTCAAACTTTTGAAACGCAAACCGCAGTCCAGTTGAGTTGTAAAACACTAAGAGGAACTCCGTTAAAAGCTGTAGTACAAGAGGCCCAAAGAGAGGAATAGAAAAGAAGCAAGTCCCATAACATCTCTTCCGTTCTCCCCTTATCCTCAAAAATCCTATTATTTCTCTCTTGCCACACCATCCATAACAAAGTGAGGCAAGCGATTTGCCAAAGTGTCTTGCCTCTTAATGAATTCCCCAAACCTTTAAAAGCAATAACCATTGTGTCCACAATACTCCTTGGAGGGACCCAAGCCAACCCTGCTAGATTAAATAGCTCGTGCTAGAGTCCAATGGTAGCAGGACAATGAAGAAAAAGGTGGTCGATCGATTATCCATTTCCTTTGCAAAGAATGCACCATTGAGGACAAAGGGATTTGTAGGGTCTTCTCAATTACAACTTGTCATTGGTGTTTACCTTCCCATGTACTACTAACCAAGTGAGGGCCTTAACCTTTGAGGGAAGTTTTGAACTCCACAAAAACTTGGCCGGAAGGAACAAGATAGGATTTGAGACTTTTGACAAGGCCAAGAAAAAAGATTTCACTGAAAACAAGCCTGATGATGATAAAGACCAAACTCTTGAATTTGCCAAAGAAAGCGAGAAAAACACTGAACTAAGGGAAGACATGATTCTCTGAAGGAGATCAATTTCTGTATCAGTAAGATTGCGATGAAAATTAAAATTCCAAGACAGTATAAAAGAATTGCCAAGGACATTTGAGACATTGGGGTTTTTCACAGAAATAACTCTATAAAGACCAACAATTGAGAGCACAAAGTTTGGTTACCCCACCAAAGATCTTCCCAAAAACGCATTCTCTCCCCATTCCCCACCACTAGGCGAACAAAAGGGGAGAAATCGTGGAAAACTTGAGCAATAGCCTTCCAAGGACATTTGTGTGACCATCTAACCACCATGTTGGCGTTCCATCCATTAGGATGTGTCCCATAAATACTCGTAATAACCTTATGCCAAAGACCATTCCTTTTTCTAGGGAACCTCCAAAGCCATTTCCCTAAGAGAACAATATTTCTCAAAGAAATCTTCCCGAAACCCAAACCTCCCAACTTCTTTGGCCTACAAACAACATCCCATTTGATAAGATGATCTTTCTTTCCTTTCCCCGCCCCAGACCAAAGAAAATCCCTTTGCAGCTTCTCAATCTTTGAGGCTATTGATACTGGGATTTTGAAGAGGGAGAGGAAGTAGCTAGGGATGTGAGACAGACTTGACTGAATTAAAGTAATCCTCCCTCCCAAAGACAAAAATGCCTTTTTCCAACCATCCAACCTCCTCGATATTCTCTCAACCACCGGGTCCCAAAAGCCTATTGTCTTTGGGTTCCCTCCCAATGGAAGACCTAAATAAGACAAAGGCCACTCTGACACTTTGCAATAAAAAACTGAGGTCAAACTAGACAACAACTCTTGCCTTGTATTAATACCTGAAATGATGTTTTTTTCTAAGTTGATTTTTAATCCTGATACTTGCCCAAAAACCAAAAGGATAAGCTTGAGGTTTTGAAGATGTTCCAAAGAGGCTTTAGAGAAAAAGATGGTGTCATTTGCAAACTGTAGCAAAGACACTCTAGTCTTGTCCTTTCCCACAAGAAGCCCTCAGTTAGCCCAGTTTCCTCTGCTCTGATCATCAACCATCTGCTACTAAAGTAAAAAGAAAGGAGAAAGGGGGTCTCCTTGTCTCAAACCTCTAAAGGCTATACTCTCTTGGTCTCCCGCTTCCTCTCCTTTCCTTCTCTCTCTCTCTCTCTCTCTCTTTGTTTGAGGGATGATTGATGCACTTTTTATTTTCATAACACTCAGGTGTATTTCACACAAAGGATATTTTCTTTCATTCTTGACTAAGATTGGTGCATCGTTATAAATTGTTTTTTCACTTTTTCTGTAGTTTCGTATCTCTTCTGTTTTTCCCTTTTCCATGATTTCAAGATGGCTAAGTTCATGTGTTTTTGGATTTGCAGGTGCATTCAGACATCACAGGCAGTGCCCCTTTTCTTGTTTTAAATGAAAAGAAAAAAATGATGCTTTTACCATTGGTTTATCTACACAGAGAAGCTCTCTATCCTGGAAATTCCACTTCATGGACTGAAGTTCCCTCTGCATCTGCAGAGGTTGACTTTCCCCTCAAGAGATGGGTTCATGTGGGATGTGAGGTACATTACAAACACCCTTCAAATCACACAATTATCCATATATGGATTAGTTTAAGGCTTATTTTCTGTCATCAATTTTCTCATAAAAATTGAGATTATTATATAACAGTTTTTTCTTAAATTCTTCAACAGTTGTACAAATAAATTAACTGAACTGATGGTGTATTAAATCCATGTTGCTTGAACTTGGGTCCTAGGATTTTGTTCATCTTGTGCTACACCCTTTATGTTTTGGATCTTTGATGCATAACATTTTAGGGGCAACTATACTTTCTGAAAATGTTTTATGGGGCGGCTCTTTAAGTAACTATGAACTCAAGTGCATACAGATTTATGATTCACAAATTGGGTGTAGATTTCCAATAAACGAAGCTTTATATATACAGAATGGCCTTTGTTAGCCTTCATGGATAGAAATAGTAGATTTATTTTTTCTTTTAATTTTTTTGGGTGTGTGTGCACAAGCCTGTATGTGGGGTTGGCTGTAAAGCTTTTCTCTATGGTGCATGCTATTTTCTAGTGAAAGATCATGGTTGATGCACCAAAGTTGGTCTCCTAAGGTAAGTGGGACAAGGACAGAATATATACAGTGTGATTTCAGTAAACCTAAGGGATAGAATGAGGATACTGAAAATTGATGGTTGGGAGATACCATCTTTATTTATTCTTTTGGATTGATTATTTGTCCTTCAGGGAAGATTGAGAAGTGTGTTGCACATAGAATTAGAGCAGTATTCATATAAAACAGTATTAGTATGTAAATAGTGCTGTCTATAATTGGGTTTAAGGCTTGGCATGATTTTTAGGCTACATGTTGGTCATAGAATGAGATAGTTGTTGTATTCCATTTCACCCATTCCAATGTTTGGATACAGGAAGGCATTTTATCGTCAAATTCTAATAGGTCTGCAACACCTATGAAGCATAGTGGTAGAAATCCATCTAGAGATGTGAGTTTGCAAAAATGATTCCTTAATTAAAAGTGACAAGTTTATCCTTATAGTTGTCATGCAAATCACAATGCTATTTTATTTTATTTTTTCAAAAGAATCTTGCAAAAAGGGGCATAACCCGTAAGCACAAGAGGTATGATGAAAGCTCCTGTCTAAGAAGAAAATAAATATAAAGACAAGAAAATAACTTTCGCTGATAAAATAATAAAGGTCCAACAAAGAGCAAGAATCCAACCCTATAGGATCTCTAGGCCATTGTAATGATGACTTGAAAAAGACGTCTTTCAACCTCTGAGCGAATCTCCACACCTTTCACCTCCTTTTATCCAAGTCTTTCACATGCCAATTCAGAAGGAGATCTTTACCTGTCTAGAGAAGAACCTATTGAAACCCAAAAAATGTGAGTAAAAGATCTTATAACAAATTTGCTTTGTCACAAAGAATAATGATCTGGTTTGTGATCTCCTTTGCCATCTTACATAAATTGCATTTGTTAATTAAGGATCACTCTCTCTTCATCAACTGATGTAGACTAGTGTTTAAAGTTTATGGAAATTTCCCCTATATTTTCACAAAATTTCCGTGTTTCAAAGGTACCGAAAGGATATTATAGTGGAAATTTCTGTCAAATGACTATTGCCGAAACCCCAAGCCATAGTAGGGGAAAGCTAGATTTTTTGTCTTATTATTTATGCTTGCATATGCTATATTTAAGTAAATATCTATGCACAAAATTAATTATTAAAATAGAACTTTAACCTAACACTATAATATATTAATGCATAAAATTAAATATCAAAATAAAACTTTGGTAAATAAATTAATTTTAATTATCTTATTTTCAAATTTGATTTAATTGATTGTTAAAAATATAAAACCATCATAATAATTTTTCTAAGAAGTATTTTTTATATCTTTTGTGTAGTAATTAAATATGGCGAGAATATAAAGTTTTAAATAAAATTCTAAATATTTTTAAATATAAGTAATTATACTTATTTATTATTTCTTTTATATCCTTGAATATTTTTAGATTAGATAAATCATCATTTTAGCATTAAATATGTTTTCAAGTTATACAAATTATTGTCAAATTTCACAACTATTATCATACATATATTGTTTTCTTCAATAAAATGGCTTTAATATGCATGTTATTGCTTATTTTATTATTTCTTGGAGTTTTTCCCAACATTTCTATGAGTTTGATCAATTTTTGTCCAACGATATTTTTTTGTTTGAATTTCCTTTTAATAGTTCCAATATTTCTGTAAAGTTCAACCATTGATATTTCCATAATTTTTTATATTCTAATCCTTGATCTAGAATAAGGATTTTTGACCTGGTAGTCTCCCAAACAAAGAAGAAGAACCCCACAGGTGCACTAGAACTCCATGCCTCCCTTGTAGGAAAGATATTTGCTCTTGTAGTGTAGAAAAAATTGTAATAAGACTTGCCTGAAGAAGACCCCTCCTTCGCTTCCCTCTAAACCATCTTGTCCACCCTCATCTCTAACACTCCCATGGAATGAATGAACTCCATAAAAGGATCCATCATCTCTAGCTCCCAATCTTGAAAAGGCCTATGAAAATAGGGTTGTAATGAACTGCATTCTTAAGTACTGTAAGATTCTTAAAGTCATGGCTTCCCTCTAATGGCTTTCTGTAGTCCCATCCTAAAAGCCTCTCTTGCCTCCTATTACCCTTGCGATTCTCCTCCACAAGTTATTTGTCTCGGTTGCACATATCTCTAAAGCCACCTAGCAAATAAGGCCTTACTTATGGAAGAGAGCCTTCTGATTCAAAATCATCCCTTTTTTTACCCAACACCTCATTAATCCACTTATGAGGTGAAGCTTTCTCCCCTCAACTTGATTCTTACACAAGAAGTGTCTTTGTATCTTCTCCAAAATGCTTTTAATCACCCTTGGAATGACCATCAATGCATGAAATAAATTGGAAAGTGTTGAAATTTGGCATTCAAAGTTAGGATTTTAATTTAGGAAAGTATTTTAGGAATAAAAAAGGAGAGATCATTTAGGATATTTCCTTAAGATTCAGTTTCCTATTTTTAGGAGAGAATCAAGCCAGATTGATATTTTCTTATTCAGTCATTTGTGTATATATATGTGTATGGTGTGTAGCGAAAAAATCAATAAAGGAATTAAGAAATTCTTCATGGTATCAGAGCCAGTTTTCTGAAACCCTAATCCCTTATGGCCGCCTCTTATTCAGGCCATCATTCATTCCGGCCAAGTCTCTCTGGCCATCTCTCAATCCGACCATCTCTCTCTCTGGCCATCTCTCATTCCGGCCATCACTTCCGGTCATCAATTCCGGGAAACGACTTTCCGGTCGGTCGAATCGTCCTCAGAAAACATTCATCGCCGGCGACTTTTCCGATGACGTCTTTTTCCCACACCGCAAGGAGCGCCTGGAGGAGATCTCCAATTTTTTCCAAAGCACCGGAGCTAGAAAACCACCCACGCGCCGACCACGCGCATTTTTCCGACCGGCGACTGCATCTCACGCATCGGCATGTGAGGGCGCATGAGCCACTTTCCGGCGACGCGCTTCCTCTTCCAGCCTCGCCTGATGCCGACTAGTCACCCTTCATACTTGTTTCTGCCATCCGAGACCTGCATGTGCCTCTTTTGGGGTTCTTTTGCCTCCGCGAGCCCTCCGAACAGTTTTTCCGGTGTCCTCCGACTATTTTTTCTCAACCCCAATCCCTGCACGTGCCTTGGGAAGTGTTCTTCTACCTTTCCGGTGGTGCCACAGTTGTTTTTCTTTTCCATTAGGCCGGTATCTCTGGTTTTCTATCTTCCCAATTTCTAGCAACCATATTCGGCTGTCTTCCTCATCTCCATGACAAAATACGGAATGACATCATCACAAGTATCCAACGTCACGACACCAGAATCAGGGGGCAGTTCTGAAATTCCAAACCTTGGTGGCAGTGATTCCTCTCCTATTCTCATCACAGGACACAAATTAAATGACCATAACTATTTACAACAGTCACAATCTGTGTTGCTGTTCATTTGCGGTAAAGGAAAGGATGAGTACCTCACTGGAGAAGCAGCCATGCCAGAAACTACAGAACCGGGTTTCAGGAAGTGGAAGATTGAAAACAGCATGATCATGTCATGGCTTATCGATTCCATGAACAATGACATAGGTGAAAATTTCTTACTGTTTGGGACTGCAAAGGACATATGGGATGCAATCAAAGAAACTTACTCAAGTTCTGAAAATACTTCAGAACTTTTTCAGGTTGAATCAGCCCTACATGACTTCCGCCAAGGAGAGCAGTCAGTTACTCAGTATTACAACACACTCACAAGGTATTGGCAGCAACTTGACTTATTCGAGACTCACTCATGGAAATGTTCGGATGATGCAACAACATACAGGCAACTTGTGGAACAAAAAAGACTGTTCAAGTTTTTCCTAGGACTAAATAGAGAATTGGATGATGTTAGAGGCCGAATCATGGGCATTAAACCCCTGCCAAGTCTCAAAGAGGCTTTTTCAGAGGTTAGGCGTGAAGAAAGTAGAAAGAAAGTGATGATGGGATCCAAAGAGCAACTTGCCCCAACATTGGATGCCTCTGCCCTTGCTGCTCGGTCATTTAATAGTAGTGGTGGAGATCGTCAGAAACGGGATAGGCCTTGGTGTGATTATTGTAAGAAACTAGGCCATTATAAGGAGGCTTGCTGGAAGCTTCATGGCAAACCGGCTGATTGGAAATCAAAGCCACGGTTTGACAGAGATGGCAGAGCACACGTGGCTGCCAACTCTGAGAGCACATCTGTTCTCGAGCCGAGTCCATTCAACAAAGAGCAGATGGAGATGCTACAGAAACTATTAAGCCAAGTTGGCAGTGGCAATACTACCGGGATAGCCTTCACTGCTAATCGAGGAGGAATGAAGCCGTGGATAGTGGACACAGGTGCTTCTGATCACATGACAGGAGATGCTGCCATTCTTCAAAATTACAAGCCAAGTAATGGTCATTCATTCGTCCATATTGCTGATGGTTCAAAGTCAAAAATTGCCGGGACAGGTTCCATAAAACTTACTAAAGACTTGTATCTTGACTCTGTTCTCCATGTTCCAAACTTGGATTGTAATCTTTTGTCCATTAGCAAATTGGCCTGTGATCTCCAATGTGTTACTAAATTTTATCCAAACTCGTGTGTTTTTCAGGACTTGAAATCGGGGAAGATGATTGGCAGTGCTGAACTGTGTTCTGGGCTCTACCTCCTCCCATGTGGCCAATTCTCAAACCAAGTCTCTCAAGCAAGTTGCGTACAGTCTCAGAGTATGGTAGAGTCTTTCAATTCTGTGTCAAATTCTAAGGTCAATAAAGATAGTGAGATTATAATGTTACACTATCGCCTTGGTCATCCTAGCTTTGTTTACCTTGCAAAATTGTTTCCCAAATTATTTATCAATAAAATCCAGCATCTTATCACTGTGAAATTTGTCAGTTTGCAAAGCATACTCGAACAGTATATCCTCAAATCCCATACAAACCTTCGACTGTTTTTTCTTTAGTACATAGTGATGTGTGGGGTCCCTCACGGATAAAAAATATTTCTGGCACTCGATGGTTTGTGACATTCGTTGATGATCATACACGGGTAACATGGGTTTTCCTTATGAAAGAAAAGTCAGAGGTCGGGCACATTTTTCAAACCTTCAATCTTATGGTTCAAAATCAATTCAATTCCAAAATTCAAGTCCTCAAGTCAGATAATGCAAAGGAATACTTTACTAGTAGTCTCAGTACTTATCTTCAAAATCATGGCATTATCCACATAAGTTCTTGTGTTGACACCCCACAACAAAATGGGGTGATTGAACGCAAGAATAGACATCTCTTGGAGGTTGCCCGGTGCCTTATGTTTTCCTCTAATGTTCCAAACTATTTCTAGGGGGAAGCCATTCTCACAGCTACCTATTTGATTAACCGTATGCCATCCAGAGTGTTTACCTTTCAATCCCCACGTCAACTTCTCTTAAAAAAATTCCCTCACACCCGTGCAGCCTCTTCTGATTTACCACTCAAAGTATTTGGTTGCACGGCATTCGTTCATGTGTATTCTCAAAATCGTAGCAAATTTGCTCCTCGAGCCAATAAGTGCATTTTCCTAGGGTATTCTCCAACCCAAAAAGGGTACAAATGTTATTTTCCAACCAACAAAGATTTTACACCACCATGGACGTCTTTTTCTTTGAACATGTCTTCTTCTATCCCAAATCTCATGTTCAGGGGGAGAGCATGAGTGAACATCAAGTTTGGGAGTCTTTTCTTGAGGTTGTACCTTTTTCTCACTCAGAGTCACCAAATCCTTCCCAATCCGCGCCCACTGAGTTGTCCACACCCATGCCGTCATCAGTTCAGCCAGCCCAGCCCACAAATGTTCCTTCTCCCGTGACCATCTGGTCTCCCATGCCTATTCAACCTATAGCCCCACAACTTGCTAATGAGAACTTACAAGTTTACATTAGGAGAAGGAAAAGACAGGAATTAGAGCACGGATCATAGCCAACATGTGGCCAATATATTGACTCCATTTCAAGTCTACTTGAAGAGAACATAGGTGAGGATAGGGCTGGAGAGGTGTTAATTCCCAGCATTGATGATTCTATTCTGCCGATTGCATTGAGGAAGGGTGTTAGGAGATGTACAGATCATCCAATTGGGAATTATGTTACGTATGAAGGGCTATCACCATCTTACAGAGCATTTGCTACTTCTCTTGATGATACTCAGGTTCCCAACACAATACAAGAGGCATTCAAAATTTCAGAATGGAAGAAGGCAGTATAAGATGAGATTGATGCACTTGAGAAGAATGGGACATGGACTATCACAGATTTGCCGGTTGGGAAGAGGCCTGTGGGGTGCAAGTGGATTTTCACCATAAAATACAAAGCAGATGGATCAGTCGAGAGATTCAAGGCTCGTTTGGTAGCTAGAGGCTTTACACAATCCTATGGGATAGACTATCAGGAGACTTTTGCTCCTGTTGCAAAATTGAACACTATCAGGATTCTTCTATCATTGGTTGTCAATCAAGATTGGTGCTTGCAACAACTGGACATAAAAAATGCGTTTCTAAATGGTGACCTAGAAGAGGAAGTCTACATGGAAATACCACCTGGTTTCGAAGGAAGTATGGCAAAGAATCAGGTTTGCAAACTCCAAAAATCCTTGTACGGCCTTAAACAATCTCCCCGAGCCTGGTTTGATAGATTCACAAAGGCAGTCTTGAAGCTGGGCTACAAACAAGGTCAGGCTGATCATACTCTATTTATCAAGAAGTCTCATGCCGGGAAAATGACCATATTGATAGTTTATGTCGATGATATTATTCTATCTGGGAATGATATGGAGGAATTACAGAATTTGAAGAAGTATTTGTCAGAAGAGTTTGAAGTTAAAGACCTTGGAAATTTGAAATATTTCCTTGGTATGGAAGTGGCTAGATCAAGGAAGGGAATTGTAGTCTCTCAAAGAAAATACATACTCGATCTTCTTAAGGAGACCGGTATGCTTAGATGCAAACCAATTGATACTCCTATGGATAGTCAGAAGAAACTTGGTATCGAGAAAGAGAGTACACCGATAGACAGGGGGAGATATCAGCGACTCGTCGGGCGCCTGATTTATCTCTCACACACTCGGCCAGATATTGACTTTGTAGTGAGTGCTGTAAGTCAATTCATGCACAGCCCCACTGAGGAACACATGAAAGCAGTCTACAGGATTCTTAGATATTTAAAAATGACACCAGGGAAAGGTCTATTCTTCAGAAAGACAGAAAATCGTGACACTGAAGTATACTCAGATGCGGATTGGGCAGGAAACATCATTGACAGGCGGTCCACTTCTGGATACTGTTCTTTTGTCTGGGGAAATCTTGTTACCTAGAGGAGTAAGAAGCAATCAGTTGTAGCCAGAAGTAGTGCAGAAGCTGAGTACAGAGCTTTAACACAGGGAATCTGTGAAGGGATTTGGATAAAGAGGGTTCTTAGTGAACTGGGACAAACGAGTTCATCTCCGATTCTGATGATGTGTGATAATCAGGCAGCTATAAGCATAGCAAAGAACCCCGTGCATCATGATAGGGCCAAGCATGTTGAGATTGACAGACACTTCATCACAGAGAAGGTGACTAGTGAGACGGTTAAATTGAACTACGTTTCTACCAAGCACCAAACCGCAGACATCCTCACCAAAGCTTTACCTAGGCCTAACTTCGAAGACTTAACTTGCAAGCTGAGATTATATGATATACATTCTCCAGCTTGAGGGGGAGTGTTGAAATTTGGCATTCAAAGTTAGGATTTTAATTTAGGAAAGTATTTTAGGAATAAAAAAGGAGAGATCATTTAGGATATTTCCTTAGGATTCAGTTTCCTATTTTTAGGAGAGAATCAAGCCAGATTGATATTTTCTTATTCGGTCATTTGTGTATATATATGTGTATGGTGTGTACCGAAAAAATCAATAAAGGAATTTAGAAATTCTTCAGAAAGTTTGAAAGCGTATTTTTAATAAGTGTCAATCCACTTCCCTTAGACAAATCTTGATGGAAGCTAACTTCTTCCTAAAATATTCCTTTACTGAATCCCCAATAGAAGGTTAACAACATGATGGTAATGGTTAACAACACAATCTCCAGATTTTGATTGACTTTTTTGACTTGTAAAGCTATTAACTTTCCTAAACACTTACGTTATTAAGATCCATGATGTGTACTGGATTAACACTCTTCCTAATGTGTGGCCCCTTACCCTCATGTAGACACAGATTAGCAGTTATGGATTATGGTAAATAGAAGGGGGACTAAATAGTAAGAGAGACTCAAATTTGAGACCTCTAGTTAATGGTAACTCCGATACCATGTTAAGTTACAAATTGACTAAAAAGCTTGAGGTGTTTGGATATCGCCCTACAATGTTTACCGGGAAAACGTAACTAATTACATGCTTTAGCTACGTTTGTCTTTTGTGATGTTTTGTGTTCTTTTCTGGAGCGGCTTATGATTTATTTGTTGATATGTTCATGTTAGGTTGCTACAGATTTTATGCGGCTTCACATTGATGGCAAGATTGTGGGAGAGAAGCCTCTATCTTCCTTGTCTAACAATGAATCTGATTCAAATGGTTCAGGGAGAGTAACTTTGGTTGGTATTGGTGGAGATGATGCTGTACAGGGTTATATCCATAACGCAAAAATCTTGCCTTTAACATTTTCTATCAAGGATCACTATGTTCAGGTCCATAGAGAGTTGTAATACTTGATATTCTTAGAATGTCTTCTTGTCAGACTGTAGAATCACTTAATATCTTACTTGCTAAATATATTTATCTGATGCCAGGACCCGCCTTTACAACTATCTATTGATAGTTCAACTGCCTTAGATATTGAAGAGGACAGTGATGGTGTTTGGAGCATTGTTGGTGGCAAGGTATGACTGTATGAGAGGTTCTTTCTGAATAGTCCTGTCAGTTGTGTCCATTTCTTATGTTTGGATTAGAGGTATACTTCCTTGTTTCTTTTGCATTATTATTTGTGGAGTATCTAACAAACTGCATTTTGTCTCTGCACTTACACTAACTTCTGTATCTCTTATTATAATTGAGTGAACCCATTGAATTTGCTTTCAGTGGTGTTTTTTTCCGTGTTTTGACCTGTTTTAGTTGTTTCAACTCATCTAGCTTTAACATCATGGACTTACAAATTTAACAGTCTTAATAGTGTTTTCCCAGTGTAATTGTTTGGTTTTCAACCATTCAAGGAAGGTTATTTGGAAAATCTGTAGTTGTGTGTGATTGAGATTTTGCCTATCAAACTAAACGGAAAGTTTTATAAGGCAGATATTGGACCAGCATTGATCAATGAAATGGAGACACAGTATTGGGCAGCCAAGAATGAAAAAATCAGTTGACCTGGTTTTAGGCCATATTGAGATGGATTAGTGGTGGGACAGGAACAGAAAAATTTAGAAATGAATGCATTTGTGAAGAGTTCATAGCTGCAATTGGCAAGGCAATGAGAAAATCAGTTGACCTGTTTTGGCCCATGGTATCTAGATGCCTACTGAGACCAAAATATTTTTTGCTGTGCTTTATTTGAGTTTGGGCTGAGCTGAGTTTGGGTTACAGTTAGCTAAGGTTAAAGCCTGTCTAAAGCGTGAAGTATGATAATACTTATGTTTTACATTTATGGTGTACATGTATCATATTCATAAAGTTAGCACAGGCTACAGAAATGGTCAACATCTTGAAAAGTTGACATCAACTGGGAAAAGTAACACTTTTATTCATTGTTAGTGTAATATATTGCTTGTAACCTAGAATCAAGGTTGCCTGAACTTGGTTGAAGCTCTTCCCTTGAATGAGCTGGTTTCTGGCTGATGCCTATGGGCTGAGATTAGTGTTAAGTTGAGCTTGTAAATATTGTTTATTATTTGTGCTGAGCTTGGACAAACCTAGGCCTGCCTCAGGCTGTTGAAGTTGAGAATCCTCTTTGTTCCTGTGAAAAGAAGACATGTAAATGCTTCACTGAGGAGTGGCATAATTCAGGTTAAATATGCTGTAAGGACAAGGAGTGGCACAATTCAGGTTAGAGGTGCTGTAAGGACAAGGAGAAGACAAAAATGGATGTGGAATAATGGTCGATGACAAAGGATGAATCTGGATGGAGTGAAATGGTGAAATGGATTTGGATGTCCATGGGACTCCAAATAATTTGGAGAAAGTTCTGTAGCAAAGAAAGAAAATAACAATCAGCAATAGAAGAGATGCAAATGACTTCTAGTAAGACTGATTAAAAGGAAACAAGATAAACAGGCAAGCAACAAGTGAAAGGTCAGAGCAGTAACCAGCTTTCAGTATTCAGTCTTTGTAAATCCTAAATTGATTTTTTTCCCCTAGATTGCACTCAGAGGATGATTCTATCCTCCTAAAACACTCAAAACCTTTTAAAAGATAATAGTCTGGAAACTAACTGAAACAGATAAGGAAAAATAAATAAATTAGTAGGTTGGCCTTGTCCTTTCGTTGATTCACTTTATGTGTGGGTTGTTCTTTAGCTGTATCAGAAAAACTTTATCAAGTTGTAGTGATGGTAATGGCAATGGTAATGGTGAGGAGGTGGTGAAGCATACTGTGGGTAATGGTTTTAGTGGATGGGTTAAGGTAGCAGCAGAATGCCAGTGATGCTTCTGGTTGTGATTTGTTGCTGGAGGCAGTGGCAGTGGCCCCATGATGGCAGGCTGCTAGTAGCTCTGGTAGTTGCAATGATTTTGGCATGGTGTTAAGGTAGAGATGATGATTGACCAAATACTGAATGTGGTTATGGTTGCACTCTCTCTTTCGCTCTCTATACAAATGCAAACACAAAAATATCTATATATATGTTCATATATTGGTTTTCCTTTCTCCAATATCAACTGCAGAATTACCTGAAATGCACCAGAAACTTTAATGAACCTTGGCATAAAAAAAATGCCTTTTGAAATCCTGAGAATAAAAGATTTTTAAGTTTCGAATGCTGACAATTGATCTTAATCTTTTTTCTTGATATAATTTCATTAATTGATATGTTTACCCGGGGAAGATTCTAAATTTCATTCATAACTGAAGCCTTGAATTTTGACAAAGTGGATTGGTGATGAAGAATAGCATTATAAAACTGAGTTATTGCTGTCTAGAAGCATTGCTGGTGACTGAAGTTTACCAACTGATACGGTCTTCAGGTTTGTGAAGATGAAGGCCAATTATTAAGGTTTAAGGTAAAGTATTGAGAGCATAAGTTGATGGAATTCCAGCAAGAAGGTTGTAAGAATTTTTTGGGTAGCCACTAATATGGGGCTTTGGGGTGTCAGTGAATGGCTAAAGAGGTGGAAAGAGGTTTCTGATTATGAAACAGGTTTTAGGTTAGAGAATTAAAGAAATGATGGTAGGATTTATGGGGTTAAACGGATAAAGTAGTGCAAATAGACGAAAGAAGTTAGGCAGTCATTCCTTTAATAATTGAACCTTCTAAAAAAGAAGATAAACCAATATGTAAACAACACTCAGGTTATGTAAACCAGGGAGTTTTTAAAAGTCTAATAGGCTGGTTTTCAATGCAAGAGGACACTTGTAACTGGACTTGGAGGAGAAAATAAACAAACTCATGTAGACCCTAGTGACAACAATCCAATAGCCAAACACATTCTAACCTAGATTCTAAACTATGCTAATATGTGAAATTACTAAACTGCACCAATATGGATTGTATTAATATATATATATATATAACCTTTCATGGCAAATCCCTTAGGACTCTCTATGGGGACTCAAACCTCGGGGTGTTGACTGTGCCCACAACAACTAACACCAAGTAAATCAGGGTATTTAACCAGCTGCAGGATTCGAACCTGGGACTGTGCATCTTTAATATGGATTGTATTAATTCCACCACAAGGAAAATAAAATTTCTCTTCTATTAATGTGCTTTAACATCAAGCAGAAGGTTACTCCGTAAGTTGGGAAAAGAAAGAAATGACGAGTTTCACTTGCTATTACACATCAAGTGTTACTTCATTGCCTATAGATGGAAATTTAGATGCCAGATACTAAAATGTTATACAAGTTATTTTCTTGAGATATGATTATTATTTCTTCTAATGATTTTACTTGTTTCTGTTCACCAAATGGCAGGCATCTTGCCGCAGGAATTTTTCCTTGGATGTTATTTTATTAGATGCCTTGGGCCAGCCTGTGAACAAGGAAATAGAGGTCATTGACTTTAGTATCATTGTCTGCTGATCGCATTTTTTCTCCTCAGTAAATAATTTACTTACTTTGCATGGCTTCTTATATCAGGTTGATGCTTCACTCTTGTATGCTGATAATGGGGAACCGGTTGAGAAGCCAAATGATTCAGAAGCTCCTCTTCTAACGAGCTATGATGGGATAGAATTTTCTTCTTCTGATAGGCCAAGTAAACTATCAAATGGACGTGCATCCTTTAAGCTCAAGATATCTCAGGTGCTAATATTATTATGCAAATGTACCTTCTGGATCTTACTGCAACTTAAATGACTGATGTTAGTGTTTATCCAATATTGCTAGGAAGGTCCAGAACAATATTCTTGTTTGCTTGATTTCTAGTCGTTTGTGATCATCAGTCATTGGTTCCTATAAAGAGGATCGGAGTGACCAGATCTTGGCTTTCCGAGGATACAAAGATTAAGGTTGGTGTTGTGAATGCTTTCTGTAGTCGCTTCTTTGAGGAAGGGGATTAGAGGCCTAGTATTAGTGGTATGGTCTTTTCTTGTTGAGAAAGTGTATATGTGAGGGTTTTGAAGGCTTCTTTCTCGTAGGAAGAGGTTTTTTATGCTTTGTCTAGCTTAGAAGGGGACAAAGCTCCTAGGCCATATGGTTACATTTTGGCTTTTTGGTAGCAAAACAGGGATTTTGTAAAGGTGGAGGTGATGGATTTCTTCAAAGAGTTCTTCTTTGAAAGAAGTTCCTTTGTGAGGAGTTTGAATGCTATATCTTTGGTCTTGATTCCAAAGAAAGGAGGTGCAAAGGATTTAAAGGATTTTAGACCCATTGGTAGGGTTGTCAGCAAAATAGTTTATGATTTTCAGCATGTGAGGGTAGAGGTGTCCAAGCCCGGCACGGCCCAATGTGTTGAGCCAGCACGACCCACTTTAAAATTATGTTGGGCCGGCCCGGCCCATGCATGCTAAATAGTTGGCTCGACGTGACCCATAAGCCCGCGGCCTAATCGTGCCAACGGGCCGTGGCCCATGGGCCACTCACTTTGTTAAAAATTTTAATTTAATTTTTTAAGTCATTTTGTCTTATGTTTTTTTCATTATTAAATAAAATTTCTTTTTGTTGCTTTAAACACCTCTAATAATTATGCTTTTTATTTTTTATATTTATATTTATCGAGTTTGTAATAGTAAAATTTATAGAAATTTTAGTTTTTGTTTTTAAAAATAGCAAAAAAATTATATTTGTATTTGTTTATTTTTTATCAATATAACATTAAATTTAAAATAATGGAATATAAAAGGAAATGAAATATAAAAAAAAGTAATTCTTTTATTCAATATTTCAACAAATTACATGAAAAAATAAGGAGAAAAAAAAGGTGAGAATTGCATCACTATAGTTTGAGTACATCCCAACTAGTTTGGCACCCACCCAACTATCAATATTATGCATTACTCAACCTTTAAAAATTAGCTACATTTAATAGATTTAAAAGAAACGAACAATAGCTATTGATTTACTTTTTTACGCCTCAAACTAGCTGTTATATAGTTATTGAAAGGGGTACTATAAACAATTAACATGTAATGAAAAGGAAAAAGTAAAAAGTGAAAAGCGGAATTTAAAAAGGCTAGGTGGGCTGGCATGGGCTGTTTCCTTTGGCACAGCACGACCCGCTCCTTTGGGTTGTGCCAGCCCAGTCCGCTACAATATTGGGTCGTGCTAGCTCAGCTCAGTCTTTTGGCGTGCCGGGCCATGGGCCAAAATGGGTGGCCCAGCCTATTGGACACCTCTATGCCAGGGAAGGCAAATCTTAGACATGGCTCTAATTGCAAATGAGGCTATCGATTCAAGGTTAAAGAGCTCCGCTTCAGGAATCATTTGTAAGCTTGATATTGAGAAGACTTATGATCATGTTGATTAGAGTTTTCTATTGGCAATATGAAGAAAATGGGTTTTGGGCAAAAGTGGGTGGGTTGGATGAAGTGGTGCATTTTTTCAACTTCTTTCTCAATTCTAGTGAATGGGACCTCTATTGGCTTCTTCCATAGTTCTAGAGGTCCAAGACAAGGGGATGCACTCTCCTTTTATTTATTAGTGCCGGTGACGAAGGCTTTAAGTCAGTTGCTTGTTAAGGCAAGGGAATGAGGTTTCATCTTTAGGTTCTTGGTGGGTTAGAGGGGTAGTAGCTTAGTTGAGGTGACCCACCTGTTGTATGTTGAGGATACTATCATTTTCTATGAGGCAAATGAAGAGCAATTTATGTATTTGAACTAGATTCTCATGGGGTTTGAAGTGATTTATGGGTTGAAAGTTAATTTGGATTAGAGTAAGATCATCCCAATATGGAGGATTGACAATTTGGAGAGTTGGTAGTTAAGTTGGGTTGTCGGATGGGGAGTCTCCCTTCTACTTATTTAGATCTTACTCTTGGAGCCCTGTTCAAGTCAATGACGATGTGGGAAGTGATGGAGGAGATTGTGCAAGAAAGATTAGCCTTGTGGAAAAGATAGTACTTATCGAAAGGGGGGAGACTCACTCTCATTAAAACACTTTATCTAGTCTCCCTATTTATTGCGTGCCCCTTTTAGTGATTCCAAGAAGGGTAAGTTCAAGGCTTGCAAAGTTCCAAAGAGATATTTTTTTGGGTGAAGGTGCTTTAGAGAAAAAAAAACTCACTTAGTAAACTGGGTTAAAGTGTGCTTAGACAATAATAGAGGGGGATTAGGCATTAGGAATCTTATTGTTCTCAACATGGCGCTTCTAGGTAAGTGGGGTTTAAGATTTGCTTCGGAGAGAGACTCTTTGTGGAGGCATGTGATTGCTGGGAAGTTTGGGGAGGAAGGCGGAGGTTGGACTTCGGTCGTACTTAGGAAAGGTTATGGTGTAGGCTTTTGGAAAGCCATTAGGAAAACTTGGGAGGTTTTTAAAAGCAATGTTTGCTTCATTATCGGGAATGAAAGGAGAATCAAGTTTTGGTTGGACAAGTGTGGCGACACCTTGTTGTTTCTTAAGACAATTCCATGATTGGGAATTAGAAATGGTGGAGGCTTTTTTGTGCAGAATTCAAAAGCATTTGATTTGGTGTAAGATGGAGGATAGAATGATTTGGTCAGCCTCAAGGAATGGAAAGTTCCCTGTTAAAGCTTTCCATTCTTTTCTAACTTCAAGGGGTATAGAGGCTTTCCCATAGTGGTTTAGTTTTTTTGCATGGGAAGCATCTTAGGGAAGGATCCTAACTTTAGACTGCTTGAAAAGAAGGGTTTATTTATTTATTTATTTTTTAGTAAATAGATGTTTTTTTTTTGTGTGTAAAAGGGAGGAGGAGTTCATCGACCACTTGCTTCTACATTATGTTACATTTCGATATTTATGACAGTTGATTTTCTCGTTATTTGGCTTGTAGTGGGTGATGCATTCTTCGGTTAGATTGATGTTGCTAAGTTGGAGTGGGGTTCAAGTAGGAAACAACAGAAGAAAGCTTGGTTAGCTTCCTTTTTGCGCCTTATCTAGGTAATTTGGCATGAAAGAAATCAAGGGGCTTGAAGATGTGAAAACTTAGGATGAAGCACTTAAATATGCTCTTTTTGTTTTCCTTTTTGGACCATGTTAGGATTCATTTAGAAGGAAATCCTATGTCTTTGATTGATATTGTAGATTGGTTAAGAGCCAAGTAGTTGTAGGCAGGTGATTTTGTTTTTGTGCCTTTCTTTATTTGTTCTTTCCACTTGGCTCTCTTTGTATACTCCTAATGTACGTTGGCAAACTTTAGCCTATCTTCTATCTATAATATTTTTCTGCTTGCTTATAAATAATAATAATAATAATAATAATAATAATAAATAAATAAATAAATAAATAAATAAATAAAGAAGATATCCTTTTTGAGAAGATAAACTTATTGCGGATAGCTAATTTAGTCTAAAGAATGCAGCAATCACTTGGTTAAATCATGTCATTGGGTCAAGTTTAGCCTAGGCCTCTTATATGGGACATTGAGATGACAACCCTATACAAGCATGGGAACAACTAGCAATGTAAAGTTGTTTTTTTAATAGGCATAATAGGAATATAATATGCGCAGCCCCAACGACACAGGTAGCCCAACTACAAAAAGTACCCAAAGGTAATTACAAACCTACAGACATAGCCCTAATAGGACATAAGCACGTCCAATCAATAAACTGTAACAATGAAAGGTTATTGACCCCATAGGAACAGGGATTTGAAGAAAGACTCTTTCAAAACTTGATCAGGACATCCTAAGTCTTTAGAAAAAATCATCTGATTTTGCTTTTGCCAAATACACCAAAACATGCATGTAAGGATCAAAAAGGGGGGAACATTATACAAGAAGTATACAAGAAGTGGCCAAAGGTAACATTATAAACCTATAAACATAGTCTTATTGGGAATAAGCATGCCCCATTTCTGAATCTAAGAATGACAGGTCATCAGCTCCAAATGAATCCCTAGATCATGCTAACCAACAAGCATATTCTTTATTGAGCAAGGAAGCACCCAAGTGACCTTAAATAAGGAGAACCAGAAGTGCCACAACATGTGAATGTTTCCATAATGGATGAAGATACGATTGGCTTACTTATTTTGGTGTAGAAATAACACCTATTAACTGGAGACCTACCTTTTTCTTACATTGGCTGGTCATCACAAAGAGGCCAACCTTCAAAGAATCCCTTGAGCCCCATCCTCCTTTGGAGGAAACAAACACGAAAAGGCATGAAAGTAAGGTTTGGAATAAGGTCTAACAACAAAGCCCCACACAAAATTGTCCTTATAATTTCCTCTAACGGCATTTGATTGAATGTGTTCAACAGATACCTCCATCCAATCTTGAAAGCTCCACAAAGAACAAAGGTTCCAATAACCTTGAGCACACCCCCCTGCTTGCTTTCATCCTAAAAATATGCTACCCAAGCAGTCTTTTGCTAATCAATACAAAAAGGATGGGGAAGCTTTGTTTCAATGAAGAATCTCCAAACCACACATCCAAACAAAACTTACACCTGTGACCATCAACCACTGAAACTCTAGTTATAAAGCATCCCACCCTTTGTTATAAACCTTGTTATAAAACTTACACCTGTCCCACACTAATTTCTCTTTCCCCTCCCTGGAAAACCAAACCCCCTCATCCCTCACAAACTTTCCTTTTATGATGTGCCTGCATTAACAATCCCACTCCACCACAAACCTTTGCATCCATTTACTAAGAAGAGCTTTACTCAACGCTAAGAGGCATCTAAAACCCAAGCCTTCCTTACCTTCATTGAAAAAAATAATTGGCCACTTAACCATGTGTAATTTCCTCTCTATGTGCCCTCTTAGGACAAGTACTGTCTTTCTCAATTAGCAAGCCTTTTATTGAATCTCTTCTCAACTGTCTGAGACCTAGTAGGACTTGAATGGATCTCCCAATGGAAGACCTGAACAGTTACTGGCAGTTGGCAACTTCCCCACCCTATATCCAAACTGTGATGCCAACAAGTCCACATTAGTTTCATTCCCCTCTGGAACAGGTTCACTCTTCTCTAGAGTTGCTTTAACACCAGACACCCTCTCCAGACAGAGAAGAATCCATTTCAAGCACATCAACTGATAGCAGCTAGTTGGCTAGTGTTCTTATGTCATACTCAGCTTACCTCACCCTATGTGTTAACTTAATATTTTTCTTGTAAATGTTCTTATTTGGTATTGGGATTATCTCAGCTAATCTACCTATCTTCACTTTCTGGCGTGCATATAAAAGTTATTCTTCTGCATTATAGTAAATAATAGTAACACAAATTCCCCGGTAGTGATGGTAGTAAAATTATGCTTAAATGTAATAATTTAGTGAGACTTCAAGTTATAATTTTTGTGTACTCGGGATAAAAGTCTCTTAGAGATATTTTCTTGCTTAAAGAAAATGGATGTACCTCTGTTAGTTTGATGGTACATACTTGGTCTGCCCGATTGTATATTTTTGGTCTCAGGCAATAATAATCTGCTTTCGCACAGTCAAAATTTAGATTGTGGGTATGATTACATCCTGTTACCTGTTTAATCTGGAGCATATAGAAAGAGAATCTGTTATCAAGCAAGATCAGTTGGAAAAAGGTGTGAACTTCATTGATTCAGAAAGTCTAAAATTCTAAAATATAGATGCACTCTTGGATTGTTGGAGCAAGATAAACACTGTTCAAATCCTACCTGTCCATTCAATGGCCACTTTTTGGTCTCAACCATAACCTTCCAATGAAGTGTTGAGGTTTGCTTGTCTACCTGTCAATGGCATGACTATGATTGGCTTAGTTTTGGTTAACTGGGGAAGTAATCTCAAATTTGTAGTTTATCTTTAGACCCTTCCTTCAGGAAGCGTCTCAAGTATCTGAACTAGTAAAATTATTAATGTGCTTGCATAGGCGAACGCTGTCCAAACTGTTTATAGTCTAAATTCTGCACCCTGCTGTCAAACAATGGACTTCATTTGATTGTCATGTGCCTCACAGCCTTCATGTCATAGATTTATACTCCTGTTTAATTGGTGAAGATGTGTCCGTGATAATATGACAACTATTGAGAACTATATGCTCTATTGTGAAAATAGGTCATCTCATACTTGACTGATTAACTTTGATGTGCGCACCTCACTTAATATTTGGCTGTTTGCAACTTAAAGGAATCTTGTGATGGAACACACATAGAGACAATCTTTTGATTTTCCTTGTTGCTTTGGTACGAACTTTACTTTCAGTTTTCAAAAGTTGACAATTGAGATGTTTTCCCATTTTTACCAGAATATATCAATGATTCCTATTTCTTTTGCATATTTCAGCTCTCTTCCAAGTGTGATAATAGATTGTTCCACATTAAGTTTTCCATACCAAAAATTGGAACATATCCTTTCCTAGAGACCATCTCCCATTCAATTCGTTGTATCTCACGGAATCGTAATACCCGGTCCTCCTCTCTGATGTGTAAAAGATCTTCCTCTGTTGTCCATCCTCTCAGTGGATCTCAGTCATCTGGGCTGGATGACCTATCATCTGATATTCAGCACAGTAATTTACGTGAATTAAAGCCAAGTCCATCATTAAAGCGGATCAAATCAGGACAAGAAAAATCATCTGCAACATTTATGGTTGATCCAACCATGGACCAACCTGATGAGGAATGCAATTCACATGCCTGGACTTCTAATCAGGTAATTCCTATCCCTTGTTTCTTCATTTTTCAAAAATAATTTTTAGCATCAAGCTGACTTCAACTACCTACTGATATATTGTTAAAGCACTAGAACTAGTTGTGGTATATTGCATGGACAACTGGTTGGGCTACCCATCTTTTAATTAATTATACCTAGGTTGGATTCCTGTCCTAATGTCTAGCATATGTCCTATATGGTTGTAGCAATTCAATTTTGTGGCTTTTGCACATGCACACACATCCACAAACACAAAGGCATATGCATATGGTTGTTGTTTTTTTTTTTTTTTTTCCTTGCTAATAAATCTGAGAAATTGGTTCCATTATTTATTTATTTACTTATTCTGAAATTGGTCCAATTTCAGCCTAAGGTTACAAAAACTCATCTCCTGGTAATTTCTTATTTATATTGTATTTTCTGGAATAGAGCTATATTTCCTTTTCTTTGCCCTTGGCCTTTGCTCTTAAAATTGGCATTCCATGCATAGTTTCTGTCTACCAGGGCAATTCCTTTCATGTTTTCTTTAATGTATAGTCTGTTTGCTTTTTAAAAACTCATCTTCCAAGCAGTGGATGTTCAATGAGTTAAATATTGGTATTATGTTTAATGTGCCAACTCCTCTTTGATGTGAGCTTTCATTGTATCTTTGAACTTGCAATTGACAATAAGACCAAGGTTCTTGAACTATAGAGAACTTTCTAGGGTGAGGAATTTCTGAATTCTGAGGTTCCTAAGGGATTTTAATGATTTAATTACAATTAGTTGTTGTGAATGATGATTTTCTTGGATTACAATTGGATGTTATGAATGAGGACAAAGAAGGTTGGAGAAGGCCAAACATGGATGCCCTTTGGTAAAGCCTTACCTCAAGGCAGTGGCCCAGACTTTGGATGGTGATAAGCACTGGAACGGTTGCATTCTATATGGACAGAGCTTTGGGCAAGGATCCTCACTATCAATTACCTCTGAGGAGAGGGAAAGTTTTGACAAACTGTGCTGCATGAGCATTGGGAGGCGAGGAATTAGAAAATTTCCTAGTCACACACTACATGGCAGCTTAAGAGTTTTTGTTGTTGGTTTTCTTTCTATTTAGGTTAAGGTGGGTGCTCTTGGAAAGAAATAAGGTGTTTCTGTCCAGTTGGCATGGGCATGGTTTTAACTACCAAATTGGCTGAGTTGTATAGCCTCAGCCATGAAGACGAAAAGTTTGATACATGAGTCAGTACTGTGCAGTTCAGCAATAACTCAATCCTGACTTGATTATGAAATGTTTGACTCGTCCAATTTACAAGACAATTGGAAGTCTCAACTACACAACTCAGATTTGATGAAAATGGAAGGAAAAATATATAATATCTACACTTCTCACATATTTCCAAATAAATCAAGAAAAAAAAAACCTCAATACATGATTAAGAACAAAAAATTCAAACTTGTTTATTTTCAAGTGATTCTTGACATGTCATAAATCACATTTCTTTTTATTAATTTCATTTTTTGTTTTCAAGATATACTAATTATAAAAAATTGGTATTGTCAGTAAAAATGCTTCCATAAGGTTTGGAGAGTTTTGAAATCCAACACTATCACAAACCAATTTAAATGCTTGCCTTTACAACTATTTAGACAATGTTAAATGTGATAGATATTTCTTAAACTAAAAGTTCTGTTTTATTGGACCTTCTAAAACTATAAATTATGTGTGGTGTATTTGGTGAATTTGGAAAGGAAGTTGAACCTAAGGATGTATTTGCAGATTATATAAAAAAAAATAGATATTAAAACCACGTCAAGGTCTAGTGGCTTTTCCATAAATAATCATAAAATTTAAGAAAATAATGAAACTTTTTATTTATTTATGTATTTTATAAAAGGAGACTATGAAGTAAAATACCTATAAATTCAATTAAAAGATGAACCACAATAATCTTCAAACCAAACTTTATAACAACTTTAGGAAAATTTGACCACCAAATGATCGACTTTATGTTACAAATACATTTCTTAGCTAAACAATCTGTTGTTCTATTTGTTTCCTTAAGTTGAATTAACAATTTGCATGTTAGTATTGCTGCAAGCCTCCATCGGAGTTTCCTCTAGCTTCGCCCTGCTCAGGCATACTTCACTATCTTTTAGGTTCTGATAGACATGCTCTCACTTGAACCTGTCTTATAAGATTAAGGTTGGTTGATGGTGCACCCGAGGATCCTGCCGATCAGCTTCCTTGTGCCTTACGGGTTTTTATTGGCCTATTGACTCGCACACATATCAGACTCCTTGGTTTGTGTTTCAAAACAGGCCGAATAGGGGGCCTACGGGTCGACACCATGAGCATGCAGGTGTCGAGGCATGCCAAGACAACACATGTTGCATTCCATGATCAAGGCAATGATATCTCTATGGGCATGACAACAGCCCGAGCTTGGGTCATCGCCTTAAACTGCATTGGTCCACGCCCCAGTCGATTGGCAGACTGGCTTGTTGTCATTCCATATCCGACCAAGGCGCATCGTCGGCCCATCCACTTTCTTTCCGACAATTTCAAACACTCTTTGACTTTTTTTTCAAAATCCTTTTCATTTTTTCCTCACGATACTTGTTTGCTATTAGTCTCTTACCCATATTTCGCCTTGGATTGAATTTACTGCCCGATTAGGGCTACATTCCCAAACAACCTGACTCGCCGACAACACTTTGTGGTGCGAATGGGTTCAAGCACGACAGGTATACACAAATAATTAATGAGTGTGTATACACAAAAATTCTTGCATACATATATTTATGTGTGTAACTAAAGAAGTTAAAAATTGTGGGTATATAATTTGGATCATGGAAATGGTGCTTAATTTTGGTTTTAGCACATTAGATTAGATTTTTAGAATTTTTAGCTCAAATTCTTGTGTTTGTGCATAATTAGCAATTCTATTTGAACCAAAAACTTCGGTGTTTTTCATAATGCACTGAGACTTTCTCGAATTCAAGGGTGAGCTACAATTTCAGTCATTTTCGTGGTGTGCATATTCATTGCCATTTTAGATAAGTACTATGGTTATGTGTTTCAATATGATTGATGCACAAGTATAAGATAAATTAAAAAGGAAAAGAAGTTGGTTCTTGATTAAAAAAAAATGTAGAATAGGTTTTGCAAAAGGACCCATCTATTGCCCTCAAAGATGGTTGATCATCATTCTAGCATTAGTTTTTGGCCTTAGATTTGGTGTAGGGACTGATCAATCTACCCCTTGGACTGATCTGTTGCTCCACTAACAAAATCTATATTGGCCTTGGCCTTTTAAGATTCATTGATTGGTTGATTGTTGTCATGCCAGATCAATTGCTCATGATTTTTTGGAAAAATAAAATTGTATAAAAAAAATTTTGATTGGCCAATTACAATATTTATGTTAGGGGATTACTTCTATTTGACTTGGGGGGTTTTTACTATTATAAAAGGTTTTCAAAGATTGAAGAAATCTAAGTACAAAATTGGAGGGGAGCAAAGAGGAAAAAACTTTTGTGCATCTTTCATACAACAAACTCCAAAACTAAAATCATCTGAAATTAGTTCTTGATTCACTTTTTGAGAACGATGAGGCTTTTGTTCATTTGCTTTGGAAAGGAATTTGAAGTGGAAGTTCACTTAGGAGTGTGAGATTGTCACATGGAGGATATGAAGGAGAGTGCAAGTGCGATCTAAGTAAGTCCCTTAGGAGTATGCATCTCTGTACTACATTTGAGATTTAGTGGATTGCTTTTGCAGTTGATGAAACTGGTGGATTTTACTCCATGAAAGAAATTTTCATTAGGGGTTTTCTATGTAAATTTGGTGTTTATTAGATTATTTCATTTTATTATACATCACAAATGGATCTTTAAACATCAAAATTTATCTGGAGTTCATAAATACTAATTTGAATTTAAAAAGCAGGACTACCTATTCACCCTCTTTGTAGGTAATTTCATATAATGAGAACACATTTTCACCCCTCAATTTTTGTCCAATCCCTTTATAGAGGACATATTTTCCTTTCCTAATGCTTCCTCATATGCTCTCTTTGGAATTTTTTTCTTTTAGCATTTAGAAATTTGTTTATATTCTCCCTATTTATTGTATTTTTATATCTGAGGTTAGGTCAATAATGTGTGTCAGACACATTTGGAGGGCAGACCAGAAAATGTTGAAGAAACGGAAAATTCTTCATCTCATTCGGAGAGCACTGAAGAAGGAAACCCATTTTTCAACAATATGTCGAGTTATAAAAATCAAATTTCAGATTTAACCATTTTCAAGTATTGCTTGGGAGGCAATGCTGATAGGTGTCTTCTGCTCAAAGAGATTGCATCCTTTGCTTCTGAACAAGAGTTGGAAGACTTTGCACAGATGGTTGCTCTATACTCGGGATGTTCCCACCACCGGTAATCTAAAATACTTTTACCAGGCCTGATCGTTATCAGTTTTATAATTGTACTTCTTCTGGAATTTTAGTTGGCACATAAGAGAAATGATCTATCATGATTGTAATGACAGAAAAATCATGGTTGCTTAACCTATGAAGAAAATGTTTTGGGTCTAAATTTCATTCTGAATTTTTCTACAAGGACAGACTGTTGCACTAGCCTTTTCCAATATAATATGTACCTAAACAAATGTAAGAAGACTTGAGAGTAATGCACATGCTTCATATCCAGGGAGGAGAACCTACCACTCAAGAGGGACACAAATAGGGGAACTCTTATGCAAATTGACCCAAGGATTTGAATACTTCATCTTGTTCATTAAATTTTATGTTCATTTCTGACTGTAAAAAAAGAAGCAACTAGATTAGGTGGCTTCATTTTGAGTATGTTTCCATGTTGTGGCCCTTGGTTGGACATAGATCAAGTGGATGATCCCTTGATTCTCCATCTTTGTGTCAGGGGTATCACATTGTGGGTTGGTCCTTGAATCTGAACTTTAGGTAGTGTCATATTTTCTTATCCTTTTATTGAAGGGTATATCTTTTTTATAGGTGCCAAATAATAATCACAAGGAAATTGATAGAGGAGGGAACAAAAGCTTGGAATTTGATCTCTCAAAACAATCACCAGGTGCATTGGGAGAATGTGGTTTTTGAAATTGATGAATTATTCATGAAGATTGCTCACTGCAGTACTAGATCTCTAACACATCAGGTTCTCTCTCATTCTCTCTCTCTCTCCTAAATTTATCGTTGATGATTCATTATTAAATCTCAAATATGCTGACTTGGAATTGATTTTATAGGCTGTAGCCTAAAACAGTGCCATTAATGAGGCATATGTCTTATTCTTGAACTGTACAGTTAACCAAACTTACTTGTCTGAGAAAGGTGAATGGGTATTGCTTTGAAAAGATGCCCTGATTCAGCCTAACTTGAAATGCTCAAGTCCCATCAAGTATGAAATCATGTAAACCTCACACTAATAAATTTGAAACACAGTTCTCATGCTTGGTTACCTTCCTTTAAATATCCACATGAAAGAGGCTTTCTGAGATCGAGATGTGTGCTCATCTCTGTTGTTTCCTTTTATGCTGCTGAACTATGCGTACCTTGTATAGTGAGACATATCCCCTAAGGTAAGGAGTCCACGAGTCATTGAACAAAGTGAACATGACTGTCTTAGAAAGGTAGCATTCCTCACTGATGCATTCTAGATCAAAATCTGAAAGAAAAGTGTCTATATTCCTTATCTATTATTCCCTATCCCTTAAATAAGGTAGCCTAATTATTAATTCTCTGTGGATTGTTTTAGTATAAAATAGATGAGAGGGTTTTAGCAGCTACGACTTCTTCCTTCTGGGCTTACTTATCATTTTGTTGATTGAAAGAGGATAAGCACTATCCATCGAGTAAAGAAATTGAATTGAATCTCTTACCCCTCTTATCATGATCTGTGAAAGCTTCTGTCAATGAACCTTTAGTTGGTGAGTGGTGATAAGGCAGGCTGTGGCTAATGGATTATTTGCAACTGAAAAAGTACTTTTAGGTTTTTGTGCCATAACTATTCCCATGCAACTTATTCTGAATCATGTGATATTCCATTACCTGATTTAGGTTGTGGGAAATTACATTTTCCCTTGAGAGGAATTACAGCAACAGAAAATATCATCATACTAAAGGAAAAATCAGTTGTTTGCTATGTGGATGAGTTTAGTCATGGCAGAAGTTATATGACCTGAAGCATCATCGTAAATGATGAAGGAGCAGTACATCATGTGTGCAGTTATCATTGACTGGGCATCATAATATCTGCTGTTAATCGAAGTTGTTGAGTTACATGGCATTTTCTGATTGTTGATGCAGTTGTATGAGAAAAACTTACAGATAAGCTTATGAATCAATTATTGGTTGGTATCAGTGTATCTCAATATAAGAAATGGTGAGACACTCTTGTTCTAGCAATCATGAGGAAGTGCTGATCCATATTATATCCACCTAACAACCAAAACTAATGCTCCAATCTTAGTGACAAGTTGCCAACTACTAAATTAGGACAAATTGCTCATAAGATTACAGCAATTACATCCATATATACATTTTTCTAAACTTTATGTTTTGAAGACACATTGGACCCTATTTTATGTTAGAGTCTGACATTCTCATTCTTCTCTCTGAGTTCTAGTGATTTAGGTGCATTTACCATTCATTTGGGCAAATCACTGCATCATCCGAACTTGGCAATTCATGCAAGTCAGAGCATCTTGGTTTCTAGTGGGTCAATTTATTTTGGTTGATTTCAATCTCTATACTGAATAAATGGCTTGAGTTTTCATAGCAAACTTTTATTATTTTCTTTAGCATGAAGTTAAATTGGGAAAGCTTGATGTTTCAGGACTTAGAGCTTTTGAGGAGAATTTCTGGATGCCAGGAGTACCTTGACCGGGAAAATTTTGATAAAATGTGGTATTGGCTATATCCTGTTGCTTTTACATTATCAAGAGATTGGATAAATGCAACTTGGTGTTCTGCCTCACCAAAGTGGATAGAAGGGTTTGTTACGAAAGAAGAAGCAGAGTCTTCACTTCAAGGTCCAAGGGGCCTTCAACAACCTGGGACATTTATACTGCGGTTTCCGACTTCAAGGAGCTGGCCCCACCCAGACGCTGGTAGCTTAATTGTGACATACATTGGCAGTGATTACAATCTTCACCACAGGATGCTTTCCCTTGATAATATTTACAGGTTAGTGTTTTGTTTCATTATACCTTTGAAAAAAAAAGGTTAGTGTTTTGTTTCATTATCTCCATGCACTTATGTAAAGAGAATTTGTTGAAAATAGATATGCTTTTGCTTATAATTGTTGTGGTATGAAATGCCAAACATAGTTATGTAAGAAACACGGAATTCTGGGTAAGAAAAGCATTGGAAATGGTTAGACTCTTTATGGGAAAGGAACAAATAGGAACAAGAGGATCACAATAGCACGGTAGAATCTCCTTTATTCCTTGATGAGGTAATAGGGGTAAATGCTACCTATTCGAATGGTTTTTCTGTAAGAACCTTAACCAGGTAAGTAAGAAAAATAATAAATCTTGCAAAAACAAGTGTAATGGGAAAATATCTAGAAATAGTGCTCCAATTTCACTTGTGAAAATTCTCTTAAAAGATTCCTATAGAAAATATAGGCTTTCAGAGGTAAGCTTCGACTAGGTCTGATCTTAATCACAATGGTGGTTGAAATCCGTCATTCAATAATTTCACTTCCATTTTCATGTTCTTAAAATGCTTGCTAATATTTAATAATTTGATTTGGTTGGGAGAAAGATTGTCACTGATGTATGTGAAAGCTCTGATATTTTGTGGTTTCAGTCCTATTGATCTATATAATAGAACCAATATGGCAATATGTCAACTTACATTTATCAAATTGCCAATCATTCCATCACATTGTATACCACAAGTGACAGATTTTATGTAGCAGAAAGAAAGCCACTCAAAGATACATGATAACCAAGAAAATAAATTCCTTTTATATTTTGCTCATTTTGACTGTACTATTGATTTGTTGCTACTTTTCTATTAATGAAAAGGGTGAAGGTCCAATACTATGGAATAACTGACAGAAATCAAATTTCTCTTTGTAGTTCTGATGAAACGGTGAGAAACATGAAACCTCTAGAAGATATGCTACTGGCAGAGCCCGAGCTCTCTCGACTTGGAAGGCAAGATAAATCTCTAACAGTTTCTTACATTTGATCAACCCAATATTTGGCAGTCATTGAGATGAATGATTTATACATTCTGCTCTTGAAAATTGCAGGATAATAAGAAACCACTGAGCTTACTTCAAACACACTATGAACCTCGTCCCCAAGGGAAAGATGTGTTTGGCATTGCCCAATCTCTACATTATATTGGGGTGGAGTGTTGAGGGAGATCCTAATTCTTATTTTAGTGGCCTGTATTCCTGTAGTCATATTAAGAAAGTAAATGTCCAACATATAGAAGCTCAGGATGTCTTTATCAAGAAATGTTTCATTTACAAGACAGAGATGCTGAAATTGAAAAGCATTGTTTTAGAATTGGATGTGTGTGTGAGAAAGAGAGAGGGTGCTGGGCTATTCAAGTGGTAGAAGAATTTAGATATACAACATCATTCATAATGGCCTTCAAACATTGTGAATAGAATGTGATGCCCTTTCCCCCACTACTTTTACATGAAAACATTATATCAAAGCTAGTGTATGATGCATTGCAAAAAAATTGAAGATGCTGTTGAGTTCAGTTTAGATATAAAATGAGGCTGCCAACTTTAAATGAGTATTTTGAGAAAGGCTTGAATTGAAAAAATAGACATTGTAAAAAGTATTATATTGTGAATCTTTGTTTACCATTTTTTTTAATGTATTACGTTAATTATTAATTTATATTTTTTTGGACTTTAAAATTTTTTAAAAGAAATTATTATCTTATTCATTTATAGAGAATACTAATTTAGTACATTGTCCCAAATCAGTACTAAAAGAATTTATTAGTTAAGTAAAATTATAAATTTATCAAACATTTTATGTATCCCCCCGCCCCCTACTTGAGTCTCTAAATTTCATGATTTTTCGATTGTAAATTTTCAATTTAAGATGGTATTTCTTGTTATTTGTTTAGGGCAATTGTAATTATCTTGTCAATAGAAATGAACTCGAAATTCTAAAATAAAAAAGTAGTAGTCCATTTGATATGGTGGACCAAGGTTAGTGATCTTTCAAAGATGGTTCTCACGTATACTCGGTGGACCCATGTCCCGTCCCATCCATATGTTCAACCATTTTAATGCCCCGCTCGGTTGGTTAAAACCCATGTTATAAGATTTGATGGTTTCATGAACTCCTAAAAGCATTTAAAAATTTATGCACTTTTTAAATTATTTGTCAAAAGTGGTCACTCATGTTAATGATAATTAACTTGATACATCATAATGCTTTAATTTTCATTCATTTTTTTATAATTGGATTACAAATTAATTATGGTTCTTTAATTTGTAATTTGACAATTAAGAAATTCTTAATCATATTGTATGTAGAAATTTTACAAATAATATATATCACTCGAATCATAAGATAAAATGAGGGCTATTGAAAAATAATATAAAGAAATGAGACAAAGACTTCAATAAAACTTGAAATGTAAGATAATAGATTTTGTCAAAGACATGACATTCCTTCATTAGTGGATATTTTTGGGTATGGTATCAAAAAGTAGCCCATTGCTACCTAACACATGCTACTTCAGAATATCTTATGATAGGAAAGATAGGAAAACGCTATGTCATCAAGTGAATGCCATATCCAACGCATGATCTAAATCATTGAACCATACCATAAAATTAAGACTACTGAATGAATATAAAGAAATTAGATAATATACAAAGCAATCAACCTAATACAAAATTGTCATTAGTGGATATTTTTGGGTATGGTACCAGAAAGTAGGCCACTGGTACTAGCCAAACAGCTTACGATATTAGGTGTAATAGCATTAATGAAAAGTTTTGGTTGTTGCTTTCATGTCCTAAAATAACAAGAAATTGGGGAGGAGGCTCCTCCTCACGGGTGGTCTCGGGTACTGATGTGAGCTATACGCATACCCAGTTGGCAGTTGCATTGATTCTCAAATGACAGCCAAACTTGCTGCAGCAGTTGGCAAAAGATGTCAAAACACAAGTGTCCATACATTTTCCTCCATCGAGGACAAAACAAATTAACGCATATCGCAAGCCAAAGCTTCATGCCATTGGAAGTTAACAGACCTCAGCACCTAAGAAGAGATTCCAGAAACAGAAGCTGCTCCTACTGCTCCATTTGTTTTCTCAGACCTCAGCACCTAAGAAGAGATTCCAGAAACAGAAACTTCTCCTACTGCTCCATTTGTTTTCTCCTGGGTTTGTTCAAATGAATGAAGATCAAGCTCCGCAATACAGATTGCTAGGCATCTCTCTAAACTCTCTCTCTTCAAAGCCTTTTTGTATCTTCCCTTTTCCTTCCTTTTTGGACAAATCATTTTAGAGTGGAACCAGTCATTAGTTCGATGGCTGCGGATTCCTTTGATGAAATGAAAGAGGACACAAAACAAATGTTTGAAAACTATAATTTAATTTCTGTTGATCAATCTTGACCAGAAATAGTCAGACTATGCATCTTTTTTTTTTCCTCGTCTCCATTAAACACTGTTTTATTTGGTTGTGAGTTTACTGTTAAATGATCTTCATCTTATCTTCTGAATACCCATTTCTTTGTTTGCTTGTTTTCCCTGTTTTGGTCAAATAAAATTTATGAAATTGGAACAGGGGACCCAATCACTCTCTTAAAGTAAACAAGAACTGGGTTTTCACATAAATAGCCCACAATCCATGGCTCCTCACTTGGGATTCTTGTAAGTTCTTGTGTTTGGCCCAATTTTACCATGTAGTTTAATGCTCTTCCTGAGCAATTTTAGTCTCATACATGTGTGTTTCTGATTATAAAAAAACCCCAATTTAGTTCTCACAATTGCTGTCTGACTGCCACTGATTGTTGGAATTCCAAATTGGATTCTTTTCCCCTTGATGATTGCAGAAACCAAATTGGGTATATGAATTTTGATGGGTTTTCTTCATTTTTCAGTATATTAATTTGATTCCATTCTGCTATATTGTTTCCCTTAGACAGCCGGTTCCCTTCAAATTCAAAACAATGTATTATGCACTACAACAAATATCCCTGATTTATATTGTGTATGCAGTTAAAGAAGTTGAAGAGCCTGAGCTAGTGAAGGGAACAACAATTCTTGATCAACCACCATCTCTTAGACTCAGACCTTGGCAATGGTGGATCTTGGTCACCCTCAACATCACCTTCCTTCTCATCGGACAATGTGGTGCCGTCATCCTAGGTAGATTCTATTATGACCAAGGTGGAACAAGTAAATGGATGGCAACACTAGTCCAAACCGCAGCATTCCCCATCTTCTATATCCCATTCTTCTTCTTTCCTTCCCCCAAAAATCTTCCTGTTACCACAACCGCTGCAGCCATCCTTGACAGGCCTTCTATTCCTATGCTCTCCTTGATTTACTTCTTCCTTGGTGCTCTCCTAGCTGGTGACAACATGTTGTATTCGATTGGCCTTCTGTACCTTCCTGTATCTACTTACTCTCTCATATGCACAACTCAGTTGGCCTTCAATGCAATTTTTTCTTTCTTCATCAATTCTCAGAAGTTCACCCCTTGGATAATCAATTCTCTAGTCCTCCTGACTTTATCAGCTTCCCTTGTCGCAGTAAATTCCGATCCCATTGAGCATAAAGGGGTGTCAAAAGGAAAGTATGCGCTTGGTTTCATCTGCACTCTAGGTGCATCAGCATGTTACTCGCTATTGCTTTCTCTAATGCAGTTATCCTTTGAAAAAGTTTTGAAGAGGGAAACGTTGTCAGTGGTACTGGAAATGCAGATCTATACATCCCTTGTTGCTACATTTATTTCCATAGGAGGCTTATTTGCCAGTGGGGAATGGAGGGACTTGAGGGATGAAATGGAGAGTTTCAAGGAGGGGAGAGTTCTTTATTTTATGACTTTGGTTGGGGCATCTTTGGCTTGGCAGGTTTCATCTATTGGAGTAGTGGGGCTAATTTTTGTGGTGTCCTCCCTTTTCGCCAATGTTATTAGTACATTGGCGTTGCCTCTTGTTCCAGTTGCTGCAGTGCTCTTTTACCGTGAGACAATGAATGGGGCAAAGGTGGTGGCAATGTTATTGGCAATTTGGGGATTCGCCTGGTATCTGTACCAGCATTATCTTGATGGGAATGAACCAAGGGTGAAAGAGATGAGTTCTAATGAAGTCTTCGATGAGTCTAGTTCTTGACTGCAGTGCTGTTTGTTCACGAGTTCTGCAGCAGGTTGAAGCTTGGGAAAAACATAGTTTCTCTATGGAAGTGGCAATAAAACCTAGTTAATTATTTCTAGGCCAGCCACATTATATACATAGCTATATATGCTGCCTGTCAACTACATATTCAATATTGTACATTGGAGGATATGTATATTTACAACCTCTGCAGCTTAGAAGCTTCAACAAATATATTTTCTCCATTAGTCTTCCAATCTTGTCCCTGCAGTTCAATCGGCAAGTTTCATCTCCATGATATAACAAAGCCCAGGGATGTTACTGCAGACGGACCCATCAGAATGCCCATTTATCTAGTTTTCTATTCTATATCTTTTGAAGTTTGAAGATGAGAAAAGAGGAAGATGAGAAAAGAGGAAACTGAATGTTACCACACCCAAGCAACATCACTGTAAGCATGCGTTGTGGTCACATCCGCAGCCATAGGCCTCAAAGGGGGACGAACTGGGGGTAGCTTGATTGAGAAGGTCTATATCCTACAATTGAGGAGAATGGATCTTGCGACAATCCTCAATAACATCTTTTCAATTATTGACTTTTTCCATCTTCCCTTTCATGGCCACCACGTCTGAACAAATTTTCTTTAAAAGCAGACTAGACCCTTTTGGACCCTTGTCATGTATCTTCTCTTGCAATGTTTTAGGCTACTTTGCCCTCATCCTGATGCTTCCCTAACCGGGTACTTTCCACAAGCTTCTTTGAATAGGGGAAAAAGGCAAATAAGGATTTGTTTAACACTATTAATTTTTAAGGACAGTTCTCCAAAAACACTTTTTTTAGGACTAGTTCTTCAAAATAGTTTTTAATGGTTTTCAAGAATAATTTTCCAATATTAAAAATTGCATTTTAATCCTTATCGAATATCAATTGGCTTTCGGATAAAATGTTCAAAGCTGAATTCCCGTACATTTATATACCAATGATATATGGTAAGGATTAATAACATTCGACCACTACCATTTTGGTGACCTACCATCGGGATTTAAGAGCGATAGTGTTGCACCATAAACCACACCATACAAAAACAAACTTCAACTTTGTTTTTCTTTTTCTTTTTTTTTTAAAAAAACCAATTTTCTAAATAAATCTCACAAAACCGTTTTCAATTAAAAACTTTTCAAAAGTGTTTTTTTTTAATTAGAACATGTTTTTTTTTATACAAAATGATGGAAATGCACAACGGTGACACCCTCGTCTCCTCATTCTCTACATCGTAGCAGAACAAAAACTTGAAATTAAGTCATTCCATTTCTCTTAATCTCACAAACTTCATCATCCAAAGTGAAAAAGGCGGCTTAGGAGGTTGCTCCCATGGAGATTCCTCCATTACGATTTTGCAATAATATACATATCCACATACAAATCTCATGCAAATTCTCCCGACTCCCTCACACAACTACTGTATCCCTCACTTTCCAGGGACAAAGTTGGTGGCATAAGCCCAAGCATTGTTGTTAACAGGGTCAGCCAAGTGATCAGCCAGGTTCTCCAATGGCCCCTTCCCAGTCACTATGGCCTGCACAAAGAACCCGAACATGGAGAACATAGCCAACCTCCCATTCTTTATCTCCTTCACCTTCAGCTCCGCAAAGGCCTCGGGGTCATCTGCCAACCCCAATGGATCAAAGCTGCCTCCCGGATACAGCGGGTCCACCACTTCTCCTAGCGGTCCACCGCCAATTCTGTACCCCTCTACTGCACCCATCAGTATCACCTGAGATGCCCATATGGCCAAAATGCTCTGCGCATGCACCAGGTTAGGATTGCCCAGATAATCAAGTCCCCCCTCGCTGAAGATCTGCGCCCCGGCCTTGAACCACACGGCTTCGCCAAATTTCACGCCATTGCGCGCCAGAAGCTCCGGGAACACGCAGCCGAGGGCGCCCAGCATGGCCCATCGGCAGTGGATGACCTCAAGCTCCCTGTTCTTCGCAAAAGTCTCGGGGTCGGCCGAGAGACCGGCGGTGTCCCACCCGTAGTCCCCGGGGAATTCACCAGTCAGGTAGGACGGCGGCTCACCCGAGAACGGGCCCAAGTACTTGACCCGGTCGGTGCCATACCAGGGGCTCCCGGAGGAGACAGGCTTGGTCCGGCCGCCAGTCTTCCGCATAGTCACCCGCCCTTCTCCTAGGAGGTCGGAGGCAGAGGGGGCAAGCTTGAGGGCCTTGCCGGCTAGGGAGGGGGAGGAGAGAGCCATTGTGGAGGCAGCCATTGGAAGTGAGAAGGGAAGGACAGATTGAAGACGAGGAGAAAGTGGGATTGTGTGGAGAGATGATGGGGTTGGGGGGGCATTAAATAGGGTGGGAGGTGGTGGCTATTGTTATCTTTGGGATATAGAGCATATCTCAATCTGTGTTCCAATTGGATATGTAGGAGTAGTATGAGATTTTTTGATGAGTGAGCTTTACAGTTGGATGTCTCTACTCCACCAGTCCTCCATGCATGATTTTCGCTTTCAAAGCTTCTGCACCACTCATTTCTCCTTCCGCGTTGGCTGGCACCTGCTGCCTCTTCTTCGGCTACATCTCGATGTATCATGTGAAGTCAAAATTGCGATTGATTTGACATGCATCCACTACTGTTAATGTTTTAAAAAAATACTTCCAAAACACTAATTTTTGAGAGTTAATATGACAACTACAATTTTTTATTTTTTATTTTTTTTTATGTCATATGAAAATGCTTTAAATTTATATATAATATAAAAGTTTTAAAAATATTATTAAAAAACGTCTCAAATTTAGTTTTTCCTAAATTAAAAAACCGTTCTTTGTTTAAAGACTAAAAAACAAAACTCTTTTTAAAAACAATTTTCAAATAAATCTATCATTCAACGAATAGGGAGAATTGTGTTTTGGGTCCAGTTGAGCCCAAAAATTAAGAGAAGGTCCATGTAACTGACCTAATTAATGATAAAGATATCAGATGTTAACAGACAAAAATGTCCTTTATATTTCCAACTCAAATGGTTGTAAATTAATGAGTTTCACAACTGGTAAACTTGAAATGCCATGTCACCAAAGTGAAAATTCTGAATCTTCCTACCCCTTTCTCTCCCTTTGTAAACAACATACGCACAAACGATGCCAACTGTGACTGTCTCCCAATCACTTTCTTCAGCAACCGAGGATTGTGAGCATTTCAGAAAAGCTTTTGTAGGTATTTTATCATGATCATTCCAAAATCCAAATGACGGGGGTCTAAATTATTTGCTGACATTTTGATTTGATCAGGTTGAGGCATTTGTAGGTATTTTATCATCATCGTCCAGAGATAATAAATGGGTTTCGTCCAAACGGTGAGCCTTGGGGAAAAAGATTGTCTGGTGATGATGCAATTAATCCAGAATAGCTATCATTCGGATCAAAAATATTTTGAAAGCAGAAAAGTTGGTCAACTCGACGAAACAGAGAAAATGAAGAACTCCAATGAAGATATAAATCGGGCACAATTGTGGTCGTGATGATGGCAGTGACCCAACAACCTCGTGTGAAGATGGAAATATGTTAAATAGGGTATATGCCCTATTGTGGGGTAAGTTTCCATTTTATAAATTGATGGCTTCCACCAACTGCTATGTCCACCAATTGACTACTCATTGTTAGCATATCAAACATCTATGTAGTCCATCAACTTCAGTTTTAGTGGGTTGTGGGCCATATGGTGCACCAGTAGGACAATGCAAGATCTCCGTTCTGTTTGATGAGTCCAGACCTCTAAAAAGCCTCAAATGTAACTATTATTTTGTGGCTCACAAACACTGGGCAAGATATATATGCATAAGGTGTTGTGTTCCTCTGGAACATTCTAGGTTATTCCATTTTTTACATTTTCCCTTTTTGTTTTGTATACCTTGACCTGGTTACATGATGCATGCGCAGTTAATGCTACTTTTGATCCTATTGTCTTTCTATGTGGCTGGAGACTTTTGTAATAAGGTTTTATAAGCTCTATAGGCTTGGGGCTCATAGAAACTGATATCATGAGATTAATTTAGGATCCATTCTCTCATAATTTCTCTTGCTCTTTGTGTTAGCTGTAAGTTCATGACTATTTCACATTCTATTAAAAATTCTATTAGCTATCTTGATTTTATCAAAATCATGAGTTTTTGTTTTCTGCTTGAATTCCTAAATTTTATTTTTGAAGAATTTTCTTGTCTTAGCCCACTCCACCCAACTTTTCCTTTCTCGTTCTTTTGATTAGTAATTGAAACAATTCTTATTTCATTGATCAATGTATATTCTTGCAACAAATGAATTAAAAATTTAATTTGTGCCCAATTAGTTTGGTGTAAATTTCATCCACATTTATCTCATGTAATTTTAATTGGAAATATTTGGTGTTTATGGGAATAAACAGGAAGCTTGAAATTGCTAATCATTGGCATTAAATTGAAGCAGGTTTAGAAATGAAAGTTTTGGATCAGGAGAGAATGGATGAGAAGGAGAATTGCTTGGAGGAGAAAAGGGTGACTACTCTAAAAGTTAGCCACAATTAGAAGCATTTTGGTCTTCTTCAGAGTTTCCTCGTAAATTATAGACAATTGTTAGGCCTGGTGCCACATGTGATGTTTAAAAAGTTGTTCACTAGTTGAATGGAACCCATCTTTAGACATGCTTTTTATTGAATAAAATATATGTTTGAATAATAATTTGCCATGCTTAACATATAATCTTCTTTTGAATTCTAACTAGAAAGTTGGAATTAGCTTCGAATAGCTTCACATTAATGGACAGATTGCTATTTTTTTAATTTGCTTGTATTGTTACAAAAGTATAAGAAACAAATTGATACTTCAGTTTTCCCTTATTTTATGAACCAAAAGATTGCAAACATGATTAACCTATGCATGAGCAGACATTCAATAGTGGTTGTATGGAATTTCTGTCTGTGTACAAGACATTTACACTAAGTGTACAAGGTACATGTGCTTAATGTACAAGGGTGTACAAAGGTACCTATGTTGAAGTATTTGCAATTGTTTTAAAATCATTTCCATTTTGAAAGGATGAAGAACATTCCTTCACACACATTCCTTGATCACGCACTTATCCCGTTCAATTTTATTATTTCATACATGTTGATTGGATGACCAACCACAGTTATGATGAATAGGAACCTATATTGGGTTTCATTTCCCCCTTTTCCCTTAGACATCACATTGAAACATGGTAGCTCACCCATATGCACGCTTTTAGTTTTAGGTATGTCAAATTTTTGCCATTGTATAAGACATTTACACTAAGTGTACAATGCCAATGTGCTAACTGTACAAGTGTGTACAATGCTACCTATGTTGAAGGATTTCAAATGGTTTTGAATAAATTGCTTGCTCATTTATTTTTTCTAAGGAGGACATTCCTCACAGTCATTCCTCATTTCCCTTCGTACACATTCATTGGATGAGATAACACACTTATGATGAATAGGAACCTAAATTGGGTTTCATTTTCCCACTTTTAACTGAGCCATGACATTGGAATGTGGTTAACCCGTCGATATGCACTAGTTCTGTTCTAGCTAGGTCGAATTTCTGCAACTGTACAAGGCAGTTACACCAAGTGTACAAGGCCAATTTACTAAATGTACATAAGTGTACAAAGGTGTTTATCTTAGGGGATTTCAAGTGATTTTGAAGAACTTCCTATCTTACTATTTCCAATCGTGGGGGACATTCCTCGCACATATTGCTTAACAACACACTCATTGTATGCATTTTATTTGATGTCTACTATATTAATTCCTTCTATTAGCTTCCTTAGTAATGATGAATATGACCCGAAATTAGGGTAAAGTTTTTGTTCATTTTCTCTAATCCATGAGAATGGAAACATTGGTTACCCACTTATATGCACTCGTTAGGTTGTGTCTATATGGGATTTTGTGACTGTACAAGGCATTTACATTAAGTGTATAATGCAAATGTGCTAACTGTACAAGTGTGTACAAGGCTGACATCTTGAAGGATTTGAAATGCTTTTGAAAAATTTGCTTGCTCATTTATTTTTTCTAAGGGGGACATTCCTCATTTCCCTTCGTACACATTTATTGGATGAGATAGCACTCTTATGATGAATAGGAGCCTAAATTTGGTGTCATTTTTCCCCAACTCAGTGAGCCATGACATTGGAACATGGTTAACCTGGCCATATGCACTACTTCTATTGTATCTAGGTCGAAGTCCTGCAACTGTACAAGACATTTACACTAAGTGTACAAGGCCAATGTACTAAAAGTACAAGGGTGTACAAGGGTGTCTATCTTACTTTTTCCAATCGTGGGGAACAATCCTCACACATGTTGCTTGATAACACACTCATTGCATGCATTTTATTTGATGTTTACCATGTTCATTCATCCTATTAGCTTCCCTAGTAATGATGAATATGAACCGAAATTAAAATTTTTTTGTCATTTTCCCTGGTCCATGGTAATGGAAACATTGGTTACCCACCCATATTCACTTGAAAATATGTACCTATTAGGGATTTGGTGACTGGACAAGGCATTTACACTAAGTGTACAGAGCAAATGTGTTAACTGTACAAGTGTGTACAAGGCTGCCTATCTTGAAGGATTTGAAATGTTTTTGAAGAATTTGCTTGCTCATTTCTCAACTGAAATGATAATAACCTTTCATTGATTGATATCCACGTGGGCCCGCCTTATGATTGTTTTCAACCTGATAAAGGGTATGTGTTTTTTTTTTCCCCAATGAGAAAACAAATAAAGGCATACTAGAGAGACGAGTGTGTTGGCTGCCAAGTAGGTACTGGTTGGTGTTTGATGATGTTAAAAGCCTTTCTAAAGCAGCCTCTAGTAAGCATTGATTTTGAGATTTAAGTTTTTTTGAATTTGATAATTTTTCCCTTTCTATTCCAAGGTTTTTTTTTCCACCTTGGTTTTGTGAAGAAAGCTTGCATTATTGGAATGATTTTTATTTAATGTCGTTGCAGTTGCAAAGGACACAACTATTCACCAAAGCCCAACCTCTGTTCTAAATCTGAGACAAGGTTAACAATTCATACAATTCAAGTCCTTGAAGGCCTTCTGGAGAGTGAGCATGTAGCACGTGCATAAGCAAACAACAGGACAAAAGTTCTTTCTGTTCAACTACAATCCACACAAGGAAAACTTGATTTACTTCAGCAACAATTAACATCAGTTTCTCTGAATAAAACAACAATGGACGGTAAGCTCAACACTACTTCCCATGGGAAACGTTCGAGAGTAGATGACTTTGACCGAGCTATTAAATCTGTTGAAGATATGGATGTTAATGAAAGAATAACAAGAGAAAATAAGATGTCAACGATCATAACTAGCCCTCTAAAGTTCACGTAGTTAGAATATGGTGTTTAAATATTCAAGGCCAACGAGGACAACAATAGCCAACATACGAACCCAGAGGACTATACAAAATCCATTGTGCTAAAACTTATGGAAGAACTCACAAAACATCATTATGGGGCTGAGCTGCTTCAGTTCAGGAATCCCAACAAGAGAGACATCTTGCTTTGTATGAGAAACACGTGCTTCAAAAATTGTAACAGTTGTAAGTTAGGAATTATAGAGGTAACCTACCTGTAATCTAACGAGAATTGACTTGATAGATTAGCTTTTTAACCAAGTACTTAGTGCTGAAGAAGGTGTTTTGTGCTTGAACGGTGTCATTCCCATTAGTCCAAAATTTTGGGATGATGATCGCCATTTTTCGATGTGCCAAATGATTACTTTTAAGGTGTGGAGCTACTGCATTCTGAGAATGGTTAATAATAATTTTTAAAATCATACATAATAACTTCGAAAATAAAGACTAATAATTTTCAAGTGATTATGGATTATTCTTAAGTTCCTCTTTTCTTTTGTTTGAACTTGTAGTTCCCAATACTAAAGTAGGAGTCCAAGGATAATTTCAACACAAATATTGACTATAAGTCTCTAACAAACCTTATTCTTATAATCAATCAAGCTAATATCCACCCAACTAACCCAAGGGCAAAGTGGGTTCTCATTACCAAGCCATGAGCAATTTTGACTACCAAAAAACCTAGGAAAAAAAAAAAGAAAAAGCCACACCTACATGTATGATAACTAATAAGATCAACCATACACTCTATTAGGCATAGGCATCTGGGTTGGCGTGGAGGTACTCTTCCACAACCTTGTACATCCCCATGGCCTTATATTTTCCGGTCTTGATGTCCTCGTCCTTGAGCTCAATATTTGAGTGATAATGGTTGGTCATCTTGCACACAGAGCCTGAGCCCCATGCCTCGAACTTTACCTCGTTTGAGATGGCCTTGTTTTTACACTCTTAATTGCCTAATTTTCCTTTCTAAGAGGCTTCATTTTCCAATTCTATTTCCTTCCACACCTCCAATGGGAATTCGGGAGACAACTTTTAGTATTGTGTCTTAGTTTGATTGAAGGTAAAATTGAAACCCATAACAACCCTGACTTGTTTGAACTCCATGTCAGAAAAAGTCAAAAGAAAAACAATGAAGTGTATAGATTCTTCAAATAGATGTATCTGTAATTGAAACAAAATAGGTGGAACACACCTGTGAACTCACCACTAACATTACAAGCAACTGGAATTATTGCTGCGTTGAACTATATATCATAAAGAACACCAAAAGGAAATATCTATATATAAAACATAAAATCTTTGAGTAATCACAGTGCTACTTCTATTCCTAATTTTTCGCTTCCCATACGCGGGAACTGGGTGCCTTCCATTCCTGTGCTGTCGGGTCCTAACCCCATTTGATAGTTTCTGTGATGGTGAATGGCCCACAATAGAATTCAAATTCCTGTAGGAAAATTTTGATAACATTTTGTCAGTATACATGGGAACTTCCTAGGTAACAATAGTTGAAATGAAGAATAAATTAGTTTGCATTACCTTAGTTCTAGACTATTTGCTGGCTTTGTATTAGGTTTCTTGATTTTTGACTCAATCCCATTAGTCATGCTAGTTATTTTTGCATTATTGAATTGCCAAAGCAAATTGGCATAAGAAGAAGCACTGATGGCAGCATCCTCATGCAAATCATCATTATTGGCAATGTCATAACGATTGTTTGCCATGAATATGTTATATGATTGATCTGGGAATAGCTTTGAAGAATCTGAAATAAGTTTTTGGTAGAAAGCATCAGGCAAGTTCCTATTCTCTGTTTCCCAACATCCTAAAGGGTTTCGAACTCTAGGTACAACATCTTGCTTATTCACTATAACCTTATATACCCACTGGCCAGAGCCAATGTCTTTGTCATCCTCCACATAATTTTGTACAGTACTACTGACTGGAGGCCAAGGAGGTGAGTTCCCTAGTAACTCCTCAAGATCAAAGCTTTGGTTCTTTTGCCTCATCATGGAATTGTTGCGTGCCTACATAATCAGAACATCAAACTTGAATTCTGGTTTCACAAAGACTTGGATGCATAATAATCAGTCAACTAAAATGAAGCCATTATTTGACGTCTACCTAGACCACATCTATGTGGAACCTAATCATACATGAGCTAGAAATTACTTTTTATGAAAATTTCCAATGAATGTGATATAATACATAGTTTATGATCATCTTCAAACTTAGGCATGATGTGTCATGATTATCAAGAAAAAAAGGTTCCCTCACCATCATCAATTTGCTATCATTCAAGTTTAAATACACTTATGTTATTATTCAAAGCCAAATATCAATGATTGGGGTCAAGAAAGAGGAATATCTCATCATGATTAAAAAAAATATTTACCTCGATGTTGCCTACATCCCACATTGGTTGCCTGTAGCTATTTTGATCATCTAACATATCTCCAACATGCTTGTTACAATGAAAAGGTGATAAATCACTGGTTTTTGTTCTGTATCTTTTAGAACTGTTGGAAAATGAATGTTGCATGTCCTCTGGTTCTCCTCTTTCCTTGCTAGAGTTGCCTTTAGAGTAGCAATCTAAAATAATAGTTCAAAGTTTTCAGAAGAATAAATAAGAATTGAGAAGAATGATAAATAATGAGAGCATTGAGAACCTGTTCTTTCAACTCTTTCACATCTGCACTATCCTTGTTTACACGAGCAGCACCAAGTTCTACAGTGGCAAATCGCTCTGCAAATTTAACTATGCTAATTGTTTCTCCATCAGCATCCGGTTCAGGGCTAATGTGAACAAACATTAGTGTCTTGGCTTGCCCCCCTAAAGAGAATTACAATCCAAAAGCCATATTATAATTTAAAAAATAAAATTAAAGAAAACAGAATCAAATATGAAGTTCATACTCTGAAAATGCATTAGTTTATTCTTATGAAGTGAGTCTTGAAGAAGTTCTGTTAGTTTACTATTCCTGTAAGGGACATGTGGACTCTTCTGGGCAAGGCAAGAGATGACATCCCCTGGAGCAGAGAGAGATCTATTAATATGTTGTGCCTCCTTTAGTCTATCTCCAGTGACCTCATATTTGTCTACTCTCTCACTGTCGGCCAGATCAACAAGATGCATACAACCACGAAGAATAGCTCCTGACATCAAGTCTCTTCCCTGAACATGAACAGTTAGGCATGTGCAAGTTGATTGAAAATCAAGTGAGCAAAATCAGCAGAGATTACTAAAAGAGTATTCCTAAAGAAATATATAGAGGAATATGATCATACCTGTGAGAGCGACTACTACAGTTTCATATGTTCACAAGTGGCAGAGAACCAAGGTTTTAATTTCTATGCAATTTTGAAAATTCATTCTAATAATATTTAATTCTCCTTGTTTACTTACAATGCAATGACAATCAACTTAAGTAAAAAAATAGTCAAACTCCTACTAATCCCATAATCCCAGTGTTCATTTCTGCATGTGGCACCATAAAAAACATTTAAAGAACTACGTTTGTCCACTATAAATTACATACAAATATGCTAACTTTATACATTCTCATCACAAATTACAATCCCCAGTAATCCCCCTGGACACGGTCTCGGTGTGCATTCTGTGTTGAAAACAACATACTCCCCATAATCTTCAACCTATAATGTTTCAATTTCCCTTGCATTCATTCAAGTTGATAGTAACAAATCAGCAAATTAATTAATTAGGCTTTTCTAACTATTTTACCATTAATGAGATAATCATAGATAATTCCTCATATGTACCACATTGATTGATTTGGAGAACCCACCCATTGACCACAACTCCATGAATTTCATTACAAAAACTCCGCAATCGTGCCTACGTCAATATCATTACCAAAACATTATTAAGTGTGGAATTATAAATACGAGAGGAACTTAAAATAAGTCGCAATCCATTTTAATATCATCCCGGACTGCAAGATCAACACTCACTCATTAGGTTGGAAGAGTATATCAGGTGTTAGGAAATTGAATGTCCTCAAATCATAAGCTAATACCTCTTTTTTGTGTGCAACCAACCAGAGGACAACCTTAGCCTGAAATATTTATTAACACAACAATTGAAATTTTTATGGGAAGACATACCTAACAAATTATTAGTTGTTACTTGTTACTTTACCAGATTTTGTTGTATTCCACTCAAAGTTGTCTTCTTCCTACCAGGACGAGAATCTAGTAGTTGGATTCTCTTGTTTGATAGGTCATATACGTACAGTGTCCAATGGTTCTTTATGAGAACCGGTAAGAAGACCTGCACCAATAGACTGCCATTAAACATACATCTAAATATTGTACCTTCATGCAATAAAAATACAAATCCAAGCATTAAACATAGGAAACCACCTCGTTAACATTGACATATGGAATATCCATCTGATACACTGGTTCAAAACATCCTATAACTGCTTCCCTCACTAAGTGTTTTTCCTGGGAGTGGATTACCATTTCCTGCATATCAAATAGGGGCTAACATCAGGTTTGTCATTGTAGGTAATGCCTGGTTCAAGACATAAAATAAAATTAAGCAATGATTTAATGGAATAGTCATCATTACAACTATGTAGGGGGATAGAAACAGTTTTGTCTTCAGTTCATGTTCATACTGCAATAATCTACAATAGACATCGACGACCTGATTTTGTAGATCATAAAAGTGTAAGCAACTAATTATATTAAAACCACACTTTCATTTTCAAACTTAAAATAATGCATAAAGAGGGATAAGAAGTCATATGCACGTCGTTCTCTATCCAGCTATTCCCTTCGAAGCAGCCCAAATTGCCTCTGGTTAGGATAGTGTCATGCATAGACACTAGTTCCCCACTATTACAAACACATACAATTTAGTTTTTGTGTTATCACTATCATACAATGAGAGGAGTGTCTCTGAAGTATGTTACCTAGCATCCAAATCCTCTCCAAATACCAGTGCAGCTATTTGTTTTAGGTCCATTCTGATGGAAGATTGTTTGGTTTGTGGTTGGGATATGTATGGGGACAACAAGTTTGGAGCCATTCGACGCACTCGGCGTCTTCGAACGTTCCTATTTGTGGGGACAACATTACCTTCTGGTTGTTCTTCACCATCTGCAATACGAGATTTAGAACTAGTCAGCAAAGGTATACATTATGATTGGATACTTGGGTTGTTAACCATATAGGTGTTTGCATAAATTTTATCACTTACCGCTTACTACATTAATGGGTACATTGGGCTGCAACTCAAACTTAGGGGCGACAACGTGATTTGGTGTGTCTATCACATGGTCTGCAGCATGCGAAGCCATGTACTCATCATCAGGAAATGCATGGTCATCGACTGTGGGAGTGTTGGCTGGTGCATAGCCAAAGTGACCACCACCATCTAAATTTACCTCACTATGTTTTCGAGCCCCTAACTTATGCATAAGGCCACGCATCATTCTCAGCTACTGCTGAATGCCCCGTTGATATTGGTCGATTGCTCGTTCCGCATCATGATATTGATGCCATATTTCTTATCACATGATATTGATGTCAATCTTTGAGCACAAAATGTCACAACAACATATTTCTTTGTAGTTAAGAAGTAAAAATAAATTACAATGACAATGAAATGAACATTTATTAATTTTTTTTAAAATCATCACTATTTTCAACATCAACATTTGTGTCATGGTCCACATTAGTCTCTGCCTCCCTAGTTCTCTCTACGGTTGGAGATCTCTGGGACGCTTATAATTAGCACTGAAAATCAGTACTTAAATAATGAGTGTTATGCTGGTAATGACAATATATTTATGCATGCATCACTTACAAAATCAACCTCAACATGTCTGAATGCTCCAAACTCTTTTATCTCAATCACTAGTCGCCGCTTAATCAAATCATCAGTCCATGCCAATGCTGGGGGCACTGTAATGGGGACTTGGACTAAAGGAATTTGGAATTTAATGACATAATGTAGTTGCATAATAAATACAAACATCAACAGGCAAATGTTACTTAGTTGTGCAATAAAATTATATAAAAAAATGGAAGACAAATATTAAATAAGTTCACTACCTGTAGAAATAAAATGCAGCCATGTACCTAAGAGGTGTTAGACTGTTGGTATCGCCTAATTCCCTCAACCAATTGGTCAAGCACAAACTGAGCCCAATTAACGTCATTTCGGAATCCATCCTCATGGATGGTATGCCACAAGTTACGGTAACCATTGAGCCTAGACGTGGGGGCCAACAATGTGGCACATGCGTGGTAAATGAATGCTCTACGGAACTCCTCACCTACAGGTAAGTTCAGGAGTTTCTCCTCGCATGCCCGAATAGTCCTAAATGGATGCTCTGATAATGTAGAGGTCACCTGTAGAATCCGTCCTTCTATTGGGAGGCCGAAAATGAGGCCAACATCGGTGGCTATAACAGGATAGTGTTTTTAGGCTGAGAACTCTATCCATCTAAATCCAACATTGAAATGTTGGATTAGAAAGATACAGATGTTGTGGCGCACCTCTGTGCAGTTTAAGTTTAAGAGACCTCCAATTTGGAGGTCTCTTATGGCTTGTATTTTTTCCTCTGGTAAATGGTTGCAAAGTTTCTTAAATCTTGCTACTGAGTATCATGTAAACATTGATGGGCCTTGCATGCAATGTTTGACAACATGGCCATGTTAGGAATAGCAACATCATTGCAGTTGGTAATGCAAAAAATAAGTGAAAAAGTAAATATGTCATTTCTCATAGTTACAAAGACTTGTCTGCTTGTATTTAGAAATAATATACAACAAAGTAAGACATGAGATGGGGTTGGGTACTATTGACAGTGAGATATCCTGTAAGAGAGAGGATTGTCAATTTATGAATAAGCCTATATAGAATAGACAATAACAGTAAAACTGTATAGAATAGACTATAAAAGTACAAAAATAAATATGGGAATATTACATGATATATAAAAGAAGGAAATCAAGTCAATTTATGGAAATAAATTGACTAATTCTATTAGAGAAAGAAACCATCAACAAATCAATGAATAATCCTATTTAATTCCCATTTAGATTGTAAGACAACTTGATAGAACCAAAATCCTTGGTAATGAATTTGTGATCTTCAACAACAACGAACAAATGGAGTAAACAAAAAATGCTATGGAAAAGAAGATTTCTTTCATTACCTTAACATGGTTACATTAAAATGCTTGAGAAGGTGGAAATAAAAGCTCACTAACTCAAAGGCCTTTTCTTCGTATTCCCTCGCACACAGTGGGTTTTGTGTTAGGAATCATCTTTGCAATAATTGTATTCCCCCAAGTGTTTTCCACTATAACTAACAACATGTTGGTTGCTAAGGGCCTTGCATTCATAGATGTGAGCAAGGGAAAAAACTCAAAGATATCTCTTTGTTTTCCCTGTTCTTTTCATTCTTTTGGCTATTTAAAAGGGGTCTAACCTACTCCTTTTGATACTTCTGACAGGCACAAAATCTAGAGGAACTACTAGAGCAAGCACTTTGTTATTGCCCTTGAACATGGACAAGGTTTGGAATCCAAGCTTCTGTTGAGAGTATTCCCACATGGTAATTACTATCATTGAAGAATTGTACACTATTTTCTGATACCATGAATCATGTGTTCGGCCGAAGTTCGTTCATACCTAAGTTGTTAGCTGAGTGAGGATCCATGGGAAAATAAATGAAAACTAGGACTCTTAATCTAAACTTGTGAAAGTTTTGAGGCCTGAATATGATTCACTGGGCATAATAATCTAAAATTTGCATAATAGAGGAAGTGGTCATTTCAAATTAGGTACTGATACAATATGAAATGCTACTACATAATTTTTTGTAGAATAGTAAACAAAGAGTATCTTTGCCCTTGAAAACAAGAATAAATAAGGTGAATCCATGAGTCTTAGAGAATTAAATGAATGAAGAGGAGTTTGGAAACCATAAACTCCAACTGGTAGATGGCCAATACAACAAGAACATCAACTAAGGTAAGAAACATCAAACATAGTTTCAAGTAGAGGTCATGACACTGCTTGTTACACTTGAAACTTCATCAGCAGTTCTCCTTCATTACCACAGTAGTTTAACTAGCATTAAGTTATGTTTTATGCCAATGCATTAGTCTTAAAACCAAAACATAGTTCACAACATACACTTATAATATCTTGCTTAATTACAAGTTTTCTGTTTGCTTAAGAAATCAAAATTTTAATATCAGGTAGGACTCAACTAGTGTTTCAACAGCTTGGCTGCATACCCATTTACAAATGCCAAATTATCAGATATTTGAGAATATTCTGAGGCTTTAATTTCAAGACTTAAACTTCAAGAATTACAAAAATCTTTAGAGAGAAAGGACTTAATTATTTGGACAATATTTAAAACAACAATAATCATCATCATCATGATGAAGATTAATGTTTCAATTCTAATGTTTCAGTCAGTTCATTCACCAAATCTTCTATTAGTTTCACATGGAGCTGACCTATTCATCCACATTCACATTTGGTTGAGTAGGATATTGGTCCAACGCATTATAATACTGCCCCAAAAGGAGAATTTATGCCTTATCGCTCTGGAATCCCAATTATTTAATTGAATTTTTTTTAGGTACAAGTGAAGAAAACTTCTGTAAGGGATTACAATCATATGTGCCAGATTTTCACAGAGAGCACCATTTCATCTCTTTTAAAGGCTGGATATACAGTTGAGAGAATTATAGTGCGTTTGGAAATGTTTTTTCTCTAAGTGTAATTAAATAAAAAGTTTTCCTTTCTCATAGATTAAAAACATAAAATATGAAATTTTTGATAAAATGGAAACCACTATTTGGGGTGGGTAAGAATAGCTTAGAGATTGTATGCAATAAAAATCATGAAGTTAGCTCAAAATGGGAATGAAATTTTCATTCCATTATAGAGTATTAAGTGCAACCAAATATTGAAATGAATCTTTATTAAGATTTTTTGGATACCATTCCATTATCAGCAAAGGAACAATCTTATTAATTCTAAAGTAAGTGTTAAGTACCTAGAGGAGAACAAAAATAATATAAAAGAAAAAAATTTTAAGAAAATAAATTGTAAACATTTATTTATCTTCTTTTCCCTGATTTTCTTAGCAATTAAAAAAGAAAACAATTTTATAAATTCAGAAACAGAAAATATGAAATTAATAAAATTGAAAACATTATTTAGAGGTGGAATGAGAAAAACTTAAAGATGTTGATGAAATAAAAATAATGAATTAAATTAACATAAAATTGGAATGAAAGGCTCATTGCAGTTCAACCTATTAAAGTGCAACAAAGATTAGAATGAATATTCATTACCATTATATAACTAGGAAACAAACACAAGACGAGTTGAATGCTTCAAGCAACATCAACTATCCATTACTTTGATTTCCAGAAACTAGAAATCCGAAATTCACCTAGGAAAGGATAAGAAGTGATCTGAAGTAAATAGAAATCTTTAGTGCCAGTTAGAAGGTGAGGTACTAGATTAGCAGTAATCTCTATATCTGAGCAGCGCTTGACAATGAACCGAAGTTGAGCGTAAAAAATAACTCTTGGTCCGTATGGAAAATCAAATTTCATTTTTTCACTCAAATAAGCCAAACAAAGGCCAAAGAGGAAAATAAACACAATCAAATTTCATTTATTTGGAGATTAAAAATTTGGGGAAAGAGACTCACTTCCTAGGGTTATTTATCATTAGTCTCTGACATGCAATTCTGATTCGAGTATGGCAAGGAGTTCGGTGAGCGAGTTGGTTGTTCATCAGCAATCTAGTTGCTGACTCAACTCCTAAGGTTTTATGCCTTTGGAAGAAGAGTTCAATGGCCATCACTAGCAACGTCTCTCAACATTGAGGGTTGAGAAAAGTGAATAGAAGAAAATGGTCAAACAATTAGTAGGAAAACAAAATCACAAGTCATTTGAAGATTCATGTTCACTAGTTATTTTTTAGTAAATTCACTTTTTATTTTGAGTGCTAAGGACTATGATTAGTTAAAAATCAAAGTAAAACCTGAAATTGAAGTGTGAAATTGATTGTTCAAACAGATTTCAAAATTAAACCTTGAGCAAAGAGTTGTAATTGGAAATAGTAATCTAAACATTTGAAATTATCTTCTAATTGTTATGATAATTTCACTTAAAAACAAACCAAAACAAAAAAATTGTCATATTGCATGTGTCTTCTAAAAGGGGACAACTTGTCCTCATAATCTTGCTTTAAAAAATGGGTTGAATACCGGTGTAACAAAAAGCTAATCGAGGGATACTTAGATTGCTTCATAATAAGACATCATAGCAACTTAAAAGTCAAACAATTGTTTTCTTGGATGTTGTTTGATAGTGTAACAAACCATAAGAAAGTTGAAAAAAATATAGTAGTTTTTTTTTCCTCTTTTCTTTGTGTCAAGTTGTAATTTAAGTGTAACCTAAGTAAAAGAAATGGAAAAGTAAAATTATTTGGTGAAGCATTACACTAGGTAAGGAAGTTCATTTTGACTTAAAACTTTTCTAGGTTTTATCAAATATGGTTTGAGGTGACACAACCGAACATACTTTGAGTATATCCATTAGCATTAATCCCATCCCCATCACCATTCCTACCGCAACACCTCTCTTTATCCCTTCCTCTATCCTCATCCCTCTTCCTAGACGACATGGTTTTTGCCTATCCCCACAACTGTATAGCGAAGACCATTAGATCCCTAAAGCATAATTTTATATGGTGTTAGTGAACCACATTTTCCATATTACCAAATTGTACACAAATATTACCCGACAACTTATAAAGTTGATAGAATAATATTGAATAAATAAATGTTGAATTGTTAAAATATTATTGTTAGGAATTTTAGGCTAATCCAACCTATGGTAATCACCCTAGAGGGGGGGTGAATAGGGTGATGGTCTCTGTTTCCCAAATTTAAACTATGTAAAAATAAGAGACAATTATATGCAAATATATAATAAACAAAATAAACACAATTGCATATAATTTAAAAGAGTAAGGGAAGAGAGAGTGCAAACACAAGATTTATAGTGGTTCGGCGCAACCCGGCCTACATCCACTCTCCTCAATCTCCTAACCGAGTGAGGGTTCCACTGATTCAAGGCTTCCACACCAAGCCTTCAAGCAATACAATTGGATTATGGTTCCAATCCACCCTCTTGGACTTTTGGCTCCAAGCACCCTTTACACTTCTCAAGAGATACCACACTCTTGGAAAACTTCCTCTCAGAGATTTACAATTAAAGATCTCACAAAATCCTAGTACAAAAGCTTTAAGCTCAAATGATACAAGAAACTAGGATTGAATGGTGCACTAATGATATGCAAGTTTTGGAACAATGGTGCACTAAAAAACACTCTTCTAAGGCTCAAATATATTCAAGAATGATTTAGGAAGGTTAAGCTCTTGAAACAATGAAGATTGGAGCCTTTTTATAGAAGAAAAAAGCCAAACTAGCCGTTTAGGGTTCGTCCGGTCGAGCTGGAGGTCGACCGGTTGACTAGCCATTAGCATTTAATGCTTGGCAGGTGACCGTTGGGCCTCGACCGGGCCTCGACCGGACCTCAACCGGACCTCGACCGGACGAGGTTCAACCTTGACCGGTTGAACAACCGTTCTGGAAGAAAGAGAAAATTTTTGCATTTTTCGAACGGTCGACCGGTTACTGTTCATACCCCTCAACCGGTTGAGCTGAGGGTCAACCGGTTACTGTTCATAACCTCAACCGGTTGAGCTGTGGGTCAACCGGTTACTGTTCATCCGATTCAACCGGTTGAGCCATTTTTGGCTCAACACCCAACTTTTTCAATTTAAAACCTTTAAAACAAGTTTGGAAAATATTTGACACAAGGTTTTAATTGAAAACATGGAATCATCCAATTTTAAAAGGATTTAAAATGAATTAATTCTTGGATGATTTTGATGCATAAGTAAAGAATGCAATGCATGAAAAAACCTAGTGCACCAACAACCTTACAAAGAGATCTTATGAAGCTTGGGTCTTGAAAAATACTTCTCTTTGAGGTGGTCTTCTTCTTCATGATTTCTCTTTGGCTTGATATGTCTTTGTAATTGCCACTTTGGAAATCCTCTTGCCTAATCACACTTAAAATATAATCATTAGTTCTAAACAATGTTTTGTTATCATCAAAACCGAGATTAACCAAACCTTGGTTTCACAATTATATTAAAGCATTTTCCAACATAACTGATACATGGTAACTATAACAAGGGAGATGAAGAAATTACTTAAATTTCATGCATAATATATATATATATATATATATACACTAACTTAAAAGGTATCTGAAAATGAAATTTTCAAAAAATGATTTCAGATTATATATAAACAAGGGAGTCATTTGTTCACACCAATTCAAATATGTAAAATATCATAAAATGAAAATTTACCCATTTTGATACCAACATGCAGTCTGATTTATATTCTCATAATACATTAAAATTGCATGACTATAGATTATAAGTTCATGTGGCACTCTACTAGAGAAGCCAAAACCTCTCAAATAGTATGTTGGCAATGGAAGAATGCAAAAACAACAAAGATAAGCAAGCATGATGAACCATACCAAGATTGGGAGTGAATTGGTAGCAGAACCATCTAGGCCATTACCAGCCATTGTTAATATTATAACTGCATCATTGGGCATAGAAAAGTAGAATGTTATGCACAGCTAAACTGACCAAGTGAATAACTAGACAGCAAGTATAGTACAATACTATAAAAGTTCAGCTAAGTGACATGAAAATGCACGCATCCAATGATGTGAGTAGGACATACTTAAAATAGGGAAGTGAAAGTATACATCAAGTTAAAGGATACCACATTGAAAGTGCAATTTCAAATTAAATCAATAATGAAAGCAACTCCAAATAATGTAAATTAAAAAGTAGTCCTATAAAAAAAAATTAAAAAGTAGTGCATTCTATCTATAATAAGGACAATACATAACATCCAAAAGCAACAACCCCATGACCATAAAGCAAATAATGGAACAATGAGGGATCGTACACAAAATGAAAACCTTACAAGCAAAGAAATTAACATGTCACGGTAATGGATTATTACATTTAGACCGATTGTGACCTATGTCATTGCATCGAGAGCAATGAATAGCTCTCTTATGGCTAAATTGTGACTCAATACGCCTTTGTCGGAGTCTTCCTGGAGGACGTCTCACTTGTGGGGATTGGAGACTAGGAAATACGTTGCCTTAGCCATCTTGCAAAGTCCCAGTGTAGACCCTCAATTTTGTCCCTTGACACTTGCATTTATCCTATGAGTGTCACATGCACTCATGTTTTCATATGGCACCACTAGGGCCTCTTTTTGGGCTTAGTCGGTTTTTTTTTTTTTTTTTTAGCCTTGTTTAGGTTCGTATGTGGTTCATTATGGTGCGAGTATGGTTCATTTTGGAGTGCCATCGTGGCCATTTTCCTAGTTGTTGGCATCATGCCATAGAAAGGAAGTGGGGCCATCTCGAAGTTTTAGCTCAGTTGGAGTTTATCGAAGTGTGTTTGAGCTCGGAGCACTTGAGCCTGTTTTGGCCATATCTCCCTTATCCGAACTCGGAATTGCGCACCATTTTTTTTTCATGGACTCCTTATTACTCAGGGAAAATTCTTTCAAAATTTCATAATTTTTTTCAACCGGCTCGACCGGTCCCTAAAGTTTCAGTTTAGGCAGAATGCATGAGAGCAAGTCTGAATTCGGAGCACTCGGGCTTGTTTTGGCCATATCTCCCTCATCCGACCTCGGAATCACACACAGTTTTTTTTTCATGGACTCCTTATTCTTCAGGGAATTTTTTTTTCAAAATTTCATAATTTTTCTCAACCGGCTCGACCGGTCCCCAAAGTTTCAGTTTAGGCAGAACGCATGGGAGCAAGTCCAAATTCGGAGCACTCGGGCTTGTTTTGGCCATATCTCCCTTATCCGACATCGGAATTGTGCACCGTTTTTTTTTCATGGACTCCTTATTCATCAGGGAAAATTTTATCAAAATTTTATAATTTTTCTCAACCGGCTCAACCGGTCCCCAAAGTTTCAGTTTAGGCAGAATGCATGGGAGCAAGTCCGAATTCAGAGCACTCGGGACTGTTTTGGCCATATCTCCCTCATCTGAACTCGGAATTGCGCACTGTTTTTTTTATGGACTCCTTATTCTTCAAGGAAAATTCTATCAAAATTTCATAATTTTTCTCAACCGGCTCGACCGGTCCCCAAAGTTTCAGTTTAGGTAGAATGCATGGGAGCAAGTCCGAATTCAGAGCACTCGGGCTTGTTTTGGTCATATCTCCTTTATCCGACCTCAGAATTGCACACCATTTTTTTTTTCATGGACTCCTTATTCTTCAGAGAACCTTCTAAAAATTTCATAATTTTTTTCAATCAGTTCAACCAGTTGGCGTCCGGTTCAACCGGTTTATTGAGCTAGCTTGTATGAAGCACTGGTTTTGATGATTTTGAAGCCCAATTCCTACATGGTTTGGGCCCATAAGCTCCAGATCGGTCTTGGGCTATATTGTGGGTCCATTTTGGGCCTTGGTTTGGGTTCCTTGCAGCCCACCATGAATTCATATGGATCATTGGTGGTAAAGCAAGCTGAAAACTTAAAGAAGTCAGTTTGCATGGAGAATTAGTGAGGAGAGTTATTGGGGAGTTTGGTTTCAAGGTTGAAAGGGCTGTTTTCCAAAGCTGAATGCATGGGAAAATGAATGGAAGCTGGAGGAACAAAGGGGTCTGATATAAAATCCAAAAGAGGAGAACTTCTCTTTGGATTCTAGGAGGAAACTATGTCAAAACGGTGAAAGCCAAAGGAGAAGAGGGTGAGAGCTTGAAAAAGAGAGAGAGAGTAGGGGAAGAGTTCTGGACCTAAGAAAGTTCTGTGTTCGGAGAGAAAGGAAAATAAATAAGAGAGAAAAAAAATAGAAAAAAGAAACAGAGCAAAGAGTAAAGGAGACGGAGGTTTTGAGAGATTTTCTGGTTGTAGATGGAGTAATTTCTTGTTTGTGCTGTTGAAGGGGAAGGCCTTGATTTTTGGAAATGGAACTTGGACGTTTGCTACCCCAGTGACTTCATTTCTACCTCAGCATCTTCAACGCATGCATAGGTAACTCTTTGATCCTACTTTCTGCTATTTTATATTCTCATTCTTTCTGAGGTTTGTTGCAATAATTTGTTTAGACAAGAAAATGAGGGTCTTTGCTGATTAGTCTTTGGGTCAAGTTTGTAAGTGTCTGAGACTATGCATGTCTGATTCAACTGAGAGCGAGTCTGTTATTTTTTTAGCATTCGAAACGGTCATTGGAGGTATATGAAAGATAAGGCTGGGATCCTTGCATTTTCGTTATTGCATGCCTAAGCTCCCATGTATGGTGTGATTTGTTTTGTGAACAAAGCAAGTATTTCTCTCATTAGCAACCAGTTTTGATTTGATTTGAGTAAGCAAAGGTCTCTAGTGCTCGGATTCAGGTTTGGAATGAGGGTCCCTTAGCCCTCAATTTAAGTTTGGTTTGCTTCCTTCATAAGGCCTTTGTGGTTCCCCTTGTCATTGCATCTAGAGGACCTTTGGGGTTTTGGTGCCCATTTGTGGGTAAGGTTCTGGGTTTTAGAATTAAACTGATCTCTTGTGTGATTTGGTTGCTACTAGAGATCCTCTGTTTTTTCCTTTATTTTTTCTATTTCTTTTTTTCTACTATTATTTTCTTCTACTGTTACTTGTGTGTGGTTTCCTTGGCTAACTGATCATTGATTGGGTTTCAAAGGCTGTCCAAGTTTAGTTTTTTTTATATTGGCCCCTGAGGCCTTGACCTTAGTAGTTTGCAAATAAAAAGGGGGCATTGGTTAACTATTTGATGCATTCGTTTGTTTTAAGCCTGAATGTGGAAAGAGAATTAATAGTCCTAATGGCTTATAAGGCAACTATTTAAAGCTTTGGTCATATCTGATTGCTTATGAAGACAAGGCTTTTATGCTCATTAAATGGCATTCTTTGGGATCTTGGTTGCATGTATGTTTGGGGTAAGGACTCCATTGTTTGGTTACATAGTGAGGATGGAATTTGCATTCTGCTTGTGGCATTCAAGTAAGATCCTTGCTACGTTATTGGTTTCAGGTTTAGAAGTGCAGTCAATTCTTTTTTTTTTTTTGGGTTGCCATTGGGCTTTCATGCTAGGTTCCAAAATACCAAAAAGGGGTTTGCACCTTTAGTTTAGGGAACCATTCCCTTTAGTTTTGATTTGAGAAAAAGTCTCTTTGGACTGTTTTGTTTGGAATTTGGGGTAGACCATTTCGGTTTTTCAATTAGGATTAGAGGTTATGGCATATTGGCTGAGCCACTGTGCTCATCATTCAGCCATTGGGGCCTCGTTAGTCCTAGATTTGGCAAGGGAAGGGACATGGTGTTCATTTTCTTTGATTGTAGGAAATACGGTTAATTTGTTTGGGAAGTAGGCCCTCTCATTTGTGGCCTTGCCCTTTTAGGCATGCATGCTAAAGGCTTATGGAAAAATTGCATCTACTAAAGCATTGGCTTAAGTGGCGAATTTAAAGAAAACAATGCATTTTGGGTGGCTCGGGTTTGGCCTTTTATGGAACACATCGCATTGTTTCGGCCGGTTCTCCCTCATCCGGGCTCGGAATTGAGTTCTATTTGTTTTGTTGGATTCCTTATTCTCTGAGAAATATTCTGGTAAAGTTTCAGATTTTTTCTCAATCGGTTGAGCCAGTTGGGTACCGGTTCAACCGGTTTTGCTAGGTGGTTCCAGTTTCAGCGTGTTTTAACCCATTTTTGTTATGGTTTGAGCACTTAGGCTCCAAGGCACTTGTAGGCCACTTTTAGGGTCTGAATCCATATTTGGTTTAAATTAATGTGGGCCCACCTATGAGTTAAGGGTATTGTTGGCTAGGAAGGTTGGGGGGGGGGGGGGGTTTGTTGTGAATGTTTAGCTTGGGCACATTTTGATGTTTGTTTAAAAAATGCTTGCCACGTGTTGACTAACCCCTCATTGCAATGCTTGGCTAGGGTCCCAAGGTACGTACTTTGACCCATGGTTTGAGCTCATTTGTGGGCCTTGGTATCTAGTGATTGATGTTTTGACATGTGATTGTCATGCATGCTTGTTGAGTATTTATTCCTATTGGCTAATCATTTATGCAGCGCTTGGCAAGGGACCACAGGTATGTGTTTGATTGTTGGCTTTTGTGTTAGTATGCCCACATGGCATTTGGATTGCGATGCTTGTAGTGCATTGATGCTTATTGACCGATCTTTTCTATAGCGCATGTCTAAGGACCTCAGGTACACCATTTGTTGATTTATTGAGTGTCTATGCATGCTAGATATCGAGTAGGTTTGTGTGATTCGTGTTGTCTATGATTAGCCGAAGAGGCTATTTGATCCTTGACCCATATACTCCCACATGCCCAATTCAATAGTAAAAATCGAGTTCCGAGCCTAGAAGGGTGCTACCTCACATGAGGTACCTTCCCGATAGGTAACCTGATCCCCAGACCCAAACTCAAGTTTTCGTAGATCGCTTTTTCCATACTGGAGTCATCAGGGGTTTTTGTTCTTACTTAATTTTTCCCATTTAAAAAATAAAAATAAGAAGTAAGTGACGACTCCAAACAAAACCATTCCTCATCGGGGACGTGTTTTTTTTCAAAACTCGAAAACCACTTTTCCATTCCATTCCACACTACTTTTTAAAAAAAGAGATAGTGAGTCACGCCATCCGAGTGGATCAGGTGAGGGTCCACACCCAACCTCACAAACTTTAGGCATGTTGTGTGTTGGTAATGGTTGAAACTGACCCGAGTAAATTAAATGTCGGGTGGAGACTTTAAAACATGGGTCGATATAGTCATACACATCGTGTCTCAATGTGCGGATCACAGCACATACATGTGGACATGGCAACCCAGACATTTGCCATGTTAGACATGTACACTTATGTTGTTGCATATCCACAACCAAATAAACCTCTCCAGTAAAAACCTTGAATGTCCCACCCAAATCGGGCATCATAGTAATCGGAGCAGATCTCATGATATTTGACATTAGCTTTTCATCTGTTTTGGGTCCAACCACGCTCTTTCACTTATCTGTACTACGCATATGGGTGTCCAACATGGCTACAAGCTTATCCATGTGCATCAACAACAACATATAAATTGTTTGGTGTTGTTCTTCTCTTAACCACACATTGAAGGACTCTACAATATTAGTTGTCATTTTATCTCAACGTTTTTTAAGGAACTTTGACATCGCCCAATGCTCCGGACTATTCTCCGTAACCCATCTTGCTAGGTCGGCATTAAAACGCACAAGTTTTTCAAACGCCTCATTGTAGTCTATATCCAACCGAGCATATGCAATGTTGTCTAAAAGCAACAAAACATCTTCTTTCACTTTCTTTCCCCTAATGTTTTGCCTATTGAAGAAGCTAGAAAATTTCTTTTTCACATGTTGATAACAATAGGCGTGATTTTCTACCCCAAACAACTCCGAAACACTACGCAATATCCCTTGATGTCTATCTGATATAATAATTACTTCTTGACCATTTAGGATCCCCTTCAATTTTTCCAAGAACCAATACCAGTCCTCATAATTTTCTGAACCAACCACACCCAGGGCTAGAAGGAACATTCCATCATCTGCATCATATGCAATGACAAACAAAAGAGCTCCTTTGTATGGACCACTTAGGTGGCAAGAATCAATAGCCAATACCGGTCGACATCCCATGGTGAACCCTTGAATTGAAAATGCATGGGCAATGAACAATTGCTTGAAGTGACCTTCATGAGAAGTGTACTCGGCAATAGTTTCAGGGTTAATTTCCCTTAGCCTATGGCATAACCAAGGCAAAAACGCGTAAGATGCACGTGGAGATCCATATAAGCGCTCTTTTGCCTTTTCTTTAATATGCCATGCTTGGTTATAAGTCAATTGAACTCTATGATCACGTTCAAAATCCTTGCAAATTTGTCGGGATAGGTATTCTAGAGTTGTTCTAAACACATCTTCAACAACAACAACACCTCTCTTTGAAGAAACTCTCACCTTAGATGAACACTCATCTTGAGCTATATGATTATGATTAACTTGGTAAGTATAAACTCGCAATATTTCATTTCCTTCAACAGCATGAGCAGTTATATTCCAAGGACAACCCTCAACCGAACACTTTACGGACATATGAGTAGGTGAATTTTTCTTGTACTTGTATTGAAACCTTCCAACTAATGACATTTGGTATATTGCATTCCGAAACTCATTTGCATTTTTAAATGTATGTCAGGAACCTAATATTGCCTCACGAAACCGATTCGATTCCAAAGGGGTGTACTCACTATCTGCACAACGCAATGCAAAACCTCTTGATAACATCATAGTATTAGGACTTGCATCGCATGATGCATTAGACGAAGGAAACGTAGGAGGTGGACCTCTACATTTACATTCATAACCAAAATTAGACTACATAATGCGTAAAATTGATATTCAGAAAATTTTAAATAAACATCCAAATGAAAGCGCATTACCCAAATGTCAATTGTGTATTCGGTATATTTGCCTCAATGGCTTCCACACCGGGTGACTCTACTATGTACACATTTGCAAAGTCATCACTATGGGAAACCACGTTATCCAAGTCATCCTCATCTTCTAAATCTTGGATGACTCTAGGGTTAAACTTGAGGGTGTAGTGCATCCTCCTCACATGAATTTTTCTAAGACTTTGTGAGTGAATTCTTCAAATGTCATTCCTTTATAAATGTGAATACCTTTGCTTCTTCCACCAACATATTCCCAAAGGCCATCATTTTTTTGGACAAGTTTGCCTTCCACGAAAATATAACAATATATTCTATTTGTGACATCCATCAACCTATTGAACTAACGTACAAATTTATATTGTTGAACAAACAATAATGCATATTCAATGTGATCTTAAAAGTTTTTTCATCTCACAAAATACTATGTTCCCATACAAAAAAGTTATATTTTAAAAAATGTATATACAAACAAATGTAACTTTAGCATGTCATAAAAAATAATTTTCGTTGCTCCTTTTGATTATTCTAACCATTGTCAACAGTAAGATTATTTTAAGATAGGCACTAATAAACAAACAGTGAATTGAACTAAGATATGAAGACCCAACTTCTCTTTTCTCTTGGAGTGGTAAATACTACCTAACTTAAAACAAAACTAATAATAATAATAAAAATAAAAAACAAAAATGAGAAATGTAAAACTGAAATGGAAATTAAAAGATTGAAATTAATAGATTAAAAAAAATCATTAAATTAAGAACTAAGAAAGGCTATAAAAGGAAAAAAAAAAAATGAAAGATTACAACTAAAAACTATGTTACTTCTACTCCTACTTCTAAAAAAAAATCTCTAACTTATTTTCCCTATCATTCTCCTTTACTTATATATTCATAGTTCACATTTTTATAACAAAAACTTCTCTTTCCAACTACTTTAGTGCTACCCAATTTGACACTATTGCTTACCTATGCTAATAATCTAATTGTGTCAGTACTTGGAACTTTAAGACAGAACATCATAACAATATCTAGTAAAGTAGGAGGATTTTGTGTCTGATTCGACATAATACTCCAGAACATATATATATATATATATATACACCAAAAACATTGGAATTATGGAACTATAAGACATTCAATAGGAAATAATCCTTCACATTTTATTAAGCTCTGGCCTATACTTACACTAGGTAGAAAACAAATTCTCATTCTCACTCAAACCCTTAGACAATTTCTGTTGGTACTACTATATCAGACATGCCTACAAACTTATTCAAAGAGAATGGAGATATTTAAATATTAATTATAAAGCGTTGCTTTGCAAAATAATATGAAGAGATAATAGCTTAAAAAATGCAAAAAAATACAAAATTCTTTTCTAAACTATCATGTCCTACTTTAGATGATTCATACAAAACCATAAACAATAGTTTAACACATTTAAGGTTTAAGGATCAAAAAAACTAATAGATAAAAAGAGATAAATCTGTTACTTGTGCCTACATCTCAAGCCAAGGCACCATAAGAAAACTTTAGGGGGTCTTTTTAGGTTTTCCATTTCCCTTTTCCATTTTTCCTCTCCCGGTTTTCTAGCAACCAATTAAACAATTATAAATTATTTTCAAGTATATATGACAATTTTTCACAAATATTTTTTTGAATTTAAACTATACAAATAGCATGAAAAAAAATCTAAAAAAAATTACAAAAATAAAATCAGATTGATTAAGCCATGAATCATGAGTTGCAGGTAAAGTGCATTTTCTGTATTCTCAAGGCTTAAAGAAAAAAATATGGTTCAAAATTGTTCCTTCTTTTTCTCATTATTTTCTCAGCATCTGAATAATAATAGCAAACCAAGAAGTCAATTATTGAATGGGAACAATAACTTGAACTCCGGAGATCAAGTTGAACACAGTTTAAAGATTTGGACTAAGAAAATCTAGGCCTTTAGGCAATCTACTAACCTCAAATATGCAATAAGAGACACCCAATTGAAATCGAGAGCTTATTCAAATTTTTGAGAGAGACGAATGCGAGAAAAAATGAAAGAGGCACAGAGATTGAGATGCAAGCGATGGAGGAACTCGGGAGGAAGAGAAGAAAACGACTTCTAGGCTTGAAATGTTGAAGAGAGAGCAAAATTAGGGCAAAATTCCAACATGGATTTTTTTGTTTATTAATTTTTCTTTTCATAATCAGCAAAGGTTATTTTTGAAATTAATAAAAGTACATATCCTTCTTTTTAATTTTGACACTTCCTATGAGTTTTCAGCTTAAATGGGTCAGTTACATGGACCTTCTCTTAATTTTTGGGCCCAGTTGGGCCCAAAACACAATTCTCCCCATGAACAATGAAGGGTGAAGACTAGGATCTTACTCAGATTAGCCTTGTCTGAATTGTTAAGCCTTAACTCAAACTAGAGCTTTCTTAATCAATGAGTGCAGCTCCATGTGTATTGCTGAAGCAATCGTCTGAATTGTATGCTTCTGCTTGGACAAGAAATTCTTTTGAAGTACTTGCCGAGATTAGTATTCCTGTTTCATCAAATTAATGTTTTTTCAAAGAAATCGATTATCCTGAACCATTTTACATTTTACTCTTGAAACTAAGCTTCACTATCTCCAATTCCCAGCTTCCAACACCAGGCCATGGCTCCATGCTGGTATCACTGCAGCAACCAACCGAATCAACCATGTATAACTTCCTCTGATGAGGTACCATCTCTTTCTTACAATCAAACCATACATATTCGAAACAACGAAAGACAGCTGACTCCCTCAACACCCCAGGAATCATTGTCAAATGAAAAAGAAACAGAACTATATCTCCTAAAGATGACAGACTGGGAACAGTTAAATTGCTTGAATTTGAGTTCCAGGACCTGAACTGGCTCTCCCCGGAAAATTTGGTCCCAAAGATACCAACTTCTTTCTAATCTCACCCAGAAGATGTAAGAGAATCAGTTAGTGGATTCAGTACATGACAAACAAAAAATTGAAGAGGATACTGCTGGGAATGAATCAGACAATCCCATTGGAACAAAAGTTAACATGTTCAGTGTTTTGAATTTTGTAGTCTTCAATGCCAATCATTGAGCAGCCCTATAATCATATCAGCTTTGATACCATGTGAAATCCACGACCTATCTACGGCATCATCAACCAGAAAGGAACTTTGTCCAGCCAGGGATTCTTGGTGAAACCTTTAGCAATCATAGAGATTAAAGTGAAGGAGACCAAGGAAGAGCCATGTCCTAAATACCATATACTCTCTAAACAAGTTACGGTCAACAATTTTGTGCTCAATAAGTAAATTGAGTTAGATAAGTTGGTAATTCGGCTGCCCAATATGATTGAAAGTGAATGATTTTATAGGTTGAAAATATATGTGAAAGAAACGAAAAGAAAAAAAAACAAAAAGATTTATCTGCCTCATACATTGATAGTGATAATAAAAAAATGACATTTCTGAGAAGCATGTGCATAGCCTTCCTACTGAATTATTTGGTGGGACTCATGAATGGCGAAACAGAAACATTGCAAGTGCATAGAGTTACAAAAAGAATAAGAATACAATATGTTAAAAACGGGAGGAAAAAAAAAAAAAAACCCATAGGAAGAAGTTGAAATCTAGTGGTTAGAAAAGAGAAGAACAAAAAAGGCTCAGCAGTCTAATAGAAGACAAGAATATCCATTCAGTTTGTTGCTTCTTTGCAGCATTCACTCAAGGGCATCTCAGATATGCCAGTGTTACAAACATCAGATATTCTCCACTAGGCGTATGTTGAGTTTACTTGATTGTTCCATCATATGAGCATTATTCTTATTATTCTCACAAAGCTTGGACATCAATCTGATAGATGTGGAGATAGAAAAATACCAAACAAGGGGTTACAGAGCAAACACTTAAGATCAAGTAGTGTAGAAGGTGCATATGCATATACATACAAGTGGCTCATCCAATTTCAATAGAAAACCCATCATTGCTACACATTGCTTGAAATCATCTCTCACTTTGGTTTCAGTTTCAGGGAAGCACTGCAGATATAGCCATATTTTAGATCAAATCCAACATAAAAGAAATTTGAAAGGGGAAGAGAGCCCCACAATTGAAATATTTACCTATTGATACAGTAACGTTTCCCAGTGGGTGGTGGGCCATCATCAAAGACATGGCCAAGATGAGCATCACAAGCTGCACAAAGAACTTCCTGACGAGGCATGAAAATGATTGACAAGTCTAACTTTGACTTCACATTATTTCCTATGGGCTGATAGTAAGATGGCCAACCAGTTCCACTGTCAAACTTAGTAGATGATCTATACAAGAGTATAATATCCAATCAGTTTTATAGAAAGTTGTTCGAGGGCTTCCCAGTACTCATGAGAAGTCCAATAGAAGTAGAACACTTACTCAAATAGTGGTGTTTCACAACAGATGCAATGGTAAGCTCCAGGGGTTTTGGTGTTCCAATACTCCCTGAAAAAAGGAAGGAAACTAATATGAAATGAAATAGATCCATGATATGACAAAAGTTACAGATCCATAATTATTTCTAGGTTCAGATTCTCAGTTTATTTAGCATAATCACATTCAAAGCTCTTCTAATCTGCACATAATTTTATGTGGCATCGGTATGGCAGAAACCAAACCACATGAGGCACAGATGCCGTCTTGATGCATTAGCAAGCCCACAAATGCATCAGGATAGACCTCTCTTGTACTTGTTCCCCTCATATTTCAGTAGTTCTATATGTTCCCAATTGGAATCAAATTATTCAATGATCATGTCATGTGATATTTTTCAGATATATCTTGCAAGTTTCAACAAATGGGGAAAAATAAAAAAGAAAAGAAGAAGCAGAAAAATTGTTGTGTGAACAACATTTGAGCCTACAGAATGTCAGAGATCCATATAGCCATACCCTGTGAAAGCCCTCTCAGTTCCCTTTTGTCTAGTAATGTAGAATTGTTCTCCTGTGAGGCGTTTCTTCCATTCTTCATCACTAATAGAAGTATAATCTACTTTGCCCGGCTCTGCATGATACAGAAAAAGTTATACCCTTTTTTTTTACTTGGCCTAAGTTCAAAGTTTGAAGAAGAACTACCTAAAAGCAAGGTAGACACACACCCAACAAAAACTTGGTGGGAAGAAATTCTCTTTTCTTTCATTATATCCTTTCAAACTATCCATCTATCTATATATATGTGTTTGTGGGTGTGCACCATATGTGTTGTGTATGTTACATGTATGTTCCTGATAGCAAGTAGAATGCCCACATGGTAGCATCTAAGAGGACCAAACTTTGGGGTACAGAGGAACTGTATTCAATTCTAGTATATTTTGCATGCAGGTATTGTTGCAATATATGTGTTGTCATAAAAAAGAACATAAAAATTATTTTCTTTGAATAATATTTCTTTGTTTCAAATTGAACAAGATAATATATATAGAAAACCACTTTTCTTTTTAAGTAAGGAATTGTTATTTAGAGATTCAATGAGATAAAAAGGTGTAAAATTTTAATAAAAATAAAGAAAAGATTCACAAGTTTCATCCAAATTCCTTTATATAAATTTCAATTCAGCGAGTTTATTTTGCCCATGCTGCCTATACTAGGAAATAAGGTCCATGTGCCTGGTGTCATACTTTTTCATCCCGAAACCCCCGAACCATTGCCCTAAATAACCTAACCAAAGCCACATTTCCCTTTAAACTCTACACTAGCAATCCAAGGTTTCTTCCCCTCAATTCTGCAAAGGACTCCCACAGTCCCACTCCAGTAAACTATTTAAGTAGCAACCTTTCTTGCTAGAAACCCAACCAATACTACTATGGGAATTTCCACAACTTGGAGAACTCAATAAAAGTGGTTACTTCATCATTAAACCGGTATAAATACTCCCTTTAAATTCTAGTATATAAACATGAGTCAAGACACAATCACAAAATTTTGAATGACCATTCAGTTGGGAAAATGGAATAAAGCCAAGAGTGTGGCCAAACAAGATCTTATATTGTACTCCAAAATTTTTGTAGGATAGATTGTTGCAGCACAAATATTTGAATGAGTTCCTGTTTCTCTCAAAACAATTAGTTGCACCGTTGGGTCGATATCGAATTTCCAGACTTCCAAAAATTCAAATTCTGCAATTTTCCCCATTTACAAAACCTACTTCCGGTTTATAAACTGAGAATTTCAGCATAAAATTTCGTTCAAAAGACAGTGGACACACACTAGATAAGATATGGCATATCCCAGAAAAAACTCATGAACACAATCTAAAATTATTATCTCTCTTTAACTCACCAGTATCAATTTTTCCACAGAAACAGCAGAACATAAATAGAACCTATGATTCTTACAACAGAAAACATGGTAAAGGAACGAATCCACAGCAGCATGAATACACAAAAATCAAACAAAGGATCACCTATGAGTGTGTAACTGTCATACAGGATAAAATTAACAATCCGGTTCACGAAAAAGAGGGGAAAAGTGAGGGATAACAGACCTTGGATGCTGTCTGGTTTCCGAGAAGAAGAAGCAGAAGAACCCATTACACGAGTTGAGAATTTCTGCCTTACGGGTTTTCTTAGAGCTCCAGAGAAAGACACAAACTGAGGTTTGGAGCCAAAAACAAATTGGGTTTTCGAAGAAATGTGTGTTGGGAAGCTCAAATTTCCCAGGCTACGAGACGCCATTGCTGACACCAAAGCTACCTCAAATACGTGTTTGACTTTATGCCGTATGAGAATATAAGCTTTTTTTATTTATTTTAATTGTTTTTGGTACGGTTAAATAATTTAAAGGTATTATTAGAAGTGATTAAATTATTTTTTTAGATTCAAACAATTATGGGCATTTCCTCAGATTTCAGAATGTTTTTGGTGCTGATTTAAGAAAAAAAAATTACTATGATATCAATTTATTAACATATTTTAGGAGATTAAGGTATAAATGATATCATTTACGATAAGGTAATAATAGGATATGGATAAGAAGCAATGGAATTCTATCCTATCGGCTATCACTTCAATACCTTTTTTTCTTATTTCTATTTTATTATACCATCACTGAAGAGGTACTAATTTTTATATTGGTCATATTCTGCTTGATAAAACATATATTCCCATTAAAGATACAAGTAATTTCAAGAGAGGTCCAATCTTAGCCACGTAGACAATGTCCTACCCTCTTATGAATTATGATGATGCCCATGGTTCCCAGAGTGGGGCCCAGCTACGGGAGGCCCACAAATTCAAAGCGTGCTAGGCACGCGCTACAAGAAAGTTGTCATTTTAAAGGTGCTGCAAGCCTTCAAATTGAAATTCTCCAATATTTTTCTGGTTTCCAACAGAGTCAAAACGGCAAGGGAGAAGAGAGAGACGGAGAAGAGAGAGAGAGAGAGAGGGACAAAAACTAAAAAGATAAAAGCAATGGCACTTTCATCCTCAAAGCACTGGCCCTTCTCACCAACCCAAGACAGTCTCAACGGAAGCCTCAGAACAACCCCAGTTCAACTTCACTTGATCAGAAACCCGTCTCCATCACAATCAAGATCTCCCTTTCCATCCTTGTCCCTTAATGCTTCCAAGGCCCCGTCCCCACAAACCCAGGTCACCGGTCCGCCTCTGGTGGTTGTGGGATCAGCCAATGCCGACATCTATGTAGAGATTGATAGGCTTCCAAAGGAGGGCGAGACAGTCTCAGCCAAGCATGGCCAGACTCTGGCCGGTGGGAAAGGGGCTAACCAGGCTGCTTGTGGTGGGAAGCTATCATACCCCACATACTTTGTGGGGCAGGTGGGTGAGGATGCTCATGGGAAGTTGATTTCTGAGGCACTTAAGGATGGTGGGGTTTGTCTCGATCATCTCAGCACTGTATCTGCTGCGCCCACTGGCCATGCTGTGGTGATGCTTCAGTCCGATGGCCAGAACTCCATTATCATTGTTGGGGGTGCCAATATGTCTTTTTGGCCTGAGACTCTCTCTGATGAGGATTTGAAGATTGTGAGGAATGCCGGGATTGTATTGCTTCAGAGGGAAATTCCTGATTTCGTCAACATTCAGGTTGCAAAGGTGAGGCCATTAGAGAAATTTTGAATTACTCTTTTTGGATTTATCCTCGTTTAGGTATGTTAAATTTTGTGGAAGATTTTCAAGGAAAACATTTTTTTTTTCCTGAAATATAATCATTCTTTCCTAGTTTACTTTATGCAATAGAGATTCTGTTTGAAATGTAAGAAAGCAAGTTCATTACTAAGTTTGCTCCACTGTTAAGACTGGAAGATGATGAGACTTCTAGGGAATTGGGTTCAATAGGAGTTTATACTATGGGGAATTTGTAAGAAGTTTGGATCAATTTAAGTTTACATTTTTAGTGTTTCATAAGGAATTTGGATCAGTCTGTGTTTACATTATGAGACGTGTGTAAAAGACTTGGGTCAAAGTGAATAAAAGGGAAGGGTTTGCAAATAATTTGTGTGAAATGGAGTTTACGCCCTGGGTTATTTGCAAAGAATTTAAGTTTATTTTATGGGGGCTCCAAGAAATTTGGATCAATTTGAGTATATTATATGGGGATTTTGCAAAGAATTTGGTTCAATTTCAGTTTTTGTTATGGGGATTGGGGCAAAGAATTTGGATCAATTTGAGTTTATACTATGGGTTGCAAAGGATTTGGTTAAATTACGATTTATGCTATGGGGGATTTCCCAATCAATTTGTTTCTATGTTATTTTTTTTATGAGACTATTTGTTTATATGTTATTGGGGCTTGCAAAGAAATTAGATCAATTTGAGGTTATTTTATGGGTGCCCACAATGGAATTTGGATCAACTTGAGTTTATGTTTACAGGGTTTGCAAGGAATTTGAAACAATTTTGGTTCATATTATGGGATTTTAGTGAACTATCTCTCTGGGCATTGGAGAATTGCGATTTTGATTTGAGGAGAGAAACTGATTGATGATATCAAATTAATTATAATATTTCTATTATTTTGTCAATCAGAATATGCTGCAAAGATGGAAGGCAGTAAAATTATGAGGGAGATATCATATTAAAGGATTCCATCATTTTAATATGTGACTGTTTACAGGGGTATTAAGATGGATTGAATTGAAGAGGAACTGAGTTTTCCGAAATAACATTGATGGGGAAGATAGATTGACGTACCTGAAACTCCATACAAAATGCAAGAGAAATATGGTGATAGGAAGATGTCAAAAAATGAAAGTTTAGAGAAATGAGATTCATTAAACTCACTCAGTCCATTGTTTCATTGTTCTTGACTGGTGTTTTTTCATATAGTTACATATTCAAACCCTCTAAAAAGCTAAAGCAATATAAGTTCAAACAAAAACTCTACTGTTATTGATAAAAAGCATTGGTAATTAACAATTGCCTCTCAAAATATAACTCATAAATTATTATCATAATAGGTAGCTGGTTGCAGAACTGCATATTGCAGATTGAAGGCTCTGTTTATGTCTTGATATTTTCATATATTTATCTTTAAGTTTTGGTATTTTCTAAATACTGCACTGACTAGTCTGATTTACCATTATATCGCTAATTGTCCCCACCTTGATTAATGATTGGGCTATATGATCTGTTCAAAAGGCAAGCAGACAAAATGTTAATTCCTTGGATTCATAGCATGATTTTTAGACATTAAGAATTAGCAAGTTGAGAAACAATTTATCTGAAGTTAAACATGTCATGTTATGCACATGATTAATGGAAATGGAATTTATATATGGTTTACTTCAGTTCACGCTGTGAATAGTTTGAGTATTCTGAAAGAGCTTTGAAAATAGTTATATTAAAGAGGAGAGGGAAACAGCCTTATTCATCAGAAGTTCCTTTTGATAGTTCTTAATTAGGTTATATGTTACATGCATATTTCAGATGCTTCATTGTCATAGGACATTTGAACTAACTCAAATATGTCATTCTATCCCTAGGCTTAGAAGGAAAAAAAATCTAATACTACAAGAATAGTATCTCCATCCTAAGGTTTGAGCCCAAATGAATGGAGCATCTAGATATTGATCAACATACAATATGCATGCCCAAGACCATGACATAAACTGGGAATTTTAAAAATACATAGGCATGTTTTGTTATGCATGGAAGGTGATTTCAATGTCATAGGGCTTCTGCAACAAAAGTGAGTAGGATTGGTTCAAGGATGAGAATCTTTCCTTCAATCAAGTTTCATTTTGAGGCTGTGAATTTGATAGGTTTTACGGAGGTGTTCCTTAATGCTAGAAAGACTGTCATTCATGGGCAGTTGATCACACCACAATCACTTGGAATGTTGTGGCAAGTCATGCCAGTCCCTTCTAATTTTTGAATTATGTTCTTTAAGTGGAGAGGGATTCTTCCAAGTTTGAAAGAAACCCAAGATTTTTATTTTGTAAAAAAACTGAAAGTATGAAATAGAGGTTAAGCTGTGAAATTCTAATTAGGAATTTCCTGAGGAGAAAGAGTACTAGCAGAAGTAACTATAGAGGTGGATGCTAAGGCAGGTGCACTCTTTATCTGATGTGGAGCTGGATCCTAGAGATGACCTTATTATAACAGATAAATAGCAAAAGAAATTGAGAATATGATTAAAGAAAATGACAGAGTTAGACCTTTTTTATTTTTATTTGAGTGAGAGAGGTTGTGGGAAAGGAGAAAAAGAAATCATTTCTTCAACCTTTATGTAACAGCAAGGATGATGATTGATATGTTAGTTAAGTTAGAGGAGGTTTTGATTCCTCATACAGATGAGGATTTAATGTAAATGGAGCTCTTCATTTGGATCCAGAGTTATACTTGGAGCAGTTTTATAATGTTGCAGTGGGATAGAGCTAACCAATGATGGAGTTTTTGCTCATTTCTGAGATGGACGTGTAAAATGCCCAAGAAAGATCAAGTGCTACTTTCTTAACTCAGATACAGCCACAGGTGGCAAGAGGGTAAAGCAGTCATTGTAATGGAAAATTAAGCTTTTATGACAGTCTGCTTCTCCTCCTTTTTGTTCCTTTGATTTGAAGTTTCTCTGTTTTTATTTGTATTCTTTTTCCTTCCACTTTTTCCTTTGGAGGTCAGTGGGTAGCCTGTGGAATGAAGTTCAAAGTGGCTTTGGAAAGGGGCAGAATTCTTGTTGATTGATACCTCTTATGTAAACAGAGGAGTTGGCTGACTACATCCTTAGCACCTGCTTGATGGTTCAGAGCCTGTTGGCCTTGCTATTATCCATCTTCATATATCTTGGATGTTGCCTTTTCTGTTAAGAAGTCTTTGACTAGCTATCAAATCAATGTTGTGGGGGAGGATACACAAAGTTTGAAAGTTCAGTACTTCAAGTCTTTTTTGATGCATTTGGAAGTAAATTTTGTTGGAGCACTCAGTGTTAAAGTTGAATACAGTGCTCAAGAAGAGAGTTTGTCTCTTTGATATTTTATTGATAGATTGGAGTTGGCCTAGGCTTGTCATCATTGACTTATTTTGGGATCCTCTTATTCATATTTGCCTTTTCAGATGTCTGGGTATACTGCCTACATCCTAGTAGTCGTCCTTTACTCCTCTACCTGTAAAAATGCTTTAGCTTCAGACAACCTAACTTTTAATAACCATGATTTCTACCTTGCTCGAATTGTTAGTTAAATTTTCCTCTTTACTTTAATCTTATCCTTTTGACTTTTACTAAGACCCTTCAAGTTTTTAATGCAATTAAAACAATCTAAGTCTTTACTCTTCTTCCTCTGTCAACATCTTGAATTACACGAAAATTGTGTCTGTGCATGCCTTTACCACATTTCCCATGTTATAATTTTCTGTTTAACACGGTTGTTGACCAGAATTGTTGCATTCCTTCTGAAAATGCATAACAAGCAATGCTTTGCTTCTTCACTTTGTGAGTGTACATATGCATTTCCTTTTCTAAAATAAACACAAAATACTCTGTTCTCTGTGTTGTGAAACTGTAGATTCTGACGAACTTCTAATGTTATGATCTGCTTCTGATGATAAAATCCCCAGAGTTTGCTTTCTTTTACAATGCAGTTTTCATTTTTGGCAATTTTTTGTGTTGACTATAAGGCAAGATTTTTGTAAATTTCAATGCTGATTATCTTCAGGCCGCAAGGGATGCTGGTGTTCCAGTCATTTTGGATGCAGGAGGGATGGATGCACCAATCCCAGTAGAACTACTGAATGTTGTTGATATTCTAAGCCCAAATGAAAGTGAACTTGCACGACTAACCAGAATGCCAACTGAAAGTTTTGAACAGATTAGCCAAGCTGTGGCAAAATGTCATGAAATGGTGAGTTCTTGTACACCCTAACAATCTTGGTTCTTCCAAGGCTGTATGCCTTAACCCGAGTTTGTATTATTATATAATGGTTCTTTTGGGCTACTTGTGGATGTTCTATGGAAATTCTATTGTCGTTGTGCTTTGTACACCAGGTGTTTGTGTATACTTATGATGAATTGATGATCATGGATTGAACGAGGATGGGAGCTGCTACAAAAAATGCCAGTCTTAATCCAATTGAGAGCTAAAATTTTAACAGCATATAGTGATAAAAACGATCAGATGTTGCTCTGCTTTTCTTTGATGGCCTCTGTTGGGATGATGGATTTGTTGTTTCTTACCTACTAATGCTATGTGAACAAAAGCCGACAATTATTGCTGCTAAACATCACATGTTGGTTATCACAGATCTCCTATTTTTATATATTTTAGGGTGTTAAAGAAGTCCTGGTGAAACTGGGGGAGAAGGGGTCAGCTTTGTTTGTAAAAGGGGAAGAACCAATTAGACAACCAATCATATCTGCTGCAAAAGTTCTCGATACCACCGGAGCAGGCGATACCTTTACTGCTGCATTTGCTGTGGCTTTTGTGGAGGGCAGGTCTAAAAAGGAATGCTTGAGGTTTGCTGGTAAGATTAACTGTGTCCTTTCCCAGTTTTCTCCATGTACAATTCCATATAACTAAGTTTCTCACAATTGCTTGCCATTTGTACAGCTGCTGCAGCTTCTCTCTGTGTTCAAGTGAAGGGGGCCATTCCAAGCATGCCTGACAGACAGTCAGTTTTGGATCTTCTACAGACTTGTTGACAATGAATATGTTTGTTTGTAGGCTAGCCCAGGTACCATAAACTTTGTTCTGAGGATTTGGGTTGTGCTTCTACCTTTGATCTAAAACAAAATATTAAATTAAAAAAAAAAAAAAAAAGCATGTTGAACAGAACCATTTACTTTCCTTTCAGAATGTTACTCCTAGAACTGTTGGTAAAGGTTGATTTCTTATGTTACACTTACCCTTTTCTATTCTCGAAGGTTAAAAGAGAAGCTTAGCAAAATAGATATGCTTTCCATTTGTAGAACAATTTACATAGTATTTTGAGTCAATTTTGATTCTAAAATGCTTCTTTCCATTTGTTGAAAATATGAGGAAACAGAAGGGTGTAAATTTTTTTTTTTTTTCTAGTTTGATTGTTTATGAAAAAGTTGAAAAATAAAAATAAAAATCAGATTGAGGTGTGCATTTTGGGTAACCTTCTCTCGTTTGTATCCTTATTCAAGGAAAATGGGGACGAATGTCTTTTAACATTTTTCTTTTTTTATCCTATATTTGATTATGAGAAAATTTATATGAAAAAATAAGAGGGAAAGAAAATAGAAAAAAAAAAAAGTAAAATGAGAAGGAAAATGAAAAATAGATTTAAAGGTAATAAATCATATTTACATGTATTTTAAAACATATTTCACTTATTTTTTTTTTTTTCTATATTAAATGATTTGAAAATACAAAAATCTCTTAACTAATTTTATTGTTTTTTCAAGTTAAAGAGAATAATTTTTTTAATCTTTCTTTTCTTTCTTTAGTGCCTTTATATCAAATATAATCTTCATATGTTTTTCTCACTTTTATAAAAAAATGGAGGATGAAGGTGAACATGGATCAATGTTCAGTGTTTTTTCACAAATATGCATATATGAATGACTTATAATTTAAATTTCCACCAATATTTCAATTTAACAAGAAAATTTTCCTACATATGTCAAATGTTCATTTGGTACATGTCTTATTCCGGGGAAATCTTTATTTTCATTTATCATAAACTTTGTGTGTGAAACTTAAATTGTTCATTTAAGACAATAATATTCATGGGTGATTTTATTTTCATTTATCATAGATTTTATGTGGGAAGCTTACAATTATGAATTTATGTATGAAAAGTTATTAATGTGATAATTTCACATCAGATAGGGAAAAAAACTCCTAATCTTGAATATGTATGGATTGATCTTTACCTTATAAACGTGTTTCGAAGTTGTTGGGATCTTTTGAGCTCAAAGCAAATAATATTTACATAATTGGAAGAGGTCATTACAAATGGAATTAGAGTTAAACCACAATCCAATGTGATAGTTTGATTGGCCCTTTAAGGATGTTTTTCTATTAGACCCTGTAATCCTATGGGATACAATAAAGATATTGTATTTACATGAAGGTAATTATGACATTCTACATTGAATATAAGAAAAAGTTATGACATTATATATTATAAACTTTTTTTAACCTTGGACACACATTTTAAAATCATAAGAATCCTTTGACGTTGTATAAAGCAATATCTAGGTAGGATTTGTAATTTTTTTATTAGACTTAATAAAATATGGAAAAGAAAGAAATTGATGGGGTAAATAATTTTTTTACTTGTTTCAACTTCCTCTTATTTATTTTTTAGTTTCAAATTATATATTTTGATATTAGAGAATACTAGCATTAATTCTAATTCATAGGTTTTTTTTTTTTTTTTTTTGATAAGTAAAGGAAAAAATTGTATTAAAAAACCGCTAAAGCAGCGACTTAAAGATTACAAAGAAAAAACACCCTCCACTCTCTAACTGGAAGCCAAGGACAAAGGTGCAACCCGAACTCCACCCTCAACGGGTTCCACCCAATCAATAAAATCAACTAAAGTCGAATAACCATCTTTTATAAACAGTTTTGTCTCCGACCAAAGGAAATATACAAAAGAATTCTTAAGTCTTTGGATTGACAAGTTTTTTTTCCTCAAAAGCAACTTTGTTCCTTGCCTTCCAAACCATCCAAAAAAGACACAAAGGGCTTGCTCTCCAAACTTCCTTCCTCTTTTTTTTCCCACAAAAGACCCGTCCCATCCCAAAAGCGTTGCCTTAACTATGGATGACAACACCCACTGCACCCAAAAAAAAGAGCAAAGCAATGCCCAAAGAGCCCTTGCCTTAGCGCAGTGGAAAAGAATGTGATCTATTAATTCTTTGTGCCTTTGACAAATGTAGCATTTGTTCGCTAAAGGTCATTCTCTCTTCTGAAGTTGATCAAGGGTAAGAGTCTTTCCCTACGTTGCTTCCTACCCAAAAAAACTTGCCCTAGGCTGCACATAAACTTTCCAAATGGCTGACGAAGGAAAAGAGATTGGAGGGCCTAAGACTAATGATTTGTAGAGAGACTTAACAAAAACTTCCCACATTTAGTATCTCTCCAAATCACCTTATCTTCCACTACCTGCTAAACACCATTCCCATTAAGGCCCGAAAAGAACCTGCACGCCTTATCCATCTCCCAATCATTAAAAGGTCCGAAGAAATGCGGGCTCCAACTTCCCTCACTGATTACTACTCAAAAAGTGCTATTTGATAGCTTATAAATAATCATTTTAAACACTTTTGAGTAGTAGTTAGTGCCTTTTAACCCAATTAGCATGTTAAGGCCCCTTTCAATCAATTCTAATCAAAATGTGTAAGTTTTGGTGTTTTTGTTAGTATTTTGATCACCAAAGCATTATGAGATTGAGGAGAGTTATTTGGAATCCATGGCAAATCAATGAAGAGCTCAAATTCATGAAGAACCAAGATTTGGAGCTCCATAGCCCTTTGCCAAAGTCGTTCAAAGTATGCAAGGAGAGAAGCAAAGAGGAGAAAAGCAAAGAAGAAAACAGAGGACAGCAGCTGCAGTCTTCTTTAGCACTTTTGGAGCACTTCCCGAAGTCCATTTTCTACATGTTATATACCATTTCAAAGCTCAGGAAGTCAAGAATCCAATGCTTCAAACGGTACACGATTTGGAGCTGAAATGAGGAAGTTACAGCCTTTGGAAGACAACTGCTCCAAGCTGAAGGAAGGCTTCAGAAAAGTGCTGCGAAATCACCATTTTGTTGCGAAGTGATTTCGCAGCCTTTTTGCACAGTGCCATGGATTTCTCCTGAAGCTTCACGCCGCGATGGAAGCCAAACACCTCAAGATGGAAGTTCGCTTTGCAAAGGTGTTGAATCAGCTGGTTGCTATGAGGAAATTTCGCAGCTCTTCTTGTGCACCTGCGAAATCTCGCAGACCTCACTTGTCACTTGCGAAGTGGTCCTGAGTGCTTCCCGATATTTGTAACCGACACTTGGAGATATTTTTCATTAGATTTTTTGTTGCCTAAATGCCCAAATTCTCCTTGTAAGTCACCAATGATAGTTTTCCTTAGCTTTTAAGTTGGGAATTTGGCAAAATATCATGTAATAGCTGTAAGTGTAATTTTTGGTTTAAAAGGGAGCCCGAGGAGCCTGTTCTGGGGGTTCCATATAATCCATCATATAATAAATGTGAAATTGACGAACAGAGCACTTGCTCTGTTTCTTCTTTATATTCTTATTTTCTCTTTCATTTTCATTTTCTTGCTAGCCAAACATTCTCTGAGATGTTTTCTCAGAGGATGAGAGGCTAGGCTCTTTGTCTCTTGGAGCTAAGGTAACCGGGTAAGTTTCCTCAGGCATAAATTGGAAGTTTTGTTGTTTTAGTTTTTAATGAAGAGAAAGTGTGACCCGTTGATGGTTTTTATCTTTTTAGTTAACTTAAAACTCCTTTAAATCACCTGGGCCAACACTTGGTAAGGCAAGTGATCTCCATCCATGGAGATGCATTAGTTTATCCCTTGCGAGCCTTTGGGAGGTGACTTGAAGGTAGGATTTTCTAGAATTGCCAACACTTGGTAAGCTTTTGGACTCTAAGGAGACATCCATTAGTTATCTCTTGCGAGCTTGTGAAGGGAAATCCAAGGTTAAAGATCACCTTGAATGGCAAGTGCTAGGTGAGAGGTATGAGCCATTGCAAGTTGCATCAGTGAAAGGGATTTAGTGTTTGAACCCATTAATGGGAAGCATCTGTACAACACCGGTTGGAGAAGAAACTATATGTTAATTCTCCAATGCGAGGAAACGAAACAAGTGACCGGAACTTTCCTTTTGTATGAGGAATCTGAGCCTAGTGATCTGAAACTCCAAGAAACACTTTTCTAAGTAAAATCAGTTACTATTTTTGGTTAGCTTAAAACCAAACCTTTTCATTCAAACGTCTTTATGTTTTCTTTTAAAGCTAACCTTGAAATGAAAAGACACCAATTCAGCTTTGAATTAATATCATTTGTGAAGTGAAAACCCATCCCAGTGAACGATCCTAGAGCCACTATGCTATAGTAGCTTTGTCTTTGCTACCCTAGTATATGGTGTAATAGGTTATAAATTTTGTTGATTACTCCCTCAATTAAGGAGCACCAGCTGGACACTAATCAGCTGAGACACCAATTAGGCATGAATCAAATGGCGCCGTTGCCGGGGATGGTGCCACTTTGCAGTGATATGATCTTTTGAGAACACTTGTGATCTTCATCACAAGTTTGGTGACTTTTCTTTTCTTTTTACTAACTCTTTTTAGTTGTTTTTTTTTCTTTATTTGTGTTTTAGTTAACCTTTCAGCTAGTTTTAGTTAGTCTTAAGTTTTTGAATTGTTTTTCTTTTGTGTTCTCTGTTCTTAATTCACAAATTGCTAATTGTGCATGCCATATTGAATACGAGATAGCAGAGGAAGCCATGAACTTCATGAGTTATGTGGCTGAATTTTCAAGAAGATGGGATGAACCAAATGCTAGAGATATGGGAAGAATGATGTCTCAACCTAAAGCTAAGGGTGAGATGTATATTTTAAATGATGGCATGGACATGAAGGCAGAGATTGCAGCTATGGAAAGGAGATTGGATGAGCTAGAAATGAAGAATATGCAAGAAGTGCAAGCCATCTCTCAGACACCATTGCAAGCTATGTCTTGTGCCATTTGTCTATCTTATGAGCACTTAGTGGAAGAGTGTCCTATCATTCCAACGGAGAGGGAAATGTTTGGTGATTGCAACACCTACAATTCCAATTGGAGGGACCATCCAAATTTTTCTTGGAAACCACAGCCACCTCAGTATCAGCAACCTACTCAAGTACCACAGCAAGCCTCAAACCTTGAACAAGCTATGATGAATCTTAACAAGGTCATGGAAGACTTTGTTGAAGCTAACAAATCCATCAATCCTCAGCTCAGTCAAAGAAATGACTGTGTAGAGAAAAAGATGGATGAAGTGCAAAATGATCTATCTCAAAAGATAGATAATCTCCAAGATTCAATCTCAAGGTTTGCCAACCTCAACACAGTGCAAGAAAAAGAAAACTCTCCTTCTCAACCTTATCAAAATTCCATGAGTATCCATGAAATGGAGGCTAAGGAGGGAGAATCTTCACAAAAGAGGGAAGTCAAAGAAGTGATCACTTTGAGTGGTAAAGAGGTTGATCTGCCCACATGCAAGCTAGAGCATAAGGTAGAGAGTGAAACAGAGAAAGATAAGAGGGAGGAAATCAAAGGAAAGAGAAAGGGGAAAAGGATAGAGAAAGATGGCTATGATGTTAATGTACAAGGAGAACCACAGAGGATAGTCATCAAGGAAGAAATGAAGAAACACATGCATCCGCTTTTTCTCCAAGCTTTGTATGGCAAAAGGGGAATTGGTTTTGTTGCCATCATACTCAACAAGCCCCAAGTGAAGGATGCAAACTTCATATGGGATCCGGGCAAGCTGAATCAGGATCAAATTTTTTGATGGACTTAGTCTTTTTAAAGACTAGCTAGTCCATACCTTTTTGTTTTACTTTTTACTTGTTTTAATTTTGGTTTCAATGTTTTAATTTTGATTTAAATGCTTTAATTTTGATTTTAATGCTTTAATTCTACTTTGTTTTGATGTAATATAGGTTTTTGGATGATCAAAATCAAGAGGAATTGCAAAGGAAGAAATCGGGAAGAAATCGGAGCGAAAACAGAGCAAAAACAGAGCAAAAACAGGGGAAAAACAGGGGTCTGCGAGATTTCGCAGCCTCTGCGAAATCGGTCTTTTGCTGTAAAACCGTTTCGCAACTCAATTGACTCCTCTGCGAACGGTTTCGCAGCTGCGAAATCGGTGTTTGGCACACGAGTGCCACTCCGCAGCACAGGAGCCCCATTTCGCAGCTGCGAAGTGCTCTGCGAACCACTAAGGCATAAAAAAATGCAATTCCGCAGCGATTTCTCAGCGATTTCTCCATTCCGCAGGGTGTTTCGCAGCTGCGAAACCACCTTTTGGCACACGAGTGCCATTCCGCGGTACAGTGACCCCAATTTCGCAGCTGCGAAGTGGGCTGCGAACACCAAAGCATGAAAGATTCCATTTCCGCAGGAAAATCTCAATTTCGCAGAGGATTTTGAAGCTGCGAAGCCAACTTTTGGCACACGAGTGCCATTTTTGCAGCATGGTGACCCTTATTTCGCAGCTGCGAAACGGTTGTGAAGCATAAAAACTCCCAATTTCGCAGCCAAAGTCCCAATTTCGCAGGGTATTTAAAAGCTGCAAAATGGCTGCGAACGTAAAAACTTCCAATTTCGCAGCTAAAGCTCCATTTTGCAGGGCACTTTTGGGCTGCAAAATCACCTCCAAGCTTCGAAATGGTTATGAAATGATCTCCAAGCTTCAAAATGACTGCCAAATCACCTCCAAGCTTAGAAATGGCCTTCAAATTGTGAAATTGACTTGCAAAATGGAGGGAAGTTTGCAAAAACACCTTGCAAAGCTAAGGGAAGTTGCTAAAATGCCAATAGAGCCCCACGCACCAGCTGAGTACCCTCTGGAACTCATGAATAGCCACCTCTTTCCATTTCAGCCATGGCCAAGACTAGAGGAAAGCCCCGCGGCACCCTGAGATCACACATATAAAGCCTCTCATTCCATTTCTTACCTCCTTAAACCATCAAATCCCATAGCTACCAACTGAGAGCTCCAGTTGAGGAGACTATGCCATCTAAGGAGACTACCAGAACAAAGGCCAAAGTGCTGATCCAGCCCACTCAAGAGGCCACCACAGATGCATCAGCTCCACAGGATTCTACCATTACTTGATCATCTCTTTTTATTTTTTGTATTTACTTATTATATTAGTATAGATAATTCCATGTTTTGATATCTTATATTCTGGGATTGGATGTATTACTGATGATACATCATATATAGACATCATTTTTTGTTTAAACTTGGCATTTTTCTATTTTCTCTACTCACTAACTCTTATGTTTTCTTTGAAACATGTGGTTTCTCCTATACGACTCAGACTCCATGTCACTAAGGAGGTACCACTTCTTCCCTATTTTTTAATCGCTTTTGTCACATTGAGGACAATGTTCAGCTTGGTTGGGGGGAGAGTTGAGGAAGTAAGTATTGCTATTAATGCTAAGTTATTTTGGTAATTTAGTTGTTTTTTGCTTAATTTTTAAAAATTTTAAGTTTTTTATTCTACTCTCCATGGTTATTAAGGAAAAATTTTCAAAATGAAAAGGGAGAAATTGAATTTTTATCTTTTTACTTGACTTAGAGTTTGTATTATGCTTACTAAAGTTGATGAATTGTTGAAACATCTATTGAATTCAACCTTAGTTCTTCCACTTTAAGCTATTCACACACTGTGCACACTAGGTTCCGATTATAAGATGAAAAACTATTTCCCTCTTGACTTAGGAAAATTTTAGACTTGGTACCTTTGACCTCATTTAATAGTGTTGGGACACCTTATGAAAGGCCAATGAGCCTTTGAAAAAAAAAAAGAAGGAAAAATGTTTGCTTGCCTTGAAACCCGAGCAAGGTCTGAGGGGTATATGGTGAAAATCTTTAAAACCTGGTGCCCTAAGCCTTCAATGGTTGGGAGTCACCGACCTCAATGCTCGTTACAAGGGTGGATAGGTGGAGTTTAGCATACTGTAGGTGTTTGGGTATTAAAATTCATTCTCAAAAGTCCGGGGTGAAATCCGAGGAGTTAGTGGTTGAAAGATCCTTAAAGCTTGATGCCCTAAACCTTGATTGGTTGGGAGTCATCGATGGACCCCCGTTACATGGACAATTTAAAAAAGAATACCTTTAAGCCTTGTACTCTTACAATGAAAAAAATTGTGAAAAAAGAGGTACGTTCTTAGCCTATTGGAGGTTGATTAGTTTGCTAAGCTTTGAAAAGAACTAGGTTGAGGGGAGAGATTAGTTCAACATACTATATTCGGAAACTAATAAGTAACACATAGATTTTTGTGGAAGAGTAAGGTTTGGTCCTTTGGAAGTGGAAATGATTTTAAAGCTTAAATTTGCATAATGCATTCTCTTTAAGAATTGTGATTAGACAAGTTATTTGATAACTCTTGTTGAAGTTTGAGTTTTATTTCTTTAATGTTCCATGTGAGAGTTTGATCAGTCATGCCACTTAAACATTTTTTGAAGTGATCAGCATGATGTTGTAAATTATGGTACTTTTATTTTATTTTTCTCTCCTTCATTGCTAAGGGACTAGCAATATGTCGGTTGGGGGGAGTGATTACTACTCAAAAAGTGCTATTTGATAGCTTATAAATAATCATTTTAAACACTTTTGAGTAGTAGTTAGTGCCTTTTAACCCAATTAGCATGTTAAGGCCCCTTTCAATCAATTCTAATCAAAATGTGTAAGTTTTGGTGTTTTTGTTAGTATTTTGATCACCAAAGCATTATGAGATTGAGAAGAGTTATTTGGAATCCATGGCAAATCAATGAAGAGCTCAAATTCATGAAGAACCAAGATTTGGAGCTCCATAGCCCTTTGCCAAAGTCGTTCAAAGTATGCAAGGAGAGAAGCAAAGAGGAGAAAAGCAAAGAAGAAAACAGAGGACAGCAGCTGCAGTCTTCTTTAGCACTTTTGGAGCACTTCCCGAAGTCCATTTTCTACATGTTATATACCATTTCAAAGCTCAGGAAGTCAAGAATCCAATGCTTCAAACGGTACACGATTTGGAGCTGAAATGAGGAAGTTACAGCCTTTGGAAGACAACTGCTCCAAGCTGAAGGAAGGCTTCAGAAAAGTGCTGCGAAATCACCATTTTGTTGCGAAGTGATTTCGCAGCCTTTTTGCACAGTGCCATGGATTTCTCCTGAAGCTTCACGCCGCGATGGAAGCCAAACACCTCAAGATGGAAGTTCGCTTTGCAAAGGTGTTGAATCAGCTGGTTGCTATGAGGAAATTTCGCAGCTCTTCTTGTGCACCTGCGAAATCTCGCAGACCTCACTTGTCACTTGCGAAGTGGTCCTGAGTGCTTCCCGATATTTGTAACCGACACTTGGAGATATTTTTCATTAGATTTTTTGTTGCCTAAATGCCCAAATTCTCCTTGTAAGTCACCAATGATAGTTTTCCTTAGCTTTTAAGTTGGGAATTTGGCAAAATATCATGTAATAGCTGTAAGTGTAATTTTTGGTTTAAAAGGGAGCCCGAGGAGCCTGTTCTGGGGGTTCCATATAATCCATCATATAATATATGTGAAATTGACGAACAGAGCACTTGCTCTGTTTCTTCTTTATATTCTTATTTTCTCTTTCCAAACCATTTTCATTTTCTTGCTAGCCAAACATTCTCTGAGATGTTTTCTCAGAGGATGAGAGGCTAGGCTCTTTGTCTCTTGGAGCTAAGGTAACCGGGTAAGTTTCCTCAGGCATAAATTGGAAGTTTTGTTGTTTTAGTTTTTAATGAAGAGAAAGTGTGACCCGTTGATGGTTTTTATCTTTTTAGTTAACTTAAAACTCCTTTAAATCACCTGGGCCAACACTTGGTAAGGCAAGTGATCTCCATCCATGGAGATGCATTAGTTTACCCCTTGCGAGCCTTTGGGAGGTGACTTGAAGGTAGGATTTTCTAGAATTGCCAACACTTGGTAAGCTTTTGGACTCTAAGGAGACATCCATTAGTTATCTCTTGCGAGCTTGTGAAGGGAAATCCAAGGTTAAAGATCACCTTGAATGGCAAGTGCTAGGTGAGAGGTATGAGCCATTGCAAGTTGCATCAGTGAGAGGGATTTAGTGTTTGAACCCATTAATGGGAAGCATCTGTACAACACCGGTTGGAGAAGAAACTATATGTTAATTCTCCAATGCGAGGAAAAGAAACAAGTGACCGGAACTTTCCTTTTTGTATGAGGAATCTGAGCCTAGTGATCTGAAACTCCAAGAAACACTTTTCTAAGTAAAATCAGTTACTATTTTTGGTTAGCTTAAAACCAAACCTTTTTCATTCAAACGTCTTTATGTTTTCTTTTAAAGCTAACCTTGAAATGAAAAGACACCAATTCAGCTTTGAATTAATATCATTTGTGAAGTGAAAACCCATCCCAGTGAACGATCCTAGAGCCACTATGCTATAGTAGCTTTGTCTTTGCTACCCTAGTATATGGTGTAATAGGTTATAAATTTTGTTGATTACTCCCTCAATTAAGGAGCACCAGCTGGACACTAATCAGCTGAGACACCAATTAGGCATGAATCACTCACCCTCATTGGAACACCACACATATTTTACCCAAGCATCTTTGAAGACAACTAAAGCAAATAAAAAGGGAAAAGAAACACATAGAGGTTCATCCTCACACCATCTATCTTTCTAGAATTTCATCATTTCCACATTCCCCACCATAAAATAGAGCCTACTGCTCACAACAGTCCACTCCTTCCTAAAAGTTTTCCACAACCCCACACTATACCCATCCCCATTTCCTTAGAACACCAGCCCCCTTACTTCTCCCCATACTTTTCCTTAAATCACTTGATTCCAAAAGGTCTCTCTCTTATTTGCAAATTTCCAGGTTCATTTACATAAAAGAACCTTACTGAGGGTAGAAAGACATTTTACCCCCAACCCCCCTTTGTTTTTATCTAGGCAAAGCAAACACCACCGAACAAGATGAGGTTTTCGCTTAAGGGTCCCATTTCCCCACAAAAAATCCCTCTGAATTTGTTTTATCCTCAATCTGACCTTTCTGGGCATAGAAAGCACAGACATGAAGTAAATGGGCATACTCGCCAAAGTGCTCCGAATCAAGGTGATCCTTCCTCATTTGAAAATGTATTGGCTCTTCCATCTAGCCAACTTCTTTCGCATTTTCTCCCCACTCCATCCTAGATAGTCACAGATCTATGAAGTGCACCTAATGCCAATCCCAAATAAGTGGATGGAAGACTTCCAACCTTACATCCAAGATCTGCAGCCAAGGGCTTCGTGTTTTCCACACCACCCATCGGGATTAGCTCATTTTTGTCCAGATTAATTCTCAACCCAAACATGGCCTTAAACCACATTAGAATCCAACTTAAATACAACAATTGATCCTTAGGAGCCCATAAAAAACCAAAGTATCATAAGCGAAAAGTAAGTGAGACACCTGAACCCCTTCACCACCTCCCCACCTTGCAAGCTAACAAAAAACCCCCATTTACTGTACTCTTTAGGAGACAACTAAGAGCCTCCATAGTCAACACAAATAGGTACGGAGAGAGGGGGTCTTCTTACCTTAAACCCCTAAAACTTTGGAAAAAACCTGAAGAAGACCCATTAACCAAAACAGAAAAACTGGTTGTGGAAATATACCATTGCATCCACTGAATCCATTTATCCCCAAAACCCATCATACTCATGACTGAAAACAAGAAGGACCAGTCCTCATGATCATACGTTTTTTCTATATCTAGCTTACACATCATCGCCCTTTCATTACTCTTCAAAATCGAATCTATAACTTCATTAGCAACAAGGATAACATCCAGAATTTGTCTTCCTTCCACAAAGGCATTTTGAGCCTTAATGACCACCTTACCCACCACCAACTTTACCCTATTGGCTAGAACTTTAGCCAGCCACTTATACAACCCTCCCACCAAACTAATAGGCCTGAAGTCCCTTAAGTCTTCTGTTCCCCCTTTTTTTGGATCAAATTAAGGAAAATTGTATTCAGACTTTTAACAAACTGACTATTGTCATGAAACTCCCTAAAAAACCCCATGACCCTCCTCCTTCACAAAATCCCAAGCAAATTGCCAAAAAGCCATAGTAAAACCATCAGGCTCAAGCGCTTTGTCCCCACAAAAGCCCTTAAGAACTTCCAACACCTCCTACTCCAAAAATGACTCCTCCAGCCTAGCTGCTTCCACAACCTCCAACCTCTCAAAAGACATCCCACTTATGTTGGGTCTCAATCCTCCTACAACGGACAACAACTTAAACTCATTCACCATCCTATCTCTCACCTCATTCTCCTTTGTTAACCAAGAACCAATTTTGACTCAGGACATCATGTTCCTCCTCTTGTGAGCATTAGTCATCTTATGGAAGTAATTAGTGTTCCTATCCCTCTCTCTCAACCAAACTTCCCTTGATTTCTGCCTCCATGAAATTTCTTCCAGAAAAACCCACTTTTTAAATTCTTCATTTGCTTTTATCCTTTCTTCCAATTCATGAACAGTAAGAGGTCGAGTTAACTTTACTTTGTCCCAGAAGTCCACCTGATTCAAAGCCAAAACCTTATTGACTTCCACTTTACCGAAATCCAACATATTCTAGTCTTTCAATAACAGCTTCAGAGCTTTCAACTTAGCTGCCAACACAAAGCTAGTAGACCCACTAAAACTGAGACCTTCACACCAAGCGTGCACCTTATCCTTGAAGCCCTTCTCATTCAACCACATATTTTCGAATCTAAAAGGCATCGGGTCTCTCCTCATTCATTCCCCATCTAGAAGAATTGGAAAATGATTTGAAACCGGTTTAGGAAGAACACACTGTACAACCCCTGTAAAGTGAACTTCTCACTCATTCGAGACCAGAAACCGATCAAGCCTAGAATGAGACTGATTATTCAACCTACCCTTCCAAGTGAAAGAACCTCTCTACAAAGGCAAGTCCCTCAACTCTAAATCCTTGATAATCTCCGAGATTATCCTCATTAAGTAGGTTAGTCTACCTTTCCTACTGCTTTCCACAAGGAACCTAACCACATTAAAATCACCTGCCACGCACCAAGGGCCACCCCATAACTCTCTCACCGTACCTAATTCATCCCAGAAATCTTCTTTCTCTTTCTTCAGCGTAGGACCATAAACCCCAATGAAGTTCCAACAAAAATCATCCTCACAGCTTTTAAACCGGCAAGACATTGAGAAAGTCCCCACTTCCGCCTCCAATAACTGTAACACCCTATTATCCCAGAACACCAACACTCCTCCAGAGGCTCCCCTCGAGTTGACGACCCCCCATTCTAAACATCTTCCCATGTCGAGGCTCCTGACTATCCTCTTGGACATCTCCTACATCTTAGTCTCCAACAAGCACACCAAATCCACTTTTTCATCCTTAATGAACGTCTGGATCACCTTTCTTTTCTCATAATCATTAGCTCCTCTTACGTTCCATGATAATAATCTTAACTTCATTACACAAGCATAGAAAAACCCTGCTCACCTCTCAGTACCAACAAGACACCAACTTCAGTTAGCAAATTGAAGTACCTCTGCATTCTTCCTAGCACCACTGCAATTCACTGAGCACTCTAGTTTTTTCAATTCCCTCTATGATCTAGAAGCCTTTTGGATTATTTTTTTGGCCCAATTACCCTTAAAATTTTTCCTCTTTTCCATTGTTATCAAAAACAACAAAATTTCCCTCTCAAACCCCTCAATAGACATACCCAGACAACAACAAAGTTTCACGAAACTACGGTCCATCCATGAACCCAAAACACTCATTTCTTTCTCCTCCAAAAGTCTTTCCACATCTTTTGCCAGCAACACTCTCCCATCATACTCCTTAGCTCCCTTTTCTAGATCGATCGAAACTCCTCTCTCACTCTCAGCTACCCATATTACCCTCAATGGGTCAACCGACCCCTTGAATGCCACAAGGTCCCGATCGGCAACCACCACCTCTTCCCCCCCCCCCCCCCCCCCCCCCCCCCCCCACAGAAAGAAGAAGAAGAAGAAGCTCGACCCTAAGGCTAAGAAAAAAGCAAGACTCGAAATGGGAGTACCTAAAAGTTTCCTCCAACAAGAACTCATCTACTCCAGACTTCCCTCTTGTTTCAGCCAACGACGCAGCACTGAGAATTGCTTCAACGAGCCTTTTCTCCAAACACGAAGTCTCAACAACAGGAGCCCTAACCCCATTTAAGCCTTCAGCGACAGTCATCTAGTCCAGACCCACTTGACTAACGGTTGGAGAGTTGGCCTGGCTCAAGCCCCCAGGCCCACTGGCCCTTAAAGAGGGCCACGGGCCCAATCTTGACAACAACCCGCTAACAAGAAACCTAGGCTCCCAATTGCTCGTTGCTTTTCATCTTATCTAACTTGGCCCAAAACCTAGGCCCACTTCCTTTTCCCCTTAATGTCACTCCAACATCTGAACAAACACTCGTATCCTCAACTACTCCATTTCTCTTCCCATCTTTTCTTGCACATGCCTTAGCACCCTCATCCATACCCATGCCATACAAATCAAAAACAACTCTCACTTGCTCAGCTCTGCCTTCACCAACTAGTCCCACTACTCCATCCCCTAGAGTCTGCACTTGCTCCCGCGATGGCCTCATGCTACTCCCCACATGTGAATCCAAAACTCCCTCATCTCTAATCTTCGACCACTCCTTCAATTGCGCCAACACCACCATCGACACCCAAGATGGCACTTCCCATCATGGTTGGATTGTAAAACATAAGGAACCCACCACCAACTGTAACTACCTAGGTAAATCTTTCCATTCCGTCCTCACTAAAAGCCTAGCCCACTAAAGCTGCTCGAACTTAGTTGTGTCATCATCCACAGTAACCAACTCTTCGCAGCTATCCCCCAACTTTCTGAACACCTCATGGTTCCAGAAATTTAAAGGTAGCCCCACCGCCCTCACCTAGTAGTGATTTGCATGAACTCCAAGTTGAAGACAACCTACCTTGGGTCCCCACCTCTCTAGATGAAACGTCTTATCCTTAAAACGTTGAATCCTCTTTCGTAGCACTCTTTCAGCTTTCTCTGCAACCTCAAATTATGTAAGAAATAAGCCACCTCCCAAATTTGAAAATCTCACTCCCTCTTTCAAATTCCAGAGACGCATTCCCCATCTCCTTAACCAAGCTAAATCCGGACACTAAGCTGCCTCTTCTCCCCACCGTGCCACCAAACAGCGTCCCAATTGCTCATCCCTACTCCTCAAGGCTCTGCCCCCAAGTTGAAGCCACATTGCATCTCCTATTCTTCCCGCCTTTGCCTTCGCAACCTCAACGAAAAACCGTTTTTCTCCTCTTCCTCAGCCTGGACTTCATCTCTCCTTCCTTCTTTAACATCTGCAATGCCTAAGCCCACCTCGTCTTCAATAGGGAGAAAAATACCAAGAGAAAGAAGTTTGTCAGCTAGCAAAACCCATCCCTCTAGAATCCCTCTGCCCTCCAAAAATACCAAACAGAACCTCTTCGCTTCCAGCTCATGAATAAAGGAAAAAATGTATATCCCCGCCTCGTTAGCTAGCCTTTCCAATCTAAATCTTCTTCCCTTATTTTCCCAACTTTTTACAACTTTCCCAAGCCTCTCCTCCCTACAGCAAACTGTCACCCCCTCCAACAAGCACCTCAAACTAGAATTTCCAAACCTTATCCAAGAGGAGAAGCCTCTACTTCTCTCCAAGATGATACCACGAAGCTTCTCCCCAACAAAGTTGATTGAAATCTTGAAAGACTTCGAATCCACAACGAACCAACACCTACCACCTCCCATTCTCTCCATTTCATATCAACTGCTTATCTAACCATATTTGTTAAGTACAAGAAGCCAAACTTATTTCACGGGTAAATTTCACTCACCTCATTTCATTAATTTAGGCAAAATGCATTTAACCACCATTAATTATAAATTTTGTTAAATATCTTCTTTATTTAAAATCAAAAGGAAGCTAGAGAATGAAATTGATAAAGAAGAAAGGTTGTTTGCAGAACATTTGGTTTTTAACGATCTAAAGACCCTTATTAGACCCTTACACAAAAAGTGTGGAGCCACACATATGTTGGTAAGCTCTTTAGTAGCATAGGTAAATGGATGGGGGCTTTATTAATGAAACCACACATGATTGAACGTTAATTCCATTCCTAGTCATCGATTATTGATCTTAATTAAGATTGACACTAGGCTCTTGCATATATAATATTGCACCTTTTCATAATCAAGATCCGATATCAGTATTTTTATGATCAAGAAGCCTATAATTGACATTTTTTATCGAAAAACTAAAATAATATTGTTATATCAACTGTTCTTAATGTGTTAAATATGGGGCACCAGGGACCAAAATGTTCTAATTCTGTTATATACTAAAGAAACGAAATTGTTAAAGATTGGTCCTATACTTGTTCAATTAACTTTCTGCACATCCCTAGCTATATGACCTGCTTGCTTCCTTCTTAACAATGATATTTAACGTCTCCATGACATGGCTACGGAGTGGCAGGTATTTTTACAAAAGTTGCATTTCATTTGGCTCCAAGCCCTTAATCTCCACTACGTACCCTCAGGTTTCTATCATGCTTTATGCCAGGGGAAACTGGTTCCTGTTGCCTACGGAATGAATAGATTTCCGAGAAGCTCAAATGGAGGTGCGTAATCCTGATGTAGAAGGGAACCAATAATAATAACAAAAAGGCATGCAAATAATTATTTGTGAGATAATGCTTCAAAATTTAACATGAAACAATCTTTTTTTGTCAATCTTTTACAGAGATAACCACAGGAAAAGTTCTTCCTGGGACGATTTCAATGGTTAGAATCTGAATTCTTGGGCAATCCATAAGATTCAAATTCAGACTATGTTATTTTACAGAGCATACATCCATGGCGCATGCATTTCAGAATCTTGAAGGAGTTTGTGAATAACATCACCATATGTGATATGTGCCAGTCAGTCTATGTCAGTCTCAAGCCCAAAGTCAAGTTGATACTCCCTGGGGTTTAAGGAAGCTAGACAAAACTTCTCTTCCTCCGGTTCTTCGTAATTTATAAGAATCCACTGCCCCAGAAAATCAGTGAAATTCCACCTGCACATTTTCTTTTTTCCTCCCTTGATACTACTCCCTTCTTGTCAACATTAATGGTTTTTGTTGCCTGCCATCTCTGAGACAAGACGCTGGCTCTTGCACGGTTCCACCAACCTTAAAAGCCCAAGTAAGATGGTAAGGAAGACAAAGGGGCCGGGCCTAGCAAAAATGTGAAATAGTCAGCCGTATGAAGAATAATGGAGTAGAAAGAATCCTGAATATATATATATATATATATATGGAGATTAATAGATAGAACATTGATGCACAAATTAAGGTGAAAGCAATAGTAGTGTTTTTGTGGTGAATGTTGGATGAGACACATCTGTATTTGGTTTTGCCATGGATAATAGCTTCAAGGGTGCACACCTCGTGTTTATTTCGAGAATCGCGTCCTCTGGATTTTTGTTCTTAAATTACATTCTATTTGAGAATTTAATTTCCTTTCCTATGTATAATATGCATCCTTAATTGTATTAGTTTTCATGTATTTGTGTTTCCTTTCAAGTTACATGAGATTTGGTGTATCCTTTTCTTTCTTTAGACATTTATATGGTAAAGTAACGAAGGACATGGCTTGTATTACCATACTTGTTCTGTGATTGCTCAAATGTTTTAAATCCAATAAAGTTCTTAATATCATCCTATTCTTTGAGTTGAAGGTATTTAGTGTGTTTGATAGTAATTCTAAAAAACGTTTTTAACCATTATAACATTTTAATAATAAAAAAATTTCAAGTATTAAAAATATTAGAAGCGCTTCCCAAAATCACTATCAAATGAGTTTTTAACTTATAACAAATTTATGAATTTTTCTTTTAAATTTATATATTTAGGCTAATTAATTTTTTTTTTTGTAGACATAAGAGAAGGATTTATTAGGTTTTGAGTGCATTTAGGAATATTTGTATTCAAAATGTTTTCTCTTAAAGTGTTCTTAGAAGAATCAATAGTTAAATGTTGCTCTAAAAAAAAACTATAAATGATTTACCAACATTATTAGTTATTTTTCAAATTTTTGAAAGTGTTTCCTTAATTTTGTTAAACACCAATGTTTTTTCATAAATACTTTTTAAGTTAAAAAGGTTAGTTTGAAAATACTTTGAAAATGATTATTTTCAAATTATTGTTTAAGTCAGATTAGATTAGGTTAGTTTCCCACCCCCAATATAGATTTCCTAGATTTTATGGCCTCATTTGTAAATTTAAGAAATCTATATTAAATGTCCTTAATTAAAAAACATCCTCGAGTGCCATTATGGTATTAATACCTCCATTTCTTCACAAAGTTTTAGTAAATGTAAAAAAGGTATGATTCTAAATCAAATTCATATAATTAAAAAATTGTTCTTATCTATAGTTTAAAAGAGGTAAATTACAAAAGTCATGACTCCTTATATTCACCTGTAGTTCAATTCAACTCTTGAACTTCTTTACAAGTAACATCAACCCTCAACCCTAAATCATAATGGTTATCTAATAAACCATTTTATCAGGAATTTTTTTGTCAAAAATTAATAAGAAACTCATGTACCTAATGAACAAATTAATTGAACACATCTAAATATCTATTGTATTAGAAACTTATTTAGTATGGGAATGGGGGTAGTCTGAATCAAATTTGACAGAACTTAGTACACATTTGGATACAATTTATGATTGAATTTTTTTTTTTTCAAAAAAGTTAATGGACTGAATTAATGATATATATATGCATATAAAAGTGAGTTCTTAATTTACCTAAGAAGAAACACCCCGTATATATGGTAAGTGATAGAAGGAATATATATTGTTTTCCCTTGTAATTTTAAGAAATATTATACATTTTTAGAAATAAATTAAAGACCCAAATAGAAAATAATTTAAGAATAAATGCAGAGGAGCAATTCTGGAAATAAACTAGAGATGAACCCTTGAATATATTACAGATAGATGCTGAATTACAGATGTGTTACACCCCATCCTTCACTATAAAATCACTACTATTCTGCATCAATACCTATCCAATAATTCTCCATAGATTTTTTTCAATATTCTTTCTACTTCATTCATCTTCCCATGGAAGACTACTTCTCATTTTTGCCAGACCCCATTATCGTGCTTATCATCTCCTACTTGGCCTTTAGGGACGCTGCCAGAACCAGCGTCTTGTCCCAGAGATGGCGCCATCTATGGCGTTCAACAAAGAACATCGAATTTGACGAGACCCTATTCATGAGAGAAGTGGAATCAAGAGAGGAAAGAGAATTATGTAGGAGGGATTTCATCTATTTTGTGAGGCAGTGGATACTTGACTACCAAGAGCCAGTGGTAGACATGTTCCGCCTAGCTTTCTCGCACCCCAAACAGTACCAGCTTGAGATGGAGAACTGTGTTAGGTTTGCTATTGCCCATGGCGTCAAAAGGCTGGATCTTGACTTCTGTGATCCAGCATGGGGTGAATACAATTCTGATGAACCTCCTCCCTCATTTGCTTTACCATCTTGCGTTTACAGAAATAGGGTTCTTGAGTCTTTGAGGCTCTATTCTTGCAGTTTCCATGTTTCGAGGTTTAATACTTTTACTGCACTCAAGGATCTGTCAATTGGATGGAGTGAACTTAAAAGTTTTGCTCTGAGTGCCTTGTTGGTGAACTGTCCATTGCTTGAGAGTCTGAGCTTGAAAAAGTGTTGGAATTTAGATGATCCTGTCATTTCTGGGCCGAAGCTGAAGCTTCGGAGTCTGGTCATGGATAAGTGCGCTTTTATCTATCGGTTCACTGTTGGGGCGCCATTGTTGCGATCCTTGAGCTACTCAGGAGCAGTGTCTGAGTTCGTCTTTTTGAACCAACCTCCTGTGGAGAAGGTAGAGCTGGACTTCGGGCTTGAGCCTGATATCGACTATGAGGGCACTTATGGTGATGTTATTCGGGAACTCCTTGGAGATCTCAAATGCACTACTTTAACTGTTTGTAGTTTCATGCTTCAGGTACAACTTCCTCTACTGATCCTGGATTTTCTTTTTTCCATCTTTTTTTTTTTCTCGGTAAGCAAACATATATAGTCTGAAGAAACTGATACATATACATGTTTGAAGTTTGTTCTCCATTAACACCAAAACACACGCAGGATATATACGAATTCATTCAAACATGTCTTTTCCTTTAGATTTAAAACATACCCGAGTCCATTTTGATTTTGTTGAAGATGTATGGATCTTCTTAAGGCTGTGGAGGGCACCATCTTTCTCAGTATTCTCCCTGGTGATGGAAGCGGGAGAGAACGGGTACTGTTCTTTATTCAAAAGATGTAATCATCCGAAGAACAGACACTTAACCTTTATATACCCTCCTACCTTAAGGACTATACCCTTTGGGTTATTGGGCCTCACGAGTCTTAGGCTCATCATTTAAGGCTTGTGATGACATTCCATACTCTAGATCAATCAATAATCATATATATATATATATATATATAGCTAAATCCTTAACAATGGTTAATATGATGTGAATCCACATTTATTCTAACAATATATACACAGCAATCCACATTTATTCTAACAATATATACAGCAACTGCCTTTTTCATCGGAGAGGATGCCATTGTGGCAGCATCTTCAATTTCTAACACACTTGACAGTGAGGACAGCAGTCCATGAATATGAATCTTATGGATTCGCTTTCTTACTGAGTAGCTGCCGAAGATTACAGATTCTAACCATTGAAATAGTCCCTGGAAGAATATTCCCTGTGAGTATCCATCTCTGTGAATGATTGACAAAGAATTTCTTTCATGTTGAACTCATAAATAATAATCTCGTTTTTTTTCTTTTCTAGGATTATGCGCCACCATCTGAGCTTCGAGGTAACAATGTATTCTGGAGGCAACAGGAACCGGTTTCCCCCTGTATGATAGAAACCCTAAGGATAGTGGAGATGAAGGGCTTTGGAGGGGAACCTAATGAACTGCTACTTGTAAAATACCTGCTTCGCCATGGCCATGTCATGGAGACATTAAATATCATTGTGAAGAGGCAAATGGGTCATGGAGACGCTGATACTGAATCGAATTCTCGATCGTGGGCAGAAATGTTGCAATATTATGCAAGAGCCTCTTCTGGGCTGCAGATATTGATTTCATAAATGGGGTCGAGAATCAGTAATTAGTTATTAATATTATTTGCTCAATCATGTTATTGTAATTTTTTCATGAATTTTCTCAATATATTTAAATATATATTAGATGATAGATTTCTCGATAAATAGATCAATAAAGCTTTTGTTCATTTACTTATGCTACTAAAGAGCTTGCGAACAACCTATAGCTCATATTATAGATGTGAGACTATGGACTAGTATACAAATCCAAAAAGGGTAATGATCTCTATACCGTTGTTCAAACTGTTTTAACGGTTTTCTAGGTCATTAAAAGTCATATTTCATATATACATCAGTTTAATATATTGATCATTTTTTATTATGATTTGTAGAGTTTTTAAAAAATTATTCTTTCTACTACAAAACTTACCATTAGACATCTATATAACCCCGATGCCGTGAATGTGAAACTATGAACTATTTTGGAAGTCAAGAAAAATAATGATTTGACCAAAAAAATTCTTTCTCTAATGGTATTCTATGTCATGTGTAAGAGTTTAATGATTATTCATAATTTCAAATTATAATTGTAATCTTTATTATTTACTTTTATGATGGTTTTAATCATTCTACTATGCACTAAAGAGAACTCTATTCTATTGATTAAACCATACACTACTTCAAAAGTCAAGAAAGAATAATATTATCATCAAATCCTTTTGTATAACCATCATCTTTGTTATACAAGTTCAAGTAAAGAGCTTAATATACATGTATGAGACAATGTACTATTATAAAAGTCAAGAAAGATAATGATTTTTTATCATTTTTGAAATCCTTTAATTTCTATAATATATAGGTTTTTAGGTCCTCATGAAGGGTGTATATGTTTTATATATACATGATCAAGTTCATTGATGATATGTCATTTTTTATTACGATGGTAACTCTAACTATAGATAGGGGATCATGCACTAACTCTACACTATAGATAGAGCACCATGCACTACACAAGTCAAGAAAGATAATTATTTTTTACCAGTATAGAAATCCTTTTATATAACGGTTTTAAGTCATTGTAACCATATGTCATATAAAAGAGTCTAATAGATTCGGTATTTTCAATTATAATTTTATAACCGTTATTTTTTATGATGGTCTTAACCATTACCTTATGCTATTAAATAGCTTAATATATGCTTAGCTCAAATGCTAGTTATGGATGTGGGACTACGCACTACTATAGAAGTAAAAAAAGATAATATTTTTTTATGGTTATTGAAATCTTGTTATTTAACGATTAATTTTTAAGTCATCGAAAATATCCGTACATAAGAATTTAATATGATTTGCCATTTTAGTTTATAATTGCAATCTTTATTAATTACATTCATGATGGTTTTACATTATCTTATGCACTAAAGTGCCTAAGAAAACATTCATGTAATTCTATATTGTAGATGTGAGGCTATGTATTACATTAAAAGTTAAGAAAGATATATTATTATTTTTTATTATGATTGAAATGTTTTTGTATAATGGTTCTTAAATCATTAAGGCTATGTTTGGTTCAAGAAAAATTGAGAGAAAATGTTAGGGGAAAAAAATAAAAAGGAAAAATAAAAGGAAAGAAAAAGTGAAGAAAAAAAAATTTTAAATTAATAAATTATTTTCATATATTATTTCAAACTTATTTCACTTATTTTTTCTACTCTACATAAAGATTAAATAATTTAAACATATATAAATTTTTAATTATATTTTATTTTTTTTTCATATTATCCATAATGAAATCAAACATGAAAAAATAACTTTTATTTATTTTTTTGTTATCTTCTCTTCATATTTTTCGGCAAAAAGTCTCATGTTATAAATAAGATTTTAATAGATTTATTGTTTTTTTATTATGATTTTTTGACCTTTTATTATTTACTTTTGTGATGGCTTTAACCATTGTTTTATGCAACTAAAGAGCTTAATAACACATAAGAGTTCAAATGCTATAAATTTGAGACTATATATTATGATATAAAAGTCAAGAAAGACATTTATGGTTTACCCTTACCAAAAGTCTTTAACTGTCTTTTAGGTCATTATAAACTTTATGTCATATATGAGTTTCATAATTCAGCATTTTTTTAATTAAATTATGATTTTATCACCTTCATCAATTACTTTGATAGTGGTTTTGAGGGTTATTGATGTATGCTAGTAACAAGCTTGATAAACATATAGTTATAACGCAGTAGATGTGAGACTATGTAATACAATAAAAGCTATATAAAAAAAGGAAAAAAAAAAACATTTTTAACCATCATGGAAAGCCTTCAAGGAAACCAACTTTTAGGTTGTTAAAAATTGTATCATCTATAAGAGTTTAATAGATTTATCATTTTTTATTGTGATTTTATAACCTTTGTAATTTACTAGGATGATATTTTAAACCATTATTAAAACAAATTGTGATAATCTTTTATCCTATAACCATTATTAATTAGCTAGCTTGGTCATTGGATCATAAAGATTTTTACAAAATCTTTATTATTAATGGTCATTTAAGTCCATCTTAAAACTAAATTTATGATAATTCATACATAATGGAGTTGATGTTACAATATAATCTATATGCATCATCCACCTCTGTGTTCCAAACATTTCCAATGATAGACAAATTTTCAATGAACTCTTAGTCTTGGTTAAGATTTTTTTTTTTTTTTTAATTATGATTTTCTCATCTTATAGATCATGACCATGCACTATTTCAGAAGTCAAGAAAGATAATTAATTTTTATGTACCATTATAGAAATCGTTTCATATAACGGTTTTAGGTCATTTATTAAAAGCCACATATCATATACGAGAATCCAATAGATTTGGCATTTTCAATTATGATATGCGACTAGAAGTTATGTACCTCTTTAAAAGATAAAAAAGATCATTATTGTTTATGGTTATGATCCTTTTGTATAGTTTTTAGGACATTAAGGTCATATTTGGTTCTTGAAAAATTAGAAGGAAAATACAAAGACACAAAGTGGAAGGAAAAATAAATAAAGAAAAAAAATATTTAAATTCAATAAAATATTTTTATATGTTATTTCAAACTCATTTCATTTATTTTAACTAATTTATATAAAAATTAAATAATTTAAAAACATATAAGTTTGTAACTAATTTTATCTATCTCCACCCCCACCAATTCATTTCCTATCTCCACCACTGATTAATTATTAACATGTTCATTATCTATTAATTCAGTTAATTATTAACATATTCATTATCGTTTTAACTCAGTTAGAACATGGCTAACAAAATACTCCTTTGATATAATCTTATTATAGTTATCTTTTGGTAAAACTTTATGTGGGATGGTTATATTTGACTTCATCCAAAACCAAAATCTTAATAACTAGATATGACTTATGAGAGATGACTTAAATTTAATCAAGTCAACAAGCATATTAAAACCTTGTTGGGAATAATTTTTAAGAAGCCAAAAAATCTTTTTCAAATTCAATTGAAGTTTTGTGTTTAATGTAATTAAACAAGCATATAACTTAGAAACTAGCCTAATATATAAGTTAAGAAAATATTGCTACTTAGAAACTAGTCTAATATATAAGTTAAGAAAATATTTTTTTTTTTTGTATATTTCATGTGTAATAAGAAGTTTCAATATTATATTTCAAAAATTATGTGCTTCACTTTAACTTAAACTTTCAACTAAAACAAAAAAATAAAAACTTAGAGCCTATTTGGTAACTATTTTTAAAAACAATTTTTAAGAACTATTCTCTTTTTATATAACAAAAATCTTTTTGGGAACATGAAATGTTTTTAACCTGTTGTTAATTATTTAAAATATATTTTTTAAAAACTTTTTATATATGTAGTATTTTGTTTTTAATCATTCTCAATGCTTATATAATTATTTTTTTAAACACCTCTAGAAAAACAAGTAAAAATAATTAAAAGATGTTTTTTGAAAAGATCATATTTTTAAGGAAAAAAAAATTATATTTGGTAAAGTGGTTGCCAAACAGGGTTTTAAGCAACTTATCCAAACAGTGCCTAGGTAACTATAATAGAATGTCTTAATATAATGTGATTTTATGTCAAATTGAGGGTTTCTACCTTAAACTTTCAACTTTTTATACATTCTCTGCCACAATTATAGGTTTTTTTTCTTTCCTAATAGGAACAAAAAAGCTAGATTAGGTCTAGTGAAAATCATAGATATATATCTGGCTTCATAAAGAATCCAACCTAATGGAAATTGTGCAAATTTTTTTATCTTGCCGTGCTTGATGTTATTTTCACATGCATTCAAGTGCTTTAAGTAACCAAACTGCCATAGTCCATTACTTCTGAACTTTTTGCACATGATTAAACCATATATTCTGATTATTTTTGTGGACTGAATGATAATCAATAAAAATGGAAACATATGCACTGCCTAGCATGATGGCTGTTCCTTGCAGGTACTTCTGTTATGACCAGCTTTATGGCAACGGGAACAATGCAGTTTCCTCTTGTCCTGAAGTTGAGAGTCAATCTGCTTCTTCCTCGGTCGACCAGGAGGTCTTTTATCTGGGGGTGGATGAAGAATACTCATGCTTCCAACCAGAGAGTTGGGGTCATTTCCATGGAGCTCAGACAAGGTGGGCATATCATGGATTGGCACTGAAGGCATGTTGGAGGCATATATTTGCTCCTGTGTCTCCTTCATATAGCATTTCTCCACATAATCATAAATATTAGTGTTTGCAGCAGTTACAGCACAACAAGCATGTCGGCAAGGGATACCCGTCATTTCCCACTCGCGGCAGCTGCATGATTTCATGTCCAATGCCACTGCAAAAGTCTCCCCATTCTCGTGTACCTCCATATTAGTAGGCGAGATAGTATGGTGATTCAAACCAACTGCTAGGTTCTGGTTTTCTTTGATTTTCATTTCAATCTTTCCACCCACAGGAGTTTCCCACTTCGCCACCTCTGACTGCTTTCTCAATAGAAGCTCACTTAACTTTAGACGATGAGCAGTAATGAAGCCTACAACTGGTAAATCTCTTTCCTCCTGCACAAATCTGTTAAAGGACTCTACCTGACTTGTGAAGATCTTATCCCATCGCCTTCCAGGGAACAAAGAATTAGCCCAATGCTCTGGTCCAGTGGACACAACCCAATCATATAACTCCTCCTTTAACAACCGCATCTTTCCTAACATTGCTTCATATTTATCAGTTGTTCTTGCATATGCAATGTCGTTGAGAAGTTTCAGTGCTATTTTCTTTTTGTCAGTTCCCATCTTTAAGACCGGATTACTACTTATGAAGTAGTCTAGGCTCTCCTTCAAATGGCTGAGACAGTGAGCATTGTAATCACTGCCAAACACTTTATTAGCTGCTGAAAGAAAGCTTGGGTTCCTGTCTGAAACTAGAACCACGTGACGATCCATCAGAATAGACTTTAGATGCTCTAGGAACCACAACCAGTTTTCATCATTATCAGTATTAACTACCCCATAAGCTAGAGGATATAAGCCATCATCTGCATCTAAGGCAGATGCAGACAACAAAGTGTCTTTATATGGCCCACTCAAGTGATAGGCATCAACAAACAGCAACTCCCTACATCCATTATGGAAACCGGTTATGGAGCATCCATATGCAACAAATAACTGCCTGAATTTATTCTCATCACTACATGTCCATTTGGCAACTGTACCTGGAATTGACTCCATAAGTCGCTTGCACATCCATGGAATTAGCTTGTAGGAGTCCTCTGGCTTCCCATTAATTGCCTCTTTTGCCTTCTTCCTTGCCCTCCATAATTTTTGATAGTTCGCTTCAACATCAAAGTCTGATTGATCTTTATGTATCCTTTTAGACAAAGAGCAAGGATCAGCACTTGGCTTCTCTACAATCAATCCTGAAACCAAATTAGAACTCAAACCCAGTTTGCAACCCATCTGATCCTGCACAGAATGTTTGTGAATGTTGATAAATCTTTTCACCATGACTAATCTTGTGTTTCCTTCACAAACAGCTGTTACTTTCCATGGACAACCATCAACCTTGCATCGAGCGCTCATATATTCATAACTGTTGTCTTTGACTGTATATTCAAAATTATTTTCAAGTGAGTGTTTCTCAACAGCAGACTGAAACTCTTCTGGGCTGTCAAATAATTGGCCTTTTTCAAAAATGGCCTTTTTATGCATAGCAGCCACAAGTGGGGAATTTTCAATGTGCTTTGGGATAGAAGCCATGATATCATTGCCGCAAAGATTGGTATTGGGCTCTTCATTACTCCTGTTTGGTATTGGTTGCATAGCAATGTTTGACGAGGACCTTCAAAATTCAGTGATACAACAAGCATTTTCAGTATCATATTTAATAGCCATACAAATTAAAATTTAATCTGATTACAGGTCGTGGGGGCTGAAAATCATACCCAGAACTGCCATCATTTGCATGGTCCACATACCCGTTAGCACCACTCTCAACTGGTATTTGTTGCAAAGCTGGGTTTGAGCACCTACAAAAATGTAACATCCCAGAAAACGATTCATCATAGACAAAACTAATGGCAACATAAATTATAACAATAACAGTAATAATACCTAATCCGAGTAAGTATGTCATTGGGCCAAAAAGAAAATGAAAAAGAAAAATTCATACCTCAAGACACCATCAGCATGAGCCACATACACATCAGCTATTTCATCATTCAATTCCAACATGGCCTTTAATTGAGAATCATTTTTCAAACAAATATATTGTGTCTTATCAAGCTTAGCAGAATAGTATAGTACTTTTCCTTTTGGGTCAATGCCAAGATGCTCGCACACAAGCGGTACAAAAGCATTGTAGCTTGTACCTTCAGTAAGGAGAACAGCCACTGTAATTCCTCCTTCATAAGTCACATTTCTTGCAGTGTCAATTTTACGCTTTCCCCCCCAATGACAAAAACAATACAGTCGCTTCCCAACACCAGTCATCTATAAAGTAGCGGTAGCAAAAGATGCATTCCTGAATTATCAATCACCTACATTGCAAATTATCAATGAGTAAATTGTCAGCTATCAATCAAAGACAAGTATTATCCTAAAAAAATGGCATTAGAGCACTCCAAATATTGGGGATCTATCCACAGGTCAATAATCTATTTCATCATGACTCAACCTATCAGATAAAAGTATTTAACACGAAAAACATGTGGTGCCTTTGGCTGTTTAGATAATATGAGAAAGTGAGCCTTCTCTCTTTCACATACAATTCTACCTTGTCATTTTATCAGTTATGCTATATGACTCTTTATTGTTTTCCTTTATGTACATTCTATTAATGTTCATGAATCAGGGGATTTGAAATTTCTTCTTTTCCTTTAATGCTCTCTTCTGTTGCTGAAAAAGGTAGGAAAGAAAAGTATAGTAAATTTATTTTAATCCAAAATTTTAATTTTTAAGAAATTTAAACCTAAGGAAGACAAAAAGGAAAATGCAAATAGAAAAATAAAACCTTGAGTTTCTTCTCTTTTCCTTTAATGCTGTAGTAGGATTGGGAATTCCTATCAAAAGGAAAAGAAAAAAAAAAAGAAATAAACTGCAAAAAATTTATCCCTTGAAACATCATAATAGCAAATGGTTCATCGTCCAATAAGCATGGAAAATATAAATGATTCATGATGTAACATAACAGAGAGAGAATTGTTTAGACAAATAAGACAAAATTATATTCATGATTCTGTTCATTACATGAATTTCTGTTCCAGTTTTATTTCTTTTCATGGTTGAAAATGACTTGGGGCAAACCATTACCAGAGGTGTAGAAAATCTGATGTACCAATCAGTTTTAAAATAGCTATTTACATAGTGGGTATGAAAATTACTGCTATGGCAGCAAAACAAGTTGAATGCCATAAATTGTGGATCCAGGTTCCCCCATAAATACATTGGACACAATGACTAAAGGATTATTTTTTTTCAAATAGAACATGTAAACTATGGTCCATTGCAAAAACTAAACAGGGGGTTACCAATATCTGAAACATAAATATCAGGTCATCACTGTTGGGAATTTCAATAGCCAGCTAATTCTAAATGGATAAATTGTAAACTTCTCAGCTTGACAATCGACAAGCACACCCTTAGGATGACAAGTGATTTACAGATCTTAGGCATTAGGTGGTTGAACATTAGCCTAGTGACCCTTGATATTCTTAGCTTAGTCATGCTTTGACACTGGAAAACAAATGACAGCATCTAGAAATTGCTAAACTAATCAAGACTTCAATTTTGTGAATTGAAGCATGTTTTTTGGATTTAGTATACTAAACTCCACGAGCAAAAGTCTAAATTAATCAAATGAGAATGCACCGCTTGCAGTTTCCTTTCTCGGTGGAACTCCTAATCCTGAGAGGAATGCTTTCCTGACTAAAACAGAGAATCCTAACCCTATCTAAACACGATATCTGGTCGTAACTCCCATGGTTCTCATTGTCCTGAAAGAGAGATACCACCTAGAAAGACTGTATTGTTAAGTTGGCTTATAAGAGAATTAATTAAATAATCCTTTACACATCTTTGATTTATTTACTCTCATTCTGTTCATCACTTAATCTAATTCAACCAGATCAAAATTGAAACTGATAATTGTCTGTATAATCTTTTTAATCATTTGTTGGATTTTATTGACTAGATCACCTGAAACTGATTCCTGGAGGACATCTCCTAACAAGAAAACTAAAAGAGCGAAAATTGTAACAGCTAATCAGGAAAAGATGATCACGCAGATTTGACCAATGTGGTAGACGATGAATGAAAAAAAATGGGAGCCAAAATCTCATTGAATCATGTACTCCTCCATAGGACCAAAAAAACGAAATTTAAATCTTGAAAAACTCCCAAATCACTCATAATCCCTAATCAACAAGACCCAGCCTGAGTATACATTTCTTATGTGACTTTACCCACCATTGACAACCAACATCACAAAAACACCATAAAAATTCATGGGTAGGATGAAACCATTGAACAAATAGACTCGTATTTCGAGAATCAAAACCATTACACACATTCCTTTTCTAAGGAATCAACCACAAAGAAAATCAAAATCATGGGAAGCTATGATCCTAAAACATCTATCACAACCCTGATCTCGAAAAAACATTCCTACATTTGCAAAAATTGCCAATACAAGCAGGGGTCCAAGCATAATGCAGATACGAGAAGCCACACTCATTGCAAATTTCATTCACCGGCAATTCAAAACAAAATGTCAACCTTAAACAGAACTCAATAAAACCCACTATATATATAGAGAGAGATATATTGAACGACAGATATACATGCAGGAAAGCATGAAAGATATCTGCATATTCAAATTTCTTCCCAACAAAATATTAGCAAACCCACTACAAACCAAACCCACATAACATCCCACACAGAAGAGCATGATCCCACCAAAATATTAGTATTACCCACAACACAAACAAACCCATAGAACATCACAATTGCACACAAAAAAAAGGGGAAAAAAATACAAAAAATCGGAAGAAGAAAGAAACTCACTTTGAATTGAATGAAGGTTTTGGATGGGTTTTGGGAATTGAGAGGGAGAGGGAGGGAGACAAAGGGAGTTAGGACGGAGACTATTTCTGAATTTTAAGAATGGAAGCTCACGGGATCATGCTATTGGTATTTGGGTTTTTTTTTTTTTTTTTTTTTTGGAGTGGGGAGGAGTGGGGAGTTATAACAGGTTTCCGCAACTGCTTTGTTTGAGCATCAAAGAAAAGCAATTAACTCCTTTTTCTTAACGTATTTGTAAATAAATATATTGTTCAATTTGATGAGATTTTTTATCCATATTTGTTTTTATATTTTTTTATTATTATTATAGAGAAAAATAAATAAAAAGGATTCTAGAGTTTTTTTTTTCTTTCCAAATTTGCATTATTTCTTCCCAATTTCTAATATAAATAAATTATGGATAACAATGAATTGATTTTTTAACAAAAAAAATATTCATAACTCCAAAAAAAATATTTTAATCCTTTTTAAGTCAGAAAATTAATTTTGGAAACAAAAAAAAAAAAAAAAAAGAGAAAACAATTTGTTCTACATATAAGATCTTAGCATAATTTTTATTTTTATGATTTTATCATATTCACTCAAATTCAATAACAAGGACAAAACACAATTCCGGTAAAGTAATTGGATCTATCATGTCATTAAAATTAATTTTTTAATCTAAAAAATATATTTGATAAATTTTTTGTTCAAAATAGTTTTCGAATAATTTGTTTTAAAAAAATATATTTGAAATATTTACTGGTGTTTTCTTAGGATATTCCGAGAAAGATTTGAATGAAGAACAATTAAAAAATATGTATTTTTAAAAAAAAATTAAGTTTCAACTAAAATTTTGTTTCCAAAACCAATTTTTCAAAAATTGGCTTTTGAGACTCCAAAAATATAAAGGATTATGATAAATAAAAAATAAGTATTTGTGTATATTTCAAATCAGAAGGTTAGATGAAGTTTACAAATTATAATTTTCTAAATTTGTTAAAAAAAATTAATAAAGTTTTCGACAAATCATAAGATTCCTTTTGTAAGAAATTTTCCTATTTCAAAAAAGTCCATGAAGCATTCGTACAAGTTCCAGTTTGGACACCACAATTAATGCAGACTCGTTACTATGTATGACTTAATATTTCTCATATATATATATAATAAAATAAATTATTGCAAAATATTTTACAAATTATAATTTTCTAGTATTTTTTAAAATTTTAAGTCAAGTTTTCAACGAATCATAAAAGGAATTTAATGGACATAATTTGTTTAATAATGTTCTAATTTCAAATATTCATTATGAAATTTTGTTAAATAGGAGTCTTTTTACTTGAAAATTTTATTTAATAGTGATTTTAATAAGAGTTTTTTATATTTTTAAATTTTTTATTTGAAAGATAGAAAAATTTTATCTTTCAAATATTAAAAATATTATAAACGTTCGCTATCAAATATATTCAAAATATTTTTAAGAGAATTATTTATAAGCGCTTATCCAAAAATTATATTAAGGGATTTTTTAATAATAGAAATAATTTTTCAAAAATTTAATAATATTTCCTAAATTTTACCAAATATCATATTTTTTCAAAAACATTTTTTGACTCACACCACTTCCTATTCTACGAATTTAAGTCTATTTAGGAAAGGTTTCAAAAAAATCTTTTTTCTAATTTTAAATATGTATTTAACAAAATTCTTATTAAAATTTATTTTTAAAATCGGATTATTTTTTAAAACAAATTTACGATAATTTTATTTATATTTTAATAGATTATTCTGAAAACCAAATGTTTTAAATATGGGACCTTGACTTGGTTCGATTTACCTAATTGGATCTGTTGGACCGGCACAAACTTTTTGCCCACCCAATGAACGGGCACAACACGAAGCCCTGACCCAATTCATAGGATGAGTTTCCGATGTGGGATTCAAAGGGGCCTCTTTTTTAAGGGCTGAAAACCTTGTGGGTGCACTAGAATCAGGATTGAACCTGTCATGCACGGCTAAGGTGTGTCAAGCATCTTTGCATTGTAAATCATTTAAAATATATACGATATAATTCCAAAACTTAAAAGTAAATATAAGGATTTATGATTTATCTAATATTATAGGATAATAAATATCAAAATAATATAGATAAAATAACTCATAATTTTGAAAATAATAAAATTTATAACTATTAAAATCCAAACAATTTTAAATAATAAAATCTTATAACACAAGAATAATTACAAGTTAAATATATTTATTAAAATTAGAAATAATATCATTTTAATAAATATTCTTGTTATCTTTATTATAATCTAATCTATCAATATTAATAATAAAATGCATTTAAGACTTTAAACTTTTAATAATATATAAATTATATAGTTGTGACATCATCATCATCTACCTTTAGTCCAATTATTGAATAACTAGTAACTTTTGTGCTTTAATAATTGATCTAGTTTTAAAAACATTATATATATAATTTTTTTATAATAAATTTCATTTATTTTTCATACTGTTTTCTTTAGAAACGTGGAGAAAAATATATATAAAATTTATAGCATTTTTCATTTGCAAGGGTCATTCAAACAATAAAGATGAAAATAAAAGAGCATGCTAGCTTTTTTTTTTTCATTCTATCAATTTTCTCTATATATTTTTTTCTCATCATTTCTCACATGTTTTAAAAATCAAAGATTAAACCTCAAGGGGAGTGGGCATGGAAACAGCACCCAACGGGATTGAGAAATTGATCATGAACCTAGGCCCAAACCTCTAATCCTTGGAGAGCTATCCACAAGTGGGATACTGGAAAATCAACTTTATCTCTGAAACAAAAATATCGTTCCCCTCTACAAAGAGAAGCATACTATCCATGGTCTGCGTCAGAGTTCCCTCAATTGGGAAGACAATAGGCAAATACATGCAACACCACCAAATGGTCACCTGTTTTTGCCTCTGAACAGATTCTTTAGCTATGAATCATAATCATGGGATTTATAAGCTAACTGGGATTTAGTTTATATAGATTTTGGGTAACAAAACAACATCTATAATTCTACACTGAAGACCATTAATATTAATGGCCCAAATGCTTCAGTAATGGTGATTATCATTTGGTTCGCTTTTAGGCTGATAAGAGATGGTTATTTGAAAGATTCTATGCTCAAAATTGATACTTGTTAATTTCCCAACTAATTTTTACTCATTTTCCCAAGATCTTTTCTCTGTAGAAAAAAAGGAGAAAGGGAATGGTAGATTGTGTGAATTTTTCTTGGGTTTGGACTTTGGAGAAGCACTGTTAGGTGGCATAAGTAAACAGAAAGAAACTTCTTTAATTATGTCAAGCACTAAACCTTCGGGATTAATTTGGCAATATAATGAAGGAAGCTAAGGTAACAAGCAATTGATTAAAGGAAAGAAATATGTGGTTGTAAGCCAACCAACAGAATACACTCCTGTTAAAAGTGTTGCGATTGATACACTCCCTTAACAACAAAGTAGCTCTTTCAGCTAAAAGTCTTCAAACATGATGAACCGTAATTTAATAAAGGTCAATTACCAGTTCAATAACTTCCTTACCAGACCAAACAACAAAACTTTCTTCTAAGAGAAGAAAGACAAAAAAATAAAAAATATATATTGTAAATGGGAAAACAAAAATGCTCGAATTCAGTTTATTTCTGAGTACTTCTCTGTTAAAATATCAGCTCAGATCAGCACAGCATTGCAATGGTCAGGGAAACAGGTCAAGCTTCCTCACCCATTCATGTATATTTCATTTCTTCACATCCTGAGTGGTTGGTTTCTGGAGCTGGACCGATCCATCTTTGCCTTTTTAAAATGTGCCTTCTTGGTCGCAATTTCTTGAAAAGGATTAGGTTCACCAAAGCTACCTTTGGAGCTCCTTACTTTCTTTCTCTTGCCCCGATCATATTCTTCGTCCCTGTAAGAGTTGAAAAGGTCATACCGCAGATCAACACACATATAGAAGAAAGGGAATAAAGAGTAATCAGGCTGATCATCTACAACTAGCAATGGGGTGACTGCCTACTCTCAGCTTAAACCCATTTATCACACAGGATGGAGAACCCATGTGGATCCAGCTAAAACAGTTTTTGAGTTACAAACACAGATGAAAATAAATCAAAATCATCAACAAAAATCCATAACATTAACCTGAAGACTTTTCCCTCCCTTTCACCTAAAAGTTCCAAACCCAAACACAATTAATGCGTTAACTCTTATCATCTTTCAAGCTGTCGATGCAAGAGGGCACCTCAGCTATCATCAGTAATCACTAATAGACTATACAGCAACAGAATAAGTAATACTATTCAAAACTCACCATTCATCTGGTACATAACCGATGGTTACACCCTCCACACTTCTTGATTCCATAACCCGGTTTGAAGGCCATTCTATCTCATCCCACCGAGCAACTGCAATCAACAATACGAGGCCAAAAACATCATTCACAAAACTGAATCACTCAAGGGTTATGCTATCATATTATTATCATAATGAATGCACATTTCCAACCTGTAATTTTTAGGCATATTAGTGTAGTAGAGAAATTTCACTAGCAAATGTGTATTAATTTGGACCACTTTCAAACATTTGGGATCTGTTAGTGGGAGAACAACATGAAGAAGATGGCCAACCAGATTTGGACCGCAGGGAAAGATGTCCCATGTGAGTTTTTGTTAGGGATGGATATTAATATCACAAACCCTTCAGCACACACAGCCTCTTAAGGTCACTTTGCACAAACGGATGGATTGTTAATACCAGTGTGAATGCAACAATTGATGGGTCTCATCTAGATCTCAGCAACTTAACGAGGCTAAAATCAGCAATCTAACCAACCAAGCAATTAAAGTTTATTTTAAACAGAAAGGAAATTTCCCAAGGACATCTCCTTGATTAAATGCAATGAATGTAGATCCCAGAAGCTATTTGCCCACAGATGTACCAAGTGAAGGGTTCAGAAATAGTGCAGCTTATGAAAGGTTAAAACATATTCTTGAAGTTGATAATACAAATAATATATGAACAAATAAAAATTTACCAATTGTCTTGTCTAGACCTCTGGTAAGCATACTCATCAATCCATTCTGCATCCGATCTCTCTTACTATCATTTAAACTATCAGAACCTTGTGCATCCCACTGTTTTGCAACTGAGCTAGAGCTCTTTTGTGGTTCTTTATCTGTTGCAAGCATTGCTCCCTCCTGACCAATTCTGTCTCTGATCTCCATATCCATGGTATCTATCAGACATTCACTATTAGAGGTTTTTACATCCTTCCCAGCAGTTCTCTTATCTCCCTTTTTGGTACCATGCTTAACCCTTTTTCCCTGAGGATTAGTTGGACCCACAGAAATTGTCTGGGTTTTATCAGATGTGGATGGGCCCTGATCAATAGATAAACAACCTGCTTCCAGTAAGCGTTCTTGAGTGAGATTCTTGATGTCAGAAGTGTGCCGTTTGCTCCTTCTCTGCTTTTTCTTCTTTCGCAGGCTCAAGGATGCTCGGAAGAGGTTGTTTGAGACAAGATGCATGCTTCTCTTCATGTGCTTCTTTTTTAATTTTCTGTGAGGCTTGCAATCAAGTGTTTTCATGTGGATAGATCCATTCATCATGCTTGGCGGGCTAGAAAATTCTACTGACTTGGTTGATAATTTCTGGCCACCATCATCAACCTTTTCAATAAGTAAGTCACCAGCAGCACTCCCTTTGGGTATACTACCAACCTGCAATGAAGGAAAACGTCAATGTTTGACCAAACAATTAATTTGACTTTAAGGTATTCAATAAATAAAATAACTACCTGAAAACTTTCACCACCAGGACCATTTGGCAACTTAACAGGTTCTATTTTCTCCAATGTTCCATTTGCATTTGAAATAATACCAACCTGCATAAAAAAGGTATCATGGGTTAAGAATAAGGTGTAAAATCCACCATAGCATATATATATATATATACCGCAAAGGGAATGGAATTTCCAATTGCCTTCGGAGAGGTCTTCTCTGAGTCAGGCTTATCGGCAGCAGAATTATGGGAACCGAGGCAGTTGGCTTGTATGACATCTAAGATGCCCTGATCTTTCTTAGAAATTTCATCCTCACTGCGCACATTAAATTTGGCACCAGTTGAAGCTGCAACAGCATTGTCAAGATTGGTGATACCACTTCCCTTAACAGATGGAGCTGATGGTGGCATGGATTTCTCCAGAGTAGGGTTCAGAACAGAAGGCTCCTTCACTCGCTGTTTTGATAATGCTACATTAGGTGGAGGTTCAGACATGGGACCATTTTTCAATGCCAAGCATTCAGATGAGAACCTGCTACTTTTTGGAGCTGATGCTTCTTTTGATAGAATCTCCTTTGACAAGCCAACATTAGATACATCATTTGTGGTTACAGTAGCAGAAGCAACGGCACCACTTAAACTTTTCTCGACTGGTCGATTTTGAATGGTTTCCTTTATACCTTGACTTATACTGGAACATGTTTTCTTTGCTATGGCACTCACAACCAAGTTTTGTTTCTGAACAACATCAATGGATTTCTTTGGAGTGAAGTTTTTTCTATCACGAACATAAAACAACATGTAGGCCTTCTGATCCAAAACAGTCCTCTCACTAACCTGGACAACCTGTATGCCAAATTAGGGTAAAATCATAAGGAAGTCATCCCCCTATCTAAAAAAAATGAAGGTGCACGCATTAGGAGGTGTCCACACAGTGTATGGAACCATGAATCCGTTTTTTGCTTTATACAGCATTTTAAGGGATAAGCACACTGCAGAATGGAGTCACCAATAGATGAAGACATGAAATATGAGGCCTTCACCAATATATTTTCATGTGTGAAATGATATGTTTAAAACTGAGGAACTTGGAGTTGTAATACTGAACTCCAAGGGGAAGCCTAAATTATGTTGGAAATTACAAGAGGTGCACATATATTTGATAGGTAAACTTTTCCCCATTGGGACTTGAACCCGGACCCTACCACAATCCTCCCCATACCTTTACCACTTGAGCCAGGCCTCAAGGGCTAGGTAGTTAAGATCATATTTAAATAACATTTTTTCAAATCATAAAAAGATCATACCATAAAATGACACATTCATTTCAAATGGAATGATGTCATCTGTGCATGGTTTACAAACATACTCCCAGAATACCCATGAGTATAGACTTGAAAATGTTAAGTTACTTCCTACCCGATTGTCATCAAGGGAGTACCACATGCCAGTTGAAGTGCGAACAAAGCAGTAGTAGTGGCCAGAATGGGTGCTCCAACCGGCATGGACCAAAACCCCATAAAGAGTATACTTCAAATTTTCTTCCTGCCCAGTAAAGAAAATTAACCGTAAATAAATAATACAACAGCACAAGCTGCAAGTTACCACTGGCACATACAGAAATATCAGAATGTCAAACAAAACAACAAATTCAGTGCAAGAGAAGGACGAAAAGTTCTCAATAGATGGTAGCACCTGAGAGGTCTATCAAGCATACAGGACACATGCAGTTAGATAAAATCTGTCTACATATATGATATATGGAAAGTAAAAATTAATGTTATATCGGTACCACCTAACAATTTGGTATGGAAATGCTTGATACAATTAATAAGCCTGATAATCATCAAGAAATCTTTTGGAACCAAATTTTAATTTTACTTCAGCCATCAATGATAATAAAGCACTGTCAAACACATAAGGGGTTCTACATGAGATTCAGCAAAAACATAAAATCCAGAGCACCAAGTACCTACCATATGTGCCACTTTTCCATTGCGTACCTAATTCATTATAACAACAATGGTACCAGGGACTTAATTTTCAATTTCGACTTTGACCAAACTTTCCAACTGCTATTGAACTGCTACATAGAAATGTTTTTGCAAAATGGATGTAAAACAGTTTCTTCATTGGGGACAGATGAAATAATGAAGAGAAAAAATGTCAGGGACACCTGTGGAAAATTTTTAAGAAAGGCATAGAGAAGTGAATTTATTTACAAGTAAAATTAATTTTTTTAATACACTTCTCTTACCATTTGCAGCCTGCTTAACCGAACTATTTCAGCCCATTTTTTCCTTCATCATTTGTATTTATTTCAATTTCTGGCATTCTGCAATAATTTCTTTCAAGTGATGCATCCTGTTTCTATATCATGAATTGTTTTTCAAACTCACTTTCCCCCATGGAAACTACTATTAGTAAAAATTAGATTGAAACTGTGGACCATGTGCAACATGTGAAAGTTGACCAAGTTTCCAAAATCAGTTGAAGAAATTAAAAAAAGTCACTCACATAGGAACCACTGACAAAAGGTTTTAAGTCCATTGTAGGACCAAAATGAACTTTCTTGTCAATCTTTTGTCCAGGATCATGTGCACCAAACCGCTTTAGATGGATGGTCAGAACATAAGGTGCCTTGTGAACTGTGAGCTGTTTAAGAGCCTTAACTTTCTGTTTGCACCGCTGACATTGGTACTGTCTCTCACCACCATCTAATTGTTCTGTTGCTGTGAAGTGCACAAGGGCCTTATGCAAGGAATCTGCTTTGAAGATTTCAAGACTCAAATCTAGAAATGGATCAAATTTGTTGGAGCAGTAGGAGCACTGCATGCATTTCACCTGAAAATGCAACAAGTAGCCATCAAAGAATGATATAATAGGAGCTTCCTACATCGGAACATTTTAATAGCATTGTCGAGTCCCTTCTAGAACATATAGCTTATTCACAAGATCTCAAGAATAACTCCTAATTCTGGATTTTTCATAGAGGTAAATAATTCCTGTTTGCCAACATTATCATTGTGCTCCAATGGCAACTAAAGGTTACCTGACTACGAAGGAGACCACCAAAGATCTTGTGCACCAAACTTTTCTCATAAGCACTAGGGGATTCACTTGGCACACCTGAAGGTAAGCAACATTTGTGCATTGTTTCAAGCAAATGTACCATATACTCATGTGCATCCTCCTGTCTCGCATTTCTGAAGTTACGAGATATGCCTAATTGTACAGTCAAGAATAACTAATTTTGTAAGATCAAAATAACAACAAAGGCCTTATACATAAAGAACAGAGTAAACCATTGAGCTATACCCTCACAGAATCTGACATGGCAGGACATGTCCTTCAGCACTCAGGTATGTCAGAAAATTGTGTCTTTCACTTGGAGCTCATTGGAATCAGAAATTTTAATGTTTTGATAAATAAAAGCAAATTCACTAAAGGCTCCATTAGATCTCAAGAAGTTGTAGGGAAGGGGGGCAAAAGGAAGGAATCTCAAATTCTTTTATTTTATTTCTCATTAAAAATATGAAGGAAAATAAAATATGATGAAAATTCTTTATAGAAGGATGGAGGAAAAAAGTGTATTGAGCTTATAGTTTTTTATATATTTAAAAACTATAATATGTTATTATGGATACTATATACTAATAGCATATAATAAAAAAAACCCTATACAGCACCACTCGGTGATTTTGATTGCTTCCTCCAAATATAGACTAAATAAGGGTAATCAATTTTACCTATTATAAGCTATTAGTATATAGCATACATAATAACATATTAATTAATACATAGCTTTCCTTTATACTTTTCCTCAAGTTTTGCATGATCCACATTGACCCTAAACGTGCTTAAAAGGGAGGTTTGTAGCTACACCTAGTTTGTATCTAGATATTTGAATTTAAACCCATCATACAATAAGGAAACTTGCTTAGCATTGTTGATAACTCACTATATATCATTTAGAAGAAGAAAATATGGAAAATCCAAAAGGATGTTAAGAACAAATAACATAAATTGGAGACAGCACTCAAATTTTGGAACCTAAACACCAACCTCCTCTTTGTCATCATACGACCAAAAACAAGGGAAAGAAAATCCAAGAAACTTAGTAGATGAGTAACAGAAAAAGACAATCAATATGACAATATCATTAACCGAAGATACAAAAAGTGCAATCACTATGACACTTCAAAAAGGATACACCGTAAGTTAGAGACAAGATCCTTGGGTACTAATATTCTTCCAGTTGACTGAAGAGCACGGCTGACATGCTTCTGGATAGCACATAAAGCACAAAATCCAGCAATACGACCTTCATTCACATTAAGACAGACATTAGAAATAAAGCATGGCTACAACATACTGGCCTCCTAAACTCAGGTTCAAAGTGAAACAGTCACAAATTAGATAAATAACAAAATGATACAAATACTAAAAAAATATAATTTAGAAAAAATAGAACAGGGGGCAAAATTACTAACAGAATCTTAGTAAAGATAGTTCAATCAAGAACTTGTTTACTCAATCTAGATTATCTTGATTATAGGGGTTGCAATAAAAACAACAAATAGAACCCAGGGACTACATCAAAACTTCAAGCACATTACTATGCCTGTCCAAGCTCAATCAGTTACAATGTCAATTACGCAAGAACAAGTGAAACATGTGAAGTACAATAAATTCAAAATTTTATTCACTTTGATGGAAATTTAGATAAATCTTAAAATCCTAAAGTCGTAAACAGGAAGAGTAGAACAAGGGCTCATTATAAATGTTAAATTCTTTACTCAGTAGTCCACTCCATCTTGCCCTCAAAGGAACAATTCTGGAACAAGTTAATCCAAGAAACCCTACATGTTTAAAGCATGCATAGAGGGAGTTGGGCACGTTTGAGCACAATTCTGTTTATGCATATATGGGATTTAGGGACTATGGACTTATCAGATCCCATAGTTTGTACTTCTAGTATATACTCTATGCATAGCATAATATTCAGAATAATTCCTAATGAGGACACTTTAAAACAAATTGAAGTCTAATGCAAAATCTATCGGAAGCATGAAGTAAAGAGTAAAATATAACCAATTTCAAGAAAAATAGTAGGATTTAAAGAGTTAAAACTATGTCATACCATACGAAAAATCAAATACTAAAGTTCAGTCTAAAAAAACATGAATTGAATATATTAAACCATGTGTGTGTGTGTGTCTGTGTGTGTGTGTGTGTGTGTGAGAGAGAGAGAGAGAGAGAGAGAGACTTACAAGAATTTTGATGCTTTCCACTTTGCAAATATGCTGCTAAAGGCTCTGTATAAGTCAGGCATTGCAATACTGAATTAAGATAACAGGTATTTCCCAGATTTTCCAAACCAGCACCCTGTAAAATTATTTATGCCACCTACATATATAGTTAAGCCATTGGATAACTCCATGTACCAAGTGCAACAGAATTGAATAGAGACGCCAAATTCAACAAAATAACTTAGTTCCAAATAAATTTGAACTGAAGACCACCAACTTAACAGAAGTCATACAACAAAAGGAAAACATTGATCCAAAGAGGAAATGACTTGTGAAGAAGTTGATCAGAAGCAAAAACACAACAAAATATTCAACAGTTGAAACAAATTCAAAAGGAACAAAATTTACTCAACGGCAGAGCACATGCCAACAAGAAAACTATTACTATCAATCAATAGCTGCAGAAAACGACATTTAACTGAAATGTGAGAAGTTATACATAAAGCCACTGACTGAAGAAACAAGCTTGTTTTTTTTTTTTTTTTTTTTTCAAAATAGTATAGAAATATTATCTTTCTTATGGTTGATGACTCAAAAGACATCGAGTAATAGTGTGAACAAAACCATAATCAACTAAAATAGCAAAGAACATAATAAAATATTTTCACAAATGGTTGAAACTTGAAAGAAGAAGACGTTTTAAACAAAACCCAAATTGAGCATATACCAAAAGAAAACAAGTTGAGCAAAATCAAACTCAACAAAATATTAAAAACCCAAAAGAATTATAGAAGACGTTTTAAACAAACTCAAATTGACGAACAATCCCTATGAAGTATGACATATACAGAAAAGGAGATGAAAAAAAATTCAATCAAAACCTCCCAAACTTCTAAAACTAAACAAAACCTATCTGAAAAGCTCATACAGACAAGAAAGTCCATAGTAGAAAATATCGCAAACCGGAAATAATTTCCAAAAACACACAAAAACAGCTTACAATTCTCCTAAATGTGATCCCAATACTGAGCTCCGGATCCAACCCGTTCTCCACATGATCAGACCCATCTTGCTTCTTCCCATTCGAAGCCGCCGGACCCGTACTGTGACCGGGCCGCTTCGGATCCGTGGTGGGGTTCAGAGTCTCTAGTCGAAAACCTCCGCCGCCGTTAGTGAAGCCGGAGAAAGGCTTTCTTGCGAGATGAAACTCGATTCTTCTGTGGAAGAAGGACCCAGTTGAAGACGGGTCCGGCGAAGCCGAGTAGGGACCATTTTCCTGAGTATTGGCTTCCGGGTTGGAGATCAACGCTTCCGCCATGACACCTCCGTAATTGAGTCAACAGAGCTCCAAGATTTGACCTTTCTATTCTCTCCAGACTCTCCTCCGTCTTTTGTATGCGCTTGGTGTTTCGGCTTCTGCGAAAGAGAGAGAAAAAGGGAAGAGAATGATGCTATTAAACCCCACACTCCCCCGAGTCGGCACTTCGTGGTTTACGCAGAAGGATGAAAAGTAGAGAAAAGTCTCAATCTGTAAAGCCCATTTCCACTAACTATATTCCTAACGCTCACCCAACCCACAGGCCCAATACGAATCCCTCGCCCAATACCTAGTTTGAGTTTAGAGGGTAGTTTTGGTCACTCACTCTCCGATGTGGGATTCGAAGGAGCCTTATTGAACCGGGGTCTTGCAAAACAGAAATTAAAAAAAAAAAAAAATATATATATATATATATATATATATATATATATATAATATAATTCCAGAAGTTAAAAATAAAGATAATAATTTATTATTTATCTAATTTTATAGGACATATCAAAATAAGATAAATTAATTTTAAAAATAATAAAATATATAGTTATTAAAATCTAAACAACTTTATATAATAAAATCTTATCAAACAAGAATAATTACAAGTTAAATATATTTAATAAAAACAGAAATGCTATAATTTTAATAAATCTTCGTGTTATTTTTTTGTAATTTAATCTATCAATATTAATAATAAAATGATGAAATGTAATATATTGTTAATTTTTAAGAATACATAAATTATATATTTGTAACCGCATTAGATTAACGATGATTCAATCACAGGTCTAACTATTAAACCATAAATTAATAGATTTCTTTATTTAATGATCGGATTGGTTGCGAAAACATTCCTAAAACCTAAGGAATTACAAAGAATAGTCTTTTTATAATAAGTTTCATTTATTTTCCATAATGTTTTGCTTTGACACATGGAGAAAAAATATATATAAAATTTACAGCATTTTAAATTGGAGAACAACTTTCCAAGAAGAAAGATGAAAATAAAAGAGCAGACTAGCTTTTTTTTCCTTGTATCAATTTTCTCCTTTTCTTTTCTTCTCAACCTTTTTTTTTCAAAATCAAAGATTAAAATAAGGGATATATAAAGGGTGGAATTAGAGTAACGGGCAGTGGGCATGGAAAGAGTAGCCAATGGGATTCGGAAATATTAATTGATCAACCTGCTAGGCCTAAACCTCTACATGGAATCCTTGGAGAGTTGTCCACAAGTGGCCAACCGTGTAAAATGTTTCTCATCTGCAGTGTTTCCGGCTTGATTCCAACACAACCTGCAGGAGAATCATGAACAATTCTTTTGTAGGCAAATTTCCATCAGTGACCTTGATCTTGATCAGTGAGGGAGGTGAAGACCATGACCTACTTCATTTCAACTCCCCACCCAAATATACAACAGTAGCAAAGAGCGTATTCTTGAGGCAAGCTAGGTTTGTAGCATTATGAATAAATGAAAGGGGTTCAACTTCATCTCTGAAACAAAAATATTAATTGTTCCCTTTATAAAGAGAAGCATACTAAGCTATAGTCAGCTTCAGAGTTCCTCATTTTGGAAGACAATATTAGACAAATACATGCAACACCACCAAATGATCTCCACCTGTTTTTGGCTCTCTGAACACATCCTTTAGCTATGAATCATAATCATGATGGTATTAAGCTAACTGGGATTTAGTTTGTGCAACAAAACAACATCTATAATTCTAAACTAAAGACGTACCATTGATGGCCCCAAATGCTTCGGTTCAAATCAGTAATGGTGATTAGCATTTGGTTCACTTCTACGCTGATAAGAGACAGTTATTTGAAAGATTCTATGTTCAAAATTGTTTCTTCTTAATTTCCCAAGTAATTTTAGTCGTTTTCCCAAGATTTTTTCTTTGTAGAGGAGGGGAGGAAAAAACAAAATATTGAAAAGGGCATAGTGGGTTGTGTAATTTTTCTTGGGTTTGGAGAAGCACTGTTAGATGGTATAAGTAAACAGAAAGAAGCTTCTTTAATTATGTCAAGTAATAAAGCTTTAATTGGGATTTTGGGCATATAATGAAGCTAAGGTAAGAAGGAATTAATTAAAGGAAAGAAATATGAGGTTGGGTGAGAGAGAAGAGTGGCTATGGAGTCATGGTTTTTGTTGAGTTGCACAGTTCGGCCATGGATGACAAGTGTTGAAGGCATCAAAAACGTAACTCCACTGTCTTGTTGCTCAGTCTTGTCCACCTCTTCTTCCCCTAAAAGACGCCCCTTTTTTGTTACTGTCTGCAAACCCATCTCATCACTTGGATCCATCACCCTTGTTTCACTCCATTAACCCTCTCTCTCTCTCTCTCTCTCTCTGAGCTTTCCTTTTTCCCTCAACCAACCCTGCATCTCTCTAATCTTCCTAATGAAAACAAAATGACTTCCCCTTCATCATCTCTCTTCCTCATCTTTTTGCTACTCTCTCATCTGTTTACCCATCAAAGTTATGCCATGAGAAAACTTCAAGGTTCAATCTCTCTCTCTCTCTCTCTCTCTCTCTCTCTCTCGCTCTCTCTCAATGACTGCTGTTTGGATGCTGAGACTTTTTTTTGGTTTCTTTCTTTTGGTGATTTAGGTTCTGAGATAAAAAAAGAGAGGGAGCCATTAATGGATCTTGCCGAGAAGGTAACCAATCACCCTATTATCTCTCTTTTTTTTTTTTTTTTGAGAATTTCCTTTTTCTGAGTGTAAAAATTGTGTTCTTTTTCACATCAGTTACCAGTTGAAGGTGGCGGTGATGATATTCAAAGAAAAGAGTTGCATGAAGTACATTCAGGACCCAACCCCATCAGCAATTCTACCCCTCAACAATGGTGGAAAACAAAGTTAGAAAGAAAACCATAACTCTCATCTCTCAAAACCTTTTCTTTCTTAATTTCCATCTATATATACATATTTTATTGAGTGGGAGATTGGAATTTTGATAGTAGTTGATCAATAAAGGCCTTGTTTCGTTCATCATCATCACTCATGTTTATTCCCATTATCATCTTGTTATCATGTCATCTATGAAAAGAATATTAGAAAGGCAAATGATGTATTTCTTATTTGTTGCCCACCCTTTTTTCTTTTTTGATTAAAAAAAAAGAGAGAGAGTTTCAATCATGTTGTTGCATATTGGAGAATAATTAATTGGATGAAGCTTAGCAAAGTTGGATCATATGGTTTTTTTCTATTTCCTGGTAAGATTAATATATTAGAAAGGTAATCAGTAGATTAGAAAGTGATGCTAATTTTAAATTATAAGATAATATATACATACTCCTAATTTTTTTAAATTAATATCACCTCATTTTGTGTAAAGAAACACATTTGATAGAAGTAGGTTTTCAATCATACACCGAATCTTAGGGCAAATAGTCTAAGCTAGATTGTTGGTCCTTATTATTGATTTTGAAGCCTAAACTTTAGAATAGATTCCTTTATAAAGGAAATAGCAAGATACTATTGGTCAAAGAAAACCATTCAACTTTAATTTTTAAGAGTATCCTAAGTTTTAGAAAATAAAAATTGGATAAGAGTAAAAAATTAATCATTTTGAAGACTTTTTATATTAGAACTATTACAATCTTTCGGCTGTGATATTTTTGAGTGTTTGTACTTGTTTCATTCATAATGAGTGTTCACTCACGTGTATAACATGTATACTCGTTTTAAAGGACAAAGTAAATTAAATTGTCTTCTAATAATTCTTCTTAATATGTCATTTTTTCGAAAATTAGAAAAATAATTTATTTTGTTTTTTGTTTTTACCACTTGATATAACATTTGTTTAATACAATCATTCAAAAGCAAACGACCAAAATGTCATTTAAAACTACTTTTTCTTCCTTTTTGAAAGACTATTATCATATCATAGCAACATACTTATTTTACTTTCTTGGGAAAAGAGAAGATTGAAATCACAGCAATACCGACACAAATGATAATTGAAGATGCAATTTTTGAGGATGTAGGAAGTTTCGAATTTTGTAATTTATTATAGCGTTGGTGTAGGTGTTGGTGGTATCGGTGATAATGAAAAAGACGGGATCATATTATAACAACGATTGTAATAATAATGATGATGATGGCAATGATGGTAACAAAATTGGTAAGAAGGGAAGACAAAAAGGACTTGATTTTGATTCTAGGACCCTATAAAAATGTTTTGAATTATTGCATTGTCTTTGATAAAGATTTTCTTGGTCTAGTCATAGTTGCTAAAAAGAAGGGAAAAGGGACATATTGAAAAGCAAACTGAAAAAAGGAAAGCAAATGTTGGCTTTTGGAAAAGTTTAAAGTGATTCAAAGAAATGTTACCAACTCTGATCCACACTGCCTTTGTGAAAAGCACAGTCAAACTCTGCTCCCTAATCTTCTTTGTCTCGGACTCTTGGCTCTTAACTCAAAATGTGTCTCAACTCCCTAATCTTCAAAGTATGCATGTATAACGTATTTGAACGTGTCTCGAGGAAGTCTAATATATTATGCCCCCTTGGTAGTAACATTTTTGAAAATAATGCTTAAAAATTAATTTTCAAGAACAGGTTTTATAAATGATTATATATTTTCAAGAACAAAATTTTGAGTGTGTCTCAACTCAAGTAATTTTCTCGATTTTTTCTTTGTGAATGCATTGTACACCAATAGATAATGTAAAATTTCTTCCAATTATTTCATAGAGTATTATTTGTCACCATATTTAAAAATAGAAGTTCTATTTAAAAATCACCATATTTTCATAGCAACTACTCAAAATTCATTTGTCATCCCAAAATTGTCCAACATGTTTTTAGAGGTATAAAATTATTTTCTATTTTTTTTATAAAAAAAATGGTTTTAAAAGCAATTTTCAAATAAACTTGCGTCTCTCATTCAGTTTTTTAAATAGGAAATTATAAACCAAATGGGTCTAATTTGATTTTATACTTAGAAATTGAAATTGTTAAAAAAAAAAAATTTTAAAGTGATCGGTTCAACCAATAACTGGCTTTGATTCTATTGATTCGATCAGTTTTTGTCACATCCCTAATTTTATTATCATTGTGGGTTGAATCTTCAATTTAATCATACCCTAACATGGTTAGTCTCATTTTCTTTGAAGCCCAAGCCCATTCATGGGGCCTATTGCAACCCTCACAAGCATGACTGAGGCTCAAACTAGAGATTTGGGTTGGCTCAGGTTCTTAGTCAAGGTCCTAATTATATAGATGTTCCCTCTAAAACCAAAAACAGCATTAAAAATAGCTTAAGAGTGTCTGGAATTTCTCTCCTAATGGATATTACAAAAAATATTTTTAATCCTTTTTTTTAATTTTTTTATTTACTTTTATGAAAAAGGTTTTCAAATTAAATTGGGTGGAATGATTTGATGAAGTTGATCTCTATAATTGTTAAGTGGGCACATCTAATAATACAATGATCATTAATTGGTAGCTAGATGTCCTTATAACAATAAAAAAATTGTGTCTAACATATTTAAATGCCAAATATTAATTTGTTTCAATAATTTAATATCTATGTCATTAATTAATTCATTTCCTTGTTTTCTCTTTTTAATTAAAAACGTCATACTCACTTTTTTTTTCTTTTTTTTCTATGCAGGATTTCAAAAGACGTAAACTAAAGAGTGTGTTTAACAGTGATTTTAAAACAGGTTTCGAACATTTCTAACATTTGAATGATAAAAATTTTCAAGTGTTGAAAATACTATAAATACTTCTTAAAATCACTATCAAACTAATTCTAATAGTGCATTTAGTAGTATTTTGATTTGAAGTGTTTTTAGTGAAAGTATTTTCTCTACAAGTGTTTTTAGGAGAATTATTTATCAAATGTTTTTTCATAAAATACTATTAGTAATTTTTCATCACTAAAAGTTATTTTTCATATTTTTAAAAGTGTTTCCTAAAATTTGTTAAACATCTGAGAGTATGTCTGATAGTGATTATAGGAAGCATTTTTAACTCTTTTAACATTTGAAAAATAAATTTTTTTTGAGGAAGCAACTAGAAATGAAGCAATTTAGCTAGACTGCTAATCTTTTGGAGTAGTCTGAGCCTGGGAAAGAGAAAGTAATCATCGACGAGAAGAAAGATGTTGTGTCAGGTGACTGGAATCCTCTAAGGTCAACTGAACAGGCTAACAATCAGTAGAAGATACAAGTATTAAAAATGCTAAAAATGTTTCCTATAATCACTACCAAATGCACTCTAATTTTTTTTTTCATAAACACTTTTTTAAGTCAAAAGCCCCTTCTTATAATCAATGTGAAACAGACTCTAAAAACCAAATAATTGAAAAATAATAATAATGGTCGAATATTAACATTAAACATCCTTTGGTATTCATTTTTTAAAATTTATCTCGACTCATTTTTTTCACTCAACTCTAATAAAATAAAATAATAAAATATTTATTATAAATTAACACTTCATTTTTTTCTTTCATTTGTAAAATTATACATGTTCACCTTCCAAACAAATAGAAAATTTTAAAGCTAATACACTTTAAATGCTAAAAATAATGGTTGAATCTCTACACTAAGTTTTAAATATTTGGGAAAAACTAGATAAGGTTGTTGTATGTAATTTTTGGAAGTTTTTGTCAAGATTAATGTGGAGCAAGTTTGAACTAACGTTAAATTATAATAAATAAAATTAATCATTCAAATAAATTATCTTTAGTTTTACTTTGACAATAAATAAAATTAATGGTTTAGATAACATTATCTTTGCTTTTACTTCTATTGTTTAACAACAAAAATTAATAATTATTTGGAAAAGATATTTAGGTTTTACTTCTATCAGTTTAACTTTAATAATTAATAAAATTAATAATTTAGATAACATTATCTTTGCTTTTACTTCTATTATTCAATGCGCATAATAAAATTTAGATCATTGGATAATGTTACACACCGGGACACAAAGTACAAAAACCAAATTGTATAAGTGGGTGATAGTCTCCCTTTTATATATATATATATATAGTTTTTGAGTAGAATGATACACATAAAACATATCTATCAATCCAAAAGGGATATAAGTGGTTGTTCCTTTCACGTATGAATATGACTCGTATCTGAAAACGGATGTTAAGATAAACCTAAATCCTTAACGATTTTAGGAAACTTAGATATCCCGACAAAAGAAAAGATATTGACATTGATTAAGAGAAATCCATTGAACAATCTTGAAGAGTGAAGAAGGGAGGAGGATACCCTGGTGCGCAAGGTGCCATATACGAGTGGCCGATATTGCCATTCTCTGCAAACAATTTAGTGCACATTTAGGATCATTGGACCCCAAAACCCCAAGGGGTTACCCACCCAAAAGGGCAACCAACTGCACCAAAAGCGACCCAACGTATGTTCCTTGAATGTAACCATTTCTGCACCATAGCTTTGAATCCTTTATAGTAATCATATTTAATGCCATTGCGTCTTTGGATGAATGACCAACGCCATCTCAAACACATTATCATCCACACCCAAAAATATCAAAGCCATGTTTGGTTTTAAAACGAACGAGACAAAGAAAATAATATAGAAAGAAAAAATAAAATAAAAATAAAAAATAGATTTATATTCAATAAATTATTTTTATTTGTCACTTTAAATTTATTTCAAATATTTAAAATTTTTGATATAAGATTAAATAATTTGAAAATTCATAAGCTTCTAATTAATTTGAATTATATTTGATTTTTTGATATTTTTATAATTCTATCAAATATGGAAAATCATTTTTTTATTATTTTTTATTTTTTTAAGGTTATGTTTAGTTCTTGAAAAAATTGAAAGAAAATAAAGTATAAAAGTAGAAAGAAATAAATAAAAAATATATTAAAAGTTAATAATTTTTTTTTTTTTTTTTTTTTTATGTTAGTTCAAACTTATTTAGTCTATTTTAACTTTTTAGATATACAAATTAAATAATTTTAAAATATATAATTTTTTTAAATTAATCTTTATTATATTTTATTTTTATTTTTTATATTTTTCATAGAATAACTAAACATGATAAAATCATTTTCTTTAGTATTCTTTTTCTTTTCTTACTAATTTTTGGAACCAAACATAACGTAAGACTATATTTGGTTCCTATAAAGTTTGAAGGCAAATGTAAGAAAAAAAATAAATGAAAATAAATTAGATAGAAATACAAAACAATTGAAAATATATATATATATATATATATATATATATATATATATATATATATATATATATATATATATAATTAATAAATTATTTTTATATATTACTTTAAACTCATTTCATTTCTTTCAACTCTTCTATATAAAAATTAAATAATTTTAAAATATGTAAACTTTCAACTAATTTTAATTTTTTTTTCGTATATTTTTTGGTAAAATCAAATATGAAAAAAATCATTTTTCTTAAAATTATTTTTTTCTTAATACTTTATACAAATCAGAGATAACCTAATGCTCTTCCAAAACTAAACATAACACTACGCTACTATGACCCTTCAACACATGATGGCACCTGGCAGCATACAATCCACATTCAAACTGGATAGAGATTGTATAGATATTGTACGGTCCACATTCAAATCGGATAGAGATTGTATAGATATTGTGTAGTATGAGATATTAGATCAATGAGGGTGTTGGAAAGCGTTCCAAATTCTAGTAAATATTTCTCTTGTATACAAAATATTATATAGAATATTTCATAGGTTGGTATATTATTATGAGAGAAAAATATTATGAGATGAAGATATAATTGTTAATATTATATAAAGTAGGTAGAGATGTGAGGAATAATAAGAGACACCCGATAGAGTAAGAGACTTGTAATTCAAACTGTAGATACAAGAAGTAAAGAAACATAAGATGTTTTAAAAATCCAATAATTGTATTTAATTTTATCCTCTATAATATTTTTATGGTGTAGTGAATTTTTTTTTTTTTCTAATTCGTAGACGTAGGCATAGTTAACCGAATCATATTAAAACATTTTATACTTTTGTGTTGATTGTTTTATTTTTATATTCTTCATCTAAATTATTTACACTAAACCTTTGGTAGTACAAATTAAGAATAAGAGAAACAATTTTTTTTTTTTTTAAAAAAAAAAAACTTTTAGAAGAAGATAAAGAAGACCGACACATGAATGCAAGGAAAAGCAAAAGGAAAAAAAAAAAAAAAAAAGGGAAAAACAAAAAATTGAAGGAGCAAGGGGAGAATATGAACACGTAAAGTTTCAGCTCTCACTTTCAAGGTCATCATGCCTGATAAGAGCATCACGAGACAATTTGGTCAAATGGGTTCTAGGTTTTTCATTGATTCACATTTTTTTAAAAATATTCTTTGAAAAAGAATTTCATCATAAAAATTTTTAATATACATGATTAAATGCTAAATTTTGACTGATAAAACTGATTAACTCTTATGCATAATATGATATATATAGAAGGCTCCATTCCATGAGGGTAGAGAATTTTATTCCTATTTTCTAAAAATACATTAATGTCAATAGTATAAATTGATTAAAGTCATTCTCTTAAATAGCCCTTTAACAAAACTTGCATTATGCATAAATATTTTAAAATTTTAACATTATTGAGGTAGAATTTTCATTCTACGGGTCAAAGTATGAGAGATTTATTTTAGAAAAAAGAATATATATATATATATATAAAAAGATAGTAACATTTAACTCAATGTTAAACACATTTTATCTCATAAAAGAGTTTAATAGCATGTGTAATCCATTTTATTTTTCCACATTTTGCACATATTATTCATGTTTCCTCTATTTCTCGAAGCAAACAAAGTTTTTTCCATCATAGTTTGTAATGTGTCAATTTGACTTTAATAATCGGCCATAAAACCATAATAAATAGTCATACTAATTACCCCGATTCAACCTACTTCAATTATAGGTTAAGAGTTGATATCCTTATTTTCTTTCCCGTTATGATATTATTATTTGATAAAAAATATCTATTTCTCTTAAAATATTTGTTATTTACCTTTTTATATGTCTTTTTTTTATAAATGTTTTGGAGCTTTTTTGTTTTTTTATTTTTTCTATTTCTAGATACGTGTGTGTATATAATTTTCAACGCTTCTATGTGAATATGATTTAGAGGAAAAGAAATGGAGTGAAAAAGAGCTTAGAAACAGAGATGTGTGTATGATTATAGAGAAATTATTGGATAGGGGGGTGGGACAGATGTAGGCATGAGGGACAGCTGTGGGATCAATTTTAAGGACACCCCACGAGGACCTTTGCAAACTGGCCTGCCAAATGCCAAATTGGAAGTATGCAACTTGTCCTTTTTTCTCTTTGCGTTCTTTCTTCTTCATCTGCTTCTTCTTTCCTTTTCTTCTGTTTTTTCTCGATTCAAGAAAATAGTAAAATGGAGAATGGAGGACAGTCCATTGTCCTTCAGTTGTGGTCCTTGTGTCTTAAAAAGGTCAGGACAACATTGTTTAGTCCCCACAACTGGGAGACCACTCTCTACTCTCTACCTATCTCCTTTAATGGACCCTACTAAAAATAATAAAAATATAATTATTAGTAAATATAATTTAATTTCAAAAGATCTCTCTTAAACTATGTTGAGGGAGATAAAATAAGAAAGAAAAATAAAAAAAAAAAACATGAAAATGAATTCGAAGCCAATAAATTATTTTTATACTTTTTAAATTTATTTCATTTAATTTCCTCCAATGCATAAGAATTAAATAAACTTAAAATGCATAAAATTTTAGTTAATTTTAATTATATTTGATTTTATTTTATATTTTTTACAGTAAAACCAAATATGAGAAAATCAATTTTGTATTTTTTTTATTCCCTTGCTACTTTATGGGAATCAAACATAGCTTTGAGATTTGAAGTACTTTAATTTTGAGTAGATTTTATATTTGTGAAATATAATTTTATAAAAAATAAAGAATAAATTTGAAGTTTCACATAGCATATTTTTGTAAGTATGAAAATTAAAAAATGATGGTCATTTCACATATCATCCTAGTAATAACTCTTACAATGGATTTATAGGAATTTTGCGATATCAAATATTAAAATTTTTGTTTGATTTACCCTAGATGAGATGGTTAAAATCTCATTTAAGATAAATAATTTTTTAGCTAAGATAATTAAAATTATTAAAAATATTTATAATACAAGTATTATACACTAAAAATGTTTATCTAAATCACTCTCAAACGAATTTTCAATATCATCAACCAAACATCATGCTCCGATACATTTTATTTCATCAATTTATATTTTTACACGGATAACAACACAAAATCCAACAAAATTTGACAAAATTTGAATGATCAAGGAGTCAATGCAATTCTTATAACATAGTGAAGCCTTTGTTTTCTGCCTAATGACAATTACATTCCACTTCCTTAGTGATTATGACATACCAACAATCTCCCATTTATTTTTTATTTTTTATTTTTTTGTCTCTCTAATTTAGAAAAGATTTTGGACTTAGGTAACCATATTTATTGACACCACTCCCAAGTGATAAATACTACAATATTTGGCTTTAAAAGTGAAGTGGACGTAGACATATGACCACAAAATCAAGTAACAACATGACCTAATTGGCAGGGGCGGTATAGTACCTCTCAATCCTACTATCTCTCTCTCGTACACACAAAAGTTTGGTATAAAATTATTTTTTGAATTCCTGGAAAAAGCCCAGATGACGATGAGGATCGAGTGGGTGTGACCGTGTCCGTGTGAGCTACCCTTGAGCTCGGACGCTTGTTGGGTTGGAGTCTTTGGAAATGCCCAACCACAAGCTGCCATATAAAACTCACATTTATATTAAGTTTATTGCTTTGGGGGGAAAAGGACCAACTTGCAATTTTTATTTTTTTTTATTCCTTAATGGTAAAATCCAATTGGATTGAGGTGGTCAAAAGTTTTTCTTTTTCTTTTTTAAATTCCAATAAGTCAAATGTGTAAAATCAAAAGTTTGCTGTACCATTCAAAATTAAGATCATACTTTAAAAGATAAAATGAAACAACATAAATAATGAGATTAAGATATAACCGACTATTTTCGGATATTGATGATATAGATAAAGATTTTTTTTTTCTTTTAAAATAAGTCAAAATCTGGATAATTGGGATCCTTCTTTTAATTTATAATAAAAATTATTTATATTTAATAAATATTTATAATATTTTATATTTTTAAAATTAATTTTTTTCATATCTTTCATTTTTTTCCATTTCTCATGAAATAATTTTTTTTCCATTGGCTTTTATTCTTTTTAGAGCCAACTCTTATATTACTTTATAATAAAATTAATTATAGTGTAAATAAAAAATTATTTTGTAGGATTATAAAAAATGAAAAAGCCAAGAATTTAGAATTCATAAAACACGGCTAGTTCCGCGTTCCTCCGTAACAAGTTTCTGCATATAAAATAAATAAAAATATATAATATAATATAATAAAAAATAAAAAGGGAAAAATACGTATTTAAAGAGACACACACCGCACAAACTTCGTATCGAACTCTTTCTCTCCCTTCTGTGATTAGGTCTGTTTGGTTTCTGGGAAAATTCCTAGAAAGTGGGGCTGAGGTGAAGTGATTTGGGAGGGGAGAGGTTCTTATCTGGTGACGACTTCAAAGGGAATTGTTCTTGGGAAGGGATAAATGTGGATGATTTTCTTGCATTAATTTCTTTATATTTTTTAATAAAATTTTTGTTATAGATTCACTGCTGTGCTGTGATCAGAATCAGAAGAAGAACAACAAGAGGGAGCGGAGGAGTTTCAGTTTTTTTTGGTTGTGGAAAGATGCAGAAAGATCTGCCAAAGAAGGTTTCTGATTTTGTGAATCTTGCCATAGTTTAAGAAACATAAGATCTGGTTAAGCTTGTTGTGCTAAGTTTGCTTGCTGAGAAATTGAAGGAAAAGAAAGGAATTGGAGTTTTGAGTCTTGGGTTTTTCGTTCCTTGGGGAACTCTTGAGAAAGCAAAAACATCGTTTCAACTATTTGGCATAGTTGAGTTGGAGTTTTCAATTTTTGGGAACTGCAAACTACATAAGACATAAACAGTCGAAATTTTCTTTTCTTTCCAAGTTTTTCTCAGCAACCAAAAGGGGGTTTACGATTTTTTTTTATTTTTTATTTTTTGGTTCTTTTGTTAGCTGTGAAGGACTCAACTATTTTGTTTTTGGTTCAATGGTTGAGATTATTGTGTTTTGCCTTAGTTTTTGCAGTAAAGATTGATCTTCTGGTTCTAAGATGTTTAATACAATTAAGCTTTAATTTGACCTTTTTTCCATTTCTGAGGTTTCAATGAGTGCTTGAAATCATAATTTGGTTACAATAACAAATGCTTATGATTATAATTTGGTTTTTTTCCCCTCCGATGTAGCATTCTTTACTTGAAAATTGGACTGTATCTTGTTACTGGTTTTGTTAGAATTCATATCCAAGAAAAGAATCTAGTCTCTTAGATTCTGATGTTTGATGCTGCACTATTGCAAATTGCTTGCTAATGACCTTTATTTAGAACCAAGTTCTGTTCCCTAAGGTGAAAGCTTTTATAGATTCATATGTTCCTTCAATTTCCTGATGGACTTTCTTAGCTTTGGTACAGTGTGAGAGCAAGAATTTAACCTTTTTTTCGGGTGTGATGGTGATGAAACAATGAACTGATTACTGATTTTTTCTTGGTTGGTACAGTTCAAAGTTTGGACACTACTAGGCTTTTACTTTGTTTTCTTAAGTGATTAAATTAGTCTGGTTTGGACTTTCTTTCAGTATCAACTAATTTTGTCGGTGTGGAATTACGTGGATTCTCACTATAAGACGAATTTAGTTAAATTTATTCTTGATCTTGTTAATAAGTCAATTGTTGCATATATTTTTATATGTGTGTGTGTATTTTTAATATGTTTTCATTGGCCTACCTTTAGTGAGTTATGGGCATCCATGGATCTGAATTTCCTTTTTTATTTTCGTTTTCTAAAATCTACAGGGCCTAAAAGAGAAGGACTTCTTCACTGGGTATGGTGAGGCCAATCGGTATAAAATTCTTGAAGTTGTAGGGAAGGGAAGCTATGGAGTTGTTTGCTCTGCCATAGACACACACACTGGGGAAAAGGTGGCTATAAAGAAAATAAATGATATTTTCGAGCACATTTCTGATGCTATTCGGATCCTGCGTGAAATCAAGTTGCTAAGGCTTTTACGTCATCCTGATATTGTTGAAATCAAACGCATCATGTTGCCACCGTCAAGTAGGGAGTTCAAAGACATATATGTTGTTTTTGAGCTTATGGAGTCTGATCTTCACCAAGTGATCAAAGCTAATGATGATTTGACTCGTGAACATCAACAGTTTTTCCTTTACCAACTGCTACGCGCCTTAAAATATATGCACACAGGTAATGTTTCTCTGTATGCATTTTGCTTATGCCATGAAATATACATACATGTAAATGTCTCTTCTATATATTCAGGTTTATGCCTATATTTATTTGGTAATACATGTGGCAGTCATCCTTGTTAGCAGCATATTTGTTGCCTTCATTGTTGCAACCTATCTTTTTTTTGATAGATAAAAAGGGAAATATATTAAAAAGGGCTGCCAATAAAGCAGCCCAAGGTATACAAAAAGTATACAGCTACCACCAGCCTCCACCACAAAAACACCAATATACAAAAAAAGAAATACAACCAGCCCGCCCTCACCAATGACCCAACCAATCTAGAAAGCAAAAAAGAGTTAAGAGGAACATCATCTAAGTGCCCCTTTGCTTCCGACCAAAGATAAGAAACAAACGAACTTTTTAGCCTTTGGATGGAGAGCTCTTCCCCTTCAAAGGCGATTCTATTTCTCGCATTCCACACTATCCAAAACAAACATAAAGGTTCAGCTTTCCACACCTTCCTACGCTTCTTGTCCTCAAACGACCCATGCCATCCTAGAAGAGTTTCTCTAACTGACTCAAGTAGCACCCAGGACACCTTAAAAAGGGCAAACAATAGCTCCCACAAGACTCGTCTTTATACAATGGACTAGGAGATGGTCTATGGATTCTTCCTCAGCACGACAGAAAAAACATCTATTCGCCAAAGACCACCCCCTTTTCTGGACTTGATCCAAAGTTAAGGCTTTTCCCCAAGTCGCCTCCCAAGCGAAGAAGCTATCTCTAGGATGCACCCACACCTTCCATATATTGCTCCAAGGAAAAGAAATCAAAGTCCCCTGTTCCAAATCCATATAGAGCGACTTCATAGTAAATCATCCTTAGTCTTTATCCAACACACCCTATCTTCCTTGTCCTTGTTCACCGTCATCCCATCCAAGCAAGAAAGAAACCTCTCCGCACTTCCCACTTGCCAATCATTTAGGGGTTTAGAAAAAGAAGGGCTTCAACCCCCCTTCCCAAGGATAGGAAAATCCCAAACATCCTCCACCCACGCATCCTTAGAACATGCTAAGGAAAATAAAGACGGAAAAGAGTCTCACAATGGATCAATCCCACATCACTTGTCCTTCCGAAATTTGACCCTTTGTCCATTACCTACATCAAAGGATATTTTACTACTCACAAGCCCCCACTCCTTCCTTACAGCGTTCCAAACACCTACACCATGCCCCTCCGTAACCTCCTTAGAACACTACCCCCCTTCTTCTTCCCCATACTTCTCACTGATAATGCACTTCCAAAGGGCCTCTTTTTCAATAGCATAGCGCCAACTCCATTTGCTTAGAAGAGCCTTATTGAGAATTGTAAGACTCTTCACTCCCAAGCCCCTTTTCTTTTTGTAAAGGCAAACTGTATCCCACCACACTAGATGTGTTTTCCACTCAAGAGTCCTCTCACCCCAAATAAAGCTCCTCTGAATCTGCTCTAATCTCAACCTCACCGGCCTTGGAATGCACAACAAGGACATAAAGTAAATGGGCAAACTAGACAGGGTGCTTCGAATAAGAGTAATCTTCCTTTCTTTGGATATGTATTGTCTCTTCCACATGGCCAATTTTCTTCGAAACCTCTCTTCCACACCATCTCAAACCGCTACGGACTTAAAGAGGATCAAGTGGGAGCCCTGGATAAGAGGATACAAGCCTACCCATCTTAGAACCCGTCTCAAGAGCCAACTCCTCAATATCATTCACTTCTCCCACTGGAATTAACTCACTTTTCTCCAAATTTATTTTTAGCCCATAAATTGCCTCAAACCACATTAGCAATCGGCTTAGATATGTCATCTGCAAATAATAAATGGGAAATATTCACCCCTTCGCCACCCTTACCCCTCACTTGGCAGCCCTTTAAAAAGCCCCCACTGACTGTTTTTTTTATGAAACAGCTGAGAACCTCCATAGCCACAACAAATAAGTAGGGTGATAGGGGATCCCTTTGTCTTAAGCCTCTAGAGCTCTGAAAGAAACTAGTTGGAGTGTCGTTGACCAAAACAGAGAAGCTTGCTGTAGAGATGCACCATTTCATCCATCCAATTCACCTTTCACCAAAACCCATCTTATGCAAAATCAAAAGTAGAAAAGTCCAGTCCACATGATCGTAAGCTTTCTCTATATCAAGCTTGCATAAAACGCCACAATAGTTCTTCTTCAAAATGGAGTCGATGACCTCATTAGCAATAAGAGAAGCATCCAGAATTTGTCTACCCTCCACACAAGCATTTTGAGCCTCTGAGATCACTTTTCCAACCACCTTTTTTAGCCTATTGGCTAGCACCTTAGCTAACCATTTATACAAACCGCCCACCAAACTAATTGGTCTAAAATCCCTTAAATCCTCTGCGCCCCCCCCCTCCTCCCTCCTTTTCTTTGGGATTAACACCAGAAAGGTTGCATTTAAGCTCTTCACAAATCTTCCATTCTCATGAAACTCCCTAAAGAAACCCATGACTATAACTTTCACAAACTCCCATGAAAGCTACCAAAAAGCCATTGGAAAGCCATCCGGTCCTGGAGCTTTCTCACCTCTAAGGTCCATTAGAGCCCCGAATGCCTCCTCCTCTAAAGAGGGCTCCTCCAACCTATCTTTTTAGTTCTCATGCTTCATCAATGAGGGCATTTTCAATTCTTCGCCCCTTCAATTCAAGCATATTTAGCCCTAATACAGGCTATTTAATGTCCTTCCTTTTCTGGCTTTTTCTTTTCCTTATTTGTTTGTTCATTGGTGATTTTCTGAATTCTTGTTTTTCTATTGCAGCAAATGTGTATCATCGAGATCTTAAACCCAAGAATATATTGGCAAATGCAAATTGCAAGCTCAAAATTTGTGATTTTGGATTAGCAAGAGTTGCATTTAATGATACCCCTACAACAATATTTTGGACGGTATGTTGTTATTGATATTGCCTTTTTTGCATATGCAATTTATAGATGCTTATTATTTTCTATGTATTTGTGAAACTATATCCTTTTCAGTGTTGCTTATCATATACCTTGCAGGACTATGTTGCTACAAGATGGTATAGGGCTCCGGAGCTGTGTGGGTCATTCTTCTCTAAGGTATGGTTTTCCCACCATATGCGTCCTGTTTGTGTTCAGATCCGATGGAAAATAATTGGCATGTGGTCTATGGTTTCATAGATAAAAATGATTGGTACTCTTTTTTTGTTGGTTTCTTTGTTACATGCCCCTATTTAAGCAAGGTGGACATGCATAGCTCTTTCTAAGTTCATTTAACTTTAATTGATGGGTTTTGCCTCAGCAGACCTGTTACTAGATTTTATTTGTATGTTTTTTCATCATGGTTCTGTTTAAATATTTTTGTTTGCCCATAATAATATATATATGGACTTCCCTTTAGGGTCTATTGTAAATTTTCTAAAATCATATTTGCTATTTCATTTTGCGTTGGCCATTGTTTTTAAGAATATTGGCTTATATGATATTTAGGTTATTTTAGTTCCTTTGACTTTGGATGCATATTGAGAATATCCTAATATTGTCAGGGAGGGTCTTACATCAGATGAACCCATTTTCTAGCTCTCAATTTTTTGCACTATATATTAGAAAAGATATTAAAGAGGAATGCAAGGATTCCAATCCCACAACCACCCTCCCACCCACTCCACCACACCACACCACCACACCACCACCAACCCATAGTGATATAAAAAGAAGCTCATTATACTCATTCAGATTTATCTCATTTTCATGTTCTAGAACTATATTTAATGTTTTTCACCAGTAGGTTACATTATAATATTTGCACAATTAGAGTTCCTTTAAATATTTTCAGCATTTTTTATCGAATCTTAATCCTGTGCATGCACATCAACAAGACAGTATAGTTGCTTACCACAATATTTGAAGTTTCTTCATTTGTTTTTGTGCTTTGTGTGATAGGAAAGTTGTTGGGTGAAGAAAAAAATATAGAGCAATCAGTCAAAAGTAGTTCAATTTTACAGGCAAATATGGTCTGTATAATGTCTTCAATTCAAATAATTGTATGTGCTCATGTTGATGGATTAGAATTAAAAAAATCCAGTAATATCCCCACAACATCAAAGCATGCACCATATGTGTGAGGTTATGGGTGCTACCTTCAATTTATTTATCAAGAAAGAATATGTTTATCAATTCCATACTAGTTTTTTTGGAGCATATTTTAGTATCATGGATTTCATCTTTGTTCTCACTCAGGGATTACTGTAGCTAACTAACTATGATTCAACTAAACTAAGCACAACAAGTCCTTATCTCAGCTATGTAGGAGTTACTATGATTATCTTTAAGTCCTTAGCTATATAGGAGTCACCATGATAATTTTTTTCTTTCCTAATCTTCTTATGCTGCATCTTTTTCTTGAAAACACTGGTAAATATGTTTTCTTTCGCTGTTGATGCCTGAACAATACTGTTTGCTGATCATATTTTCAAATTCCATTCAATGCTTTTTTTTCATGTGTTAATTTCAATTTTATTCTTCTTGAAATGCCACTGATCTGTTTCAACATCCTCATCTCAGGTACACTCTTTTTCTATAACTAAATTGTCCATAGGGTCAAAAGGCTTCTGATGCTTGGAATTTGGCTTAATAATATGTTAAATAAAGTTCAAAATTATGTGGAAACTACAAAATTAGATAGGTCTCTCTATCCAGAAGATAACTCATGAAAGAATCGCATATTTCAGTCATGAAGAACTTTTTATTTTAAGTTTATCTCATTTTATTTTATGTAGACATTGATTTTAGCCATCTCCAAAGCGGGCCTCCTTTATGGAGACCATTTCGTAAAGTGCTTTCTTGGAAGTCTATCTTCATGAAGGATCCCTTTTATAACAAATTGTGCCAAACACAGCCTTAGACCATTGAAATACATTTTAATTATTTACTAGAGCTTCATTGGTTCCTTTATCTTTATCTACCATGACACAAGGTGCAAACATTTTTACCTAAAAGCGACGGAAAAGGTTTCTCGTTGATGAGCTGTTGCCTGAATGTTGAAACAGCAGATTTATTTCAGTTTAGGATGTGAGTGTTTGACAGGAAAGTCTGTATTAAATTACTTTTGGTAAGGGAGGATCGTTGAACTCTCCTGGTAGTTGAAATACACCATTCAGTTAACTATACTAGGTTTCTCTGGTCCAGTATGATTGCAGTGTGATTTTTCTTTTTTTTTCAATTCTAGTAAAATACCTGATTTGTGTTATGGCTTGAATTCTAAGACAGCTAATTTATTTCTGTATAGAATGTCTTATTGAGTGCTTTTAAAGTCAGTAGTAATGCCTAGATTAAAATAATTCTTGTTCAGGGAGGATATTGAACTCTCCTGGAAGTTGAAATATCTCTCATTCAGGTAATTGTGTCAGGTCTGATGTCCGTTTCTCTGGAGCGGTTTAATTGTGGGTAACTTTCTAATTAAAATATGATAGACTAACTTGTGTTGCAATTGTTGCAGTATACACCCGCAATTGATATTTGGAGTATTGGCTGCATTTTTGCTGAGGTATTGACTGGGAAACCACTGTTTCCTGGTAAAAGTGTCGTTCATCAGTTAGATTTGATGACTGATCTTCTTGGGACACCTTCATTGGATGCGATTTCTAAAGTATGACTCATTGCTCAGTCTTTTGTGTATCTTCTTGATATGCTAGTTATAATTTGCTTATCAAGGCTTTCCTCTAAAATGGATGCAGGTTCGAAATGACAAGGCAAGAAAATACTTGACAGAGATGCGGAAAAAGCATCCTGTGCCATTTGCACAGAAATTTCCTAATGCAGATCCTTTGGCACTACGGCTATTAGAAAGACTGTTAGCATTTGATCCGATGGACCGGCCTACCGCTGAAGAGGTCTGTTCTCTATGTTATTGAGTTCCTTGCTCCATGCATGCTATCTTCAAGATGCAAGCCATTTTTTTTTCTTTCCTATTACTTCATACTCTTAACAGGAGCACGTTAAGCATATTTCTGTTTTATGTCTGAACTTCTGAATTCTGTCCTATCAAAATAATTTGGATGGGCACTTTTCTGTTTGCTTTTCCAGGCACTGGCTGATCCTTACTTTAAGGGCCTGGCCAAAGTTGAGAGAGAACCTTCTTGTCAGTCAATCTCGAAGTTAGAGTTTGACTTTGAGAGGCGAAGGGTGACAAAGGAAGATGTTAAAGAACTAATCTTTCGGGAGATACTAGAATACCATCCTCAGTTACTCAAAGACTACATTAACAGAACTGAAGAAACAAATGTTCTATATCCTAGGTTCTAAATGCTTTTTCACTACCATGTGTAGTTATTTTTTTATTCTTATTTTATGTTTTGATAAATCAATTCCATACCCTTTATCTCCTTCACTTGTCTGTGTGAAATTATAGCATATTTTTTCTATGCAGTGCTATTGGCCAATTCCGAAAGCATTTTGCACATTTTGAGGAAAATGGTGGAAGAAGTGGACCAGTGATTCCTCCGGAGAGGAAGCATGTCTCCCTCCCAAGGTAGGATAATTTAGAGGTTAATTTTACATCAGTTCAATTCTGGCTACAGTCAAAACCATGAAAAAAGGGGAAAATGAAAAAGAAAAAGTGAGCAAAAATTCCCACTTGTGATATTCACTGTGAGCTTTTTTTTTGTATTCTTTCATTAGTTCACTTAAGTTAATTGTGAAGGGTTTAAATCTTTCAAAGTTGGTCATTCATAGGGCATAACGTCACTCTTAGTACATACCTTTCCTTTTAAACAATCCTTATGATTATGTTTTTATCATTGCAGGTCTACAGTTGTTCATTCAAGCACAGCTACTCTTAATGCGCACCCAAATTTAACCTCATTTGAGAACCAGAAAATTGCAGAAGAGGCTTGTAAGAACTACAGAGTCACTGGTACGATTTCGGGAAATCTAATGAAAGCATCTCGGCCACCACCAAGGGTACCAACAGGTCTGGGTATCCTTTGTTTTGATTTGGTTCAATCAGCATTCACTTTTCTCAGCATTTTTCTATAAGTCATATATTTCATATGCAACATGCTTGTTGAGTTGTCTCTCCTCTCAAAAAATTAAGCATTATGAGGTTAAACATTAGAGTTGTGAAAAACTTTTATGATTTTGTGGTTCTATTTTTAAATCTTGGAAGAGCTTCAAGGTTTTAACTAGCATTGAAGAGAGTATTCATTCAGTCTTTGTTATCCCATGTGGGAATGATTTGGGACACAGAAAATTTGAAGATTCTTTAGGTATATCTGTGTAATATGGTCCAGTAATCCGTTTTTGCAGTTAGCTGTTTTGCTAGTGGGCTTGCTTATGCAAGTATTTTTAATGTTTCGCTGCTCCATTTTCCTCACCATTCAAACAATTTAAATTGTTTCTGTTGTCTCTCTCTTCAGCAAAACCAGGTAGAGTTGTGGGGCCTGTCCTACCTTACGAGAATGGAAGAAATCTCAAAGATACCTTAACAAGCATTGCAACTCTCCCTCAATCTGTCTCACCAAATTGCATTTTTAGAACGAATACAATAAGTCAAGAGAAGTCAACAACAGAAGCTTTAAAGGATTCTTCACAAGACAAGCAGCCATCTCCTCAGAGTAACATGACAACCAAACCTGCCCCAGTCACGGGCATTGACATCAACATCAACCCATACCAAGCGCAACCCAAGGCAGACCAATTAAACCAGCGAATAGCAATTGACCTAAAGCTGTTGCAGGCACAATCGCAGTTTAGTGCAATTGGCACTCCTGCTGTTGCAGTACCAGCATCACATCCCCTACATTAACTGGATGCAGATATGTTGGAGCTGTACAGTTTGGGCTACTATTGCAGGGATGCTTTGGAGCAAATGGATCATGGAGCACAAAAGCTGTGGATGCCTCTTCTCATAAGAGAGTGAGGTTGATGTTGGGTTCTCCCACAATTTGGTTTGCTGATTGCGTCCCTATGGGATTTGTATAAATTATATGTCATTGAATGTATGAGACAGAATAATTGTTTCTCTAACTTTTAATGATAGGAAGCCTCTTTTAACCAAATTTCCAAGCTTTTTCTTTCTATGTACATGGTTTTGATGACTGGTTAAATTTTAGGAGCAGTAGCAAACAGGATGAGCAGATTAATTGGAAGAGAGAGGTCAAGGCTCTTGAAGGAGTTATGAAAAGGATGCCCATATGCCTTCCTGTTTTGCAAAACCCAAGTGAAAGAATGTTAATTTTGCTCCATAGGAATCAAGTCGAACACAATTGATAAGCCACACTCACCGTGTCCCTACCTCTTGCTTTTATGACTTCTTCTTGCATCATCACATGATACACCGAGAAGGTCCTCCAGGATTCCCAAGAAAAATCCCAAGTTTTTAGCTTAGGATTGAATTGGTCTTTTCTAAATGATTGTCTTGAATTTGTTTTATTTTGTTTTATTGCTTGGTCATAGTCATAGGTGGTTAGGTGGTTAGTCGTTTCCTAAATAATAGCTAAGTCATGGTCTTGCATAGCTGAAGTCTAGGAGTCAGTTTTGCAGAAACCTTATTTAAAGAGTTTATGTGGAGCTGAAGAAGATAAGAAGATTTTTATTCAAACTTGTGGTTGTCTTTCACCCAAAGAAAGTCAAGTATCCTGTGTTTTTCATTGTGTTCTGACAGGGACCTATCATTGGTATCAGAGCCACAATGACAACCAACAAAGAGCGTATTGAAATATTAGAGCAGGGAGTGGGAGGCTTACAGGATGAGGTGCAGCGACTTGGACTTGGAATGAACGATCGTATGCAACGGCTGGAAGAGTCTTTAAAGGCTTTATCTGATGTTGTTCTCTCCTCAAAGGCAGCTCAACCCTCGCATTCCTCGCACTCAGTGAAACAGGGACACACGCCTCAGTACCAACATGAAGAAACAGAAAGTTCTCGTCTGAACATACCCCCTCTTCGAACCAAAATCGAGTTTCCGCGATTTGCAGGGGATGATCCCACGGAGTGGTTCAATAGAGTAGCACAGTTCTTTGAATTTCAAAGAACTCCTGAAGATCAAAAGGTGAGCTTGGCAGCTTTCCACATGGAATGTGAAGCAAACCAGTGGTGGCAATGGCTAAATCGGACATACAAGGAAGAAAATCGAACCGTAACCTGGACTATGTTTGCCGACGAGTTGTGGGCACGATTCGGTCCAACTGATGGAGAAGACTTTGATGAGGCTCTTTCACATATAAAACAAAGTGGTTCACTTCGGGATTACCAAAGAGAATTTGAGAAATTAGGCAATCGGGTACATGGGTGGACTCAAAAGGCTCTCGTTGGAACTTTCATGGGTGGATTAAAACCAGAGATAGCTGATGGGATACGAATGTTCAAGCCAAAAACGTTAAAAGAGGCCATCAGTTTGGCTAGGACCAGAGATGAACAACTTACTCGACAAAGGAGATTTGCTTGCCTAATCCCACCAAATCGTCCTGCGGCAGCCGTCACTTCGATCAAACAAAGAACATCAATAGTTCCTAAACGATTGGGTTGGGAAGAAATGCAAAAATGACGAGCTCAGGGGCTATGTTTCAACTGCAACGAGCGATTCACACTAGGCCATAAATGCCAGGGACCTAGACTGCTGCTCATTGAAGGCCACGATGAGGTCCAGGATAAAGAAGAAGAGGCAGAGAAATAAGCGATAACAGAGAAGATGAACTTGAAGTTTCTATACATGCTTTGACGGGATGGGCATCCCCAAGGACCATGCGAGTAGCTGCCACTATCAAATCCCAACCCATAATGGTGTTAATCGATAGTGGATCTACACATAATTTCCTGAGCGACAAAGTGGCAAGAACATTGCGGCTTCCAGTAGTTCCTACGAAATCCTTCACAGTCCATGTTGCCAATGGGGAACGACTCTTGTGTCAAGGGCGATTTGAGAAGGTACCGATAGATTTACAAGGCATACCATTCTCTCTTACGTGTTACTCCTTACCGTTAGCAGGACTAGACATGGTGTTGGGAATACAATGGTTGGAGATGCTTGGGTCTGTAGTTTGTAACTGGCAGTATCTAACAATGGATTTCAATTGGGAAAATCAAGCACGAAGACTACAAGGGATACAAGGGCCCATTCAAGCTACTTCACTTGAGACCATTGCAAAGGAGCACCGACAAGGTCACATGGTTTTTACTGTATATGTGCAAACAGTGGAAGGATCTTCCTGGGATGGCACTCAACCAGATATGCAGCAAATTTTAGGCGAATTTGAGGATGTCTTTCAAGAGCCCTTTAAGCTGCCTCCACTACGAGAAATCGATCATCATATTCCTCTCAAGGAAGGAACTCAACCCATCAACGTTCGACCATATCGGTATGCGTATTTTCAAAAGGCAGAAATTGAGAAACAAGTGCAGGCAATGCTGGACGTAGGGATCATCCGACCAAGCACTAGTCCATATTCATCCCCTGTCTTTTTGGTGAAAAAGAAAGATGATACTTGGAGGTTTTGCACTGATTACAGAGCACTAAACGCAGCTACGATTAAAGATCGATTTCCTATTCCAACAGTGGACGACATGTTGGATGAGTTGTACGGAGCTACCTATTTTACCAAGCTAGATCTTCGAGCTGGTTATCACTAGGTACGAGTTCATGCTCCCGACATTCCAAAAACTGCATTTCAGACGCATAATGGACACTTTGAGTATCTTGTTATGCCCTTCGGCTTATGTAACGCTCCATCGACTTTTCAAGCCATAATGAACTCTATTTTTCGTCCTTACCTCCGAAAATTCATATTAGTTTTCTTTGATGACATATTAGTCTATAGTCCTACATGGGAATTGCATTTGAATCATGTAAGGAAAACATTAGAGATTTTGAAGAAACACAACTTCTTCGTCAAAGCAACCAAATGTGACTTTGGAAAGCAGGAATTGGAGTATTTGGGCCATATTGTGACGAATCATGAGGTCAAGGTAGATGGTAAGAAGATTGAAGCTATGATCGCATGGCCACAACCCACTACTATTACTGAATTGCGTGGCTTTTTAGGCTTGACAGGGTATTATAGGAAATTTGTCCGAAATTATGGAGTACTAGCTCGTCCTCTCACCAACCTGCTCAAGAAGGGGAACTTCAAATGGGATGAAGATGCTGCTGCTGCATTCACAATGCTCAAACAAGCTCTGACGACTACACCCACTCTTGCAATGCCTAATTTCAATGAGCCATTCACAATTGAGACTGATGCTTCTGGGGATGGAATTGGAGCGGTTCTAACTCAGCAAGGAAGACCAATTGCATACATGAGTCGAGCTTTGGGGTTACTAAACGTAGTTGGTCAATCTATGCCAAAGAGATGTTAGCAATTGTGGAGGCCATTCGGACTTGGAGACCACACATCTTGGGTCGAAAGTTTTTCATTCGAACCGACCAACGCAGTCTCAAGTATTTTTTGGAGCAACGAGTAGCCACTTCTGAGCAACAAAAATGGGTGGCTAAGCTTCTTGGATATGACTATGAGATAATATATCGACCCGGGAAAGAAAATTCAGCAGCTGATGCATTGTCTCGCCGCCCCAATAGCCCTCTCCTCAACCCAATATTTATTTCACAGGTTTCTTTATGGGATGACATTCGAAAGGCAGCAGCAACTGATTTGTATATGAAAAAAATATTCCCAGCAGGCAGCACATGATCCTACAGGCCATTATGTAGTGAAGAATGGATTGTGTTTTTACAAACAAAGGGTGGTGGTTCCCACTGCATTACGGGGTCAGTTGCTCCAGGAGTTTCATGACAGTAAGGTGGCTGGACATTCTGAGATTTAAGAACTTTCAAGAGACTAGCTCAGCAGTTTTATTGGCCTTCTATGTACAAAAATATCCAAGATTACATTCAACAATGTGCAACCTGCCAAAAGACTAAATCTGAGACACTAGCACCAGCTAGATTGCTCCAACCCCTCCCAATTCCTTGTTTAGTTTGGGATGACATCTCCTTAGATTTTATCGACGGATTGCCATCTTCACAGGGCAAGGATAGTATCATGGTGGTGGTGGATAGACTTAGTAAGTATGCTCATTTCATTGCTTTATCTCATCCTTTCTCTGCGAAAATGATTGCTGAAAAATTTGTGGAAAATATTATTAAACTTCATGGGATGCCAAAGTCCATCATTAGTGATCGAGACCCCATTTTTGTAAGCAAATTTTGGCAGGAGTTTTTTACCATGTCGGGTACTCAGTTGAAGCTAAGTTCAGCTTACCATCCTCAGACGGATGGACAAACGGAGGTGGTGAACCGTTGTCTAGAACAGTATCTGAGATGTTTTGTCCATCAATGGCCTCGAAAATGGTTTAGCTATCTATCATGGGCAGAATATTGGTATAACACCACCTATCATTGTTCAACCGGGATGACACCATTTCAAGCCTTATATGGTCGCCTTCCTCCATCAATTCCTCATTATGCAGATGGGTTGTCACGTGTTAATGAGGTCGATCAAAGTCTCCTTACACGGGATGAAGTATTGCAGCAATTGAAAACGAATTTAGAGTTGGCTGCCACTAGAATGAAACATGTGGCTGATCAAAAGAGAAGAGAAGTGGAGTTTCAAATCGGAGATCTGGTGCTACTTAAATTGCATCCTTACCGCCAGCATTCTGTGTTCAAACGTGCCCATCAAAAACTTGCTAATCGTTTCTATGGTCCATTTCCAGTTGAGCAAAAGTTGGGCAAGGTAGCATATCGTCTCAGTTTACCACCTGAAGCTAAGATTCATCCGATGTTTCATGTTTCTCTCTTAAAGAAGTATGTGGGAACTTCTCTGCCTGCGCTTGTTGATCTGCCACCAATTTCTGATGAAGGGCAGCTTCAAGTTACACCAGAGAAGGTAGTCAATACAAGATGGATCAAGCGTGGTACCAAGTTCATTGAAGAAAGCTTGGTGCAGTGGAAGAATTTGCCTGCAGAAGATGCTACCTGGGAAGATACGCAGATGCTCAAGCATCAATTTTCTACATTGAACCTTGAGGACAAGGTTCCACTTATGGGGGGGAGTATTGATACACCGAGAAGGTCCTCTAGGATTCCCAAGAAAAATCCCAAGTTTTTAGCTTAGGATTGAATTGGTCTTTTCTAAATGATTGTCTTGAATTTGTTTTATTTTGTTTTATTGCTTGGTCATAGTCATAGGTGGTTAGGTGGTTAGTCGTTTCCTAAATAATAGCTAAGTCATGGTCTTGCATAGCTGAAGTCTAGGAGTCAGTTTTGCAGAAACCTTATTTAAAGAGTTTATGTGGAGCTGAAAAAGATAAGAAGATTTTTATTCAAACTTGTGGTTGTCTTTCACCCAAAGAAAGTCAAGTATCCTGTGTTTTTCATTGTGTTCTGACAGGGACCTATCATCACAGCACAAACATTATTTGATTCCAAATTAAGAGCAATGCCTATTATACCCCGTTCAATTTCTTTTAATTCAAGTGTCATTATTTCCTTCAAAGTATGATGCTAGTATTAACAATTTTTACTTCTCCATTATATTTCTCTATGTGTTGGTGGATACCCCTATGCAAGGGGAGCTTAATTCCTGTTGTCATCACCATCCCCCATCGGGTGAGGATGAGGTGTGGGACAGTGAGAAGCAGAGGAGTGTTCATGATAGGGTAGAAAGAGGCTTTCAATTGGTCCTAAACTCATATCAATTAGGGTCTTTGTTCCTTCTTGGGCTTTACAAGTAAATGGTCTAAATATATACAAAAACTCATATCATGTGAAAATGTCAGCATTATAAGTGCATTGCATCTCTCAAGCGTTTTGTTGAAGAGTTGTCACACTTCTTCCTTGGAAAGCGATTCCACCTTGATAATTTCTTTGCACCCCATTCTTAGGCACACATCCTTTGATCTAGTGGTTATGATCAATGTTCCTCCATCAACTCCAATGGGAATTCCAACCTCTTGTGGTGCATAAACTTCCCATACATCATCTCATATAAGAACAAATTTCTTTATTTTATGCATTATGTTAAATAATCAAGCGGATCTTATCTTTTAATCTTCTTCATCTGATGAATATAATTTCACCTTTTTAGCAATATCATCTTCCAACCTACAAATGCTTGATTCTTTTGATAGAGTCACCCAATAAACATGGCCAAAGGTATCCTTATTTTCCAATAGTCGATTATGAATATGAGTAACAACAATTGTTTTACCTACTCCCCCCATCCCCCAAACTCCAATGCTTTGGATTTCACCTTTCTCTAAGCGTGTCCAAATTCTCCCCAATTATTATTTTTTTATTGTGGTTTCTCCTATCAATTGTTTTGTTAGTAATGCCTCTCCTTCATCTTGAGATACATCAATCAAAAGCCCTTCAAAAATTTACCCCACTCAAGTAGCTCATCCACTTTTTTCATATTATCTTGAAATCGCCTTAGTAATCTTATTCTTGAGAAACATATTCTCTTTCCGACTTCTTGCTCTAGCTTTTGCACACCATCTTTTATTTGTTACACTTCTCTCAACCACTTTTCAACTTCCTTCTTTCAACATTGATATCCTGCATTTTCTAATTCAGTAATGATATCATCTTCACAACTCTTCAATCTTTCTATTTTCTCTCTTAGATTCGAACCATTCTCATTAAGAATCTTGTAATTGTTTAAGCATTCATAAATGAATGACTACATATCTTTCAATAGCCTAATGCTTGTTGATGCACCTTCCACGTATTGCACCACACACCTGATTAAGAAACTTGGTCATTAATATTTCAACTAAAAGAATAAAAATATCAAGCAACATTGGAAATCCCTAATAAATTGATCTTTTACTAAAAAAAAAAGGATGAATTATTAAGATAATATAAATCTCGTTAGTAATAAATCACAATAGCAGTAATATTTTCTTAGGTTAATGAAATAGTAGTCATTCACAATTTAGTAAAAATAAGTCTTAGATGACAAAGTTGTGATGATTATTGTATCCAAAGAAAGAGAAAGTATTGTCGCTATTCAATTCTCGCTATAAGTAGCTTTATTGCTTGTTTATGCTAATTTGGAAGTTAAAAATCCCAAGTATGTTTTTAAAGGTCATTAAATTCAAGACTACCCAAATATTATCTTCCTAACTCTTTAGGAAATTAAAACTAAACACTCTGGAAAAACACAATGCAAGGTGGAAAGCCAAATATCAACATAATTTTATCAATTGAGCCATGGACTTTTTTGAGTTTTTCACATACTTGTATAATTCCTTAAAATTACTATTAAGTTTTCAAATTTTAGAGACTTATAAATTTAAATAAAAATTATTTTGGTTTTTCCTAGGCTATCCCCAATTTTTCTCCAAAACACTACTACAAAAATAATTTATGATGTCACTATTTATGGTGTCACATTTAAAATAATGACATCATTGAGCTTAAAATTTATAAAGGTGACACATCATATAAAAAATCTTCAATTAGGGTAGTTAGATGATGCTAATTTCAAATTTATGGTGTCATTTTTTGGAAGTGACACCATATGAAATAAAAATTTTTAAATTTTATAACTCAATGGGCCCTTTTTTAAAATAGTGAGTAGGAACAATTTATGAAAAGTCCATTGTTTCCATATATACATTAACTAATATAAAAGATCTTATTGCTTAACCCTAACCATCTTTTTCTTCTCCTTCTTCTCACACCCATGGTCGGCACACCTAAAGTTGATATTCTTTGCTTCGTAAAATCTCGGGTAAGTCAAAATCCCTTATCTATCATCTTCATTTTTTTTTTATTAATGCAAAAATATTTGTTAGTACAATTGTTTTATATCTCTTGATTTAGTATATCTATGATGTGGGTTTTGTAAATGGTGTTTTTTGTCGAGTTCCAGGGAAGTAAAAACTAGGTTTAACATTCTAACATATTTTTCGTTTCATTGCTAATAAGCCCCAAAACAAATGAAAACAAGAAAAATGAATGATTTTTAAAATTTTTGTCTAATTGAGAATGAGAGATACACTAGTTTTCTTGTATGAAAATAAGAGGATTTATATATATAATAGACATAAAAATAGACTTCTTGGATATTTAATAAACAAGTGAATTTTTCTCTAAAAAAAATAAAATAAGAATTTCTCTATATAATAAAATAATTTACATATGAGATAGTTGTCAATAAGAAAGTTTTGAAAATAAATTTGGGATAAAATATTTTTTAGTAAGTTTTGTTTAGATAATTCAAGAATAAAGTAGGTTATTAACTTTCCTTAAAAAATAATATTCTTCTTTCTTTTTTGAATTGATCAATTTTTTTAGAAATTAAATTGTTAGGTTCTATTCTTTGTAAATGTTTAAGAAATTCTAAAAAATTCTTTAAAAATAAAATGACCTTTCTACCACATTCCTTGTAATAAATAATTGTTTTTTTTATACATATTGTAAACTAAAAAAAAAAAGTCTTTGTTCAGTTAACCTAAGAAGACATTCCTTTGTGTTGAGAGTCACCTAAATGGAATAAAATATTCAATATCATAGGAGAGTAAAAAGTATTGTAAAAATGATTTTGTTGATAGAGTTATCTAAATGGAATAAGATATTGGTAGATGAATAAAATATTATGGTGATTGTAATAGTTGACTTAGTGAGTGGAGGATAAGTGTATGCTTCTTTGTTTATTCTATAAAAACAATAATTTTAGTAGTTGAAAACGTGTATGAAATGACTGAAAATATTTTCTGAAAAATAAGATAATAATAAATGGATAATAGCTCATTTCCTAAAAATCTTTTGATAAATTAAAATAACTTGTAGTTAAAATATATTCTTGTGAAAGTATTTAAAAATGAACCAATATATTAATAATTGTTATGATTAAAAAATCAATAATGTTTATGAAAAGTTCTTTGATTCTTTCTCATTCTAATTTTTCTCTTAACATTTTCTAATAAAAAAATTAGTTTTTTTTTTGTCTTATATGCAAAATTTTCATGCTTGTTATAATATCATATCTTATCATATTAGTAGTTGAAAACATTTTTATATTTTGTTACTAATTTTTTTTTTTTATATAATTGAGATGAAATTTAATGGACATTGTTATTTCACAAAATGAACTTTAAAAAATATTGAAATTAAAAAAATCCTTCCAAGAAATATACATACATATATATATCTATATATATATATATATATATATATATATATATATATATATATATATATATATATATATATATATATATTAGATGTTAAAAATGATTTTTAAAAACAAAATGAATTATAAAAAAAATTAAAAAGTGCAAATTTTAAGTAGAAAATTAGTATTTTTTTTAAATTTTAGATTTATATTTTGATTTTGTAGTTTTGATTTATTTTTTATTTTCTTGAATGGTTTTTATTTGAGTTCAAATGTGACTACTTTGTTATAAGATTCATTAAAGAAATAATTGTTGATTTTACAGTTATTGCTTTAAAGGTTTTACTCATTTAATGAATTGTATATAATTTCATACTTCCAATTATTGTGATATTAATGTTATTCTCATTTGATTTCAGTTTGATGACCAAAAAAACATATGCTCAAGTAGAATTTGATGAAATTAGAGAAGAATGGATTACTTTTGTGTTATAACTAATCATGAATCATATTGATGTATCGTGATCATTCATGGTAAGTCCCTTAGTTGTTATATGATTGAATTTTCCATTGGTATTGTATAACATTACTTATTCTTTACGAACTATTTTTATATCAAAACGAGAAAAAGGAAAAAGAAGAAGAAAACATTAGTACTTAGATTTGTTTATTGTTTATAACATCACATTTTTATTTTCAATAAGAACTCTAAACCTCATTAAACTATGAAATGCAGGTATACACTCTTGGGAGGACAGTATGAAGAATAAAAAGAAAGAAGAAAGAGGCAACAAGATTTAGGTTTTTAGATATGACTCTTATGTCATACATTATTGGACATAAGCATTACTTTATTTGGAATTGAGAATTTTGGGTTTTTGGATGCAACTCTTCTGTCATTTTATGGTTAGCCGGTTTTATGCATATGAAATGTAGGTATACATGAATGTTGGGAAGCTTAACATTTCTAAATCATGTTTTAATGTGTATTTACTTTTCTTTTTTAGTTTTGGTGGGTTTGATGTGTTTGATGTACTATTATTTTGTGAACATTTGATATACAAATATTATTGGATGATGTAATGTGTTACAAGTTAATTTATAAGCATTATGAAAATATAAGTTAAATATAATATGATTATTATATTTATGGACAATTTACACAGGTTGGTCTTATTTATTAATAAGCATTACAAAAATCTACAAACTAATCAACAAAAAACAACCATATCTTCCATAATCATTTAGAATGATGTGACACCATAAATTAAAGGTGATACATTTAACGTGACACCATAACTCGAAGATGATGCATTTAATATGACACCTTATATATCTCATACAACTTTATATCAAATTAAACATGACTAAAAATATATGGTGTCACTTCTGAATGTGTCACCATTTATCTGCTTTGGTGTCGCTTCGAAATATGTCACCAGTTGATACCCTCTATGGTGTCAGTGGATAAGGTGACGCTATATTGTAATGACACCCTATGTTTATAGTGACTTATTATAAATGTCACCATATATCTTTTTTCTTGTAGTGAAAGGAGCAATCAAATTTATTTCTAGCTAACTAGGGCAAAACCTTCCCACTTTATTAAGCATGTCATTAACATCAATTCTCATATATGTATATAAAATGACATTAAACATGATTTTAAGTAATTATAAGAAGTCAAACTATTAAGGAAACACAATAAAAAATAAAAATAAAAAAAAAGGAAAGAAATCCTTAATCCTTATACTAACCAACATTTACCATTACATATATGATACCATTCAACAATGAACTACACAAGAAACCCATGCAATCATAGTAAGTCTAAAAAAATGGAGTATTAATACTTGTGAACAATTATTAACTCAAAAAAAAAAAAAAAAAAAAAACACAAAAGTAATAGCAAAGAACTGAAGACAAGCTGAAAATAAGTTGTACCTCGTTTATATGATTTGTCTGAAAGAAGCTTGATAACAAAGAAGCATAAAATTGTGATGAAAACACTCGGAGCAGAAGAAGCTGAGAGATGTCTAAAAAGAAGGGGTAAAGTAAAGATGTATAATGGGTCATTGTTTGTTTGGTGGTGTGGCCAAAAGAAAGTAGACCCAACACAATAATGATAAAGATATTCATTGAAGAATATAGTGCGTGTGCTTTTGAAAAGATAAGAAGAAGAAAGAGGAGATGTGGGGTTAAGCTGTTTCTAAATAATACTAAAATCACTATTCTTTGTTCCAAATCAGCATTAATTTTAGAATTCTCTGGGTTGGCTTTGGCTTTGGGGGATTAATAACAAAGTGCTGCCTTTAGCTCAAATTATGGTCCATCCTCAGTGAAGTGTTAAAAATTTTAGAGAAGAAAAAATAAAATATAATTAAAATTAGTTAAAGATTTATATAATTACAAAATTTAATCTTTATGTAAAATAAGAAAAACAAGTGAAATTAATTTTTTTAAAAATATATACAAATAATTTAATACCTTTAATTCTATATTTTATTTTTTCTTATTTCTTTTTCCTTTCATTTTATCTTCACACTTTTTCTTGCTTTACATATTTCCTTGAAATTTTCAAGAATTCTGGTAAAAGATTATGCTCCCTACTTTCTTTGAAAAAGATGGAAAAATTTAGATAAAGTATATGATTCCATTGTGCTCTACCTCCACTCCATTATCTTCTATGAAACCTTCATATATTCAAGTCATTTAAATATTGGACTACTTCAACCTTTCAAAATTTTATAAATATTTTAGACATCATATTAATTTATTCTACATCCACTGTATTCACATTTGTGTGCCTTCCAAATCTTTTGTACCACTTAACACATGTGCTTTCAAATATTCTATTAGACTATTACTACCTTTACCTGCAACCTTGAATATTTTTATTCTTCTAAAAATCTTAAGCTTCACTCTAATACCACTTATTACATGCTAGTGAAAGCTTCCATGTTACAATTAAAGTATTATAATGACTTAAATTAAACTAATCCACATACCCGAGTTTGGCACAAGAGTAAGACATTTTGAAAATAATACCAAATATAGATATCTTTTAAAAATATTCATCAAATTAATATTTTGTTGAGGATGTGGGTACTTGAAGCAAGAAAGCATATGATGATATTGTAAACTCAAAAAAGTAATGTATGTATAATGCTTTTTCTAATTTCACTATCTTGTTTTTCTTTAGTTTCTCTATGATACAATGAATTGCTTCTCTTATTTATAATGTAGCTAGACATAGTTGGTCTAACGATATTAAATCTCATCTTTGTTATGTCATTCAAAGAAGAATACAATGGAAACTTCTATTGACATAACATTAATTTCTCCATCTTGCAATTGGCGAATGGTCGACTCTTTTGAGAGTGTCACCCAATAAACATGGCCAAAAATAATTAACTCAAACCCAAAAAAAAAAAAAATGGTAATAGCAAAGAAATGAAAAGGCTACACTACAAGTACTATGAGCATCAATCGAAAACAAGTCTTTACCTTGTTTAATTATATGATTTTTCTGAAGGGAACTTGAAAGAGAACCAGAATGAGAGAGATTTGTAAGTAGAAGAGGGAGCCAAAGAGGAAGGGAGAATGGAGAATGGTTCGGAGGAATGGAAATGAAGATGTCTGCATGCCCAGTACTACAACAATAATTTTATATTACTGGCAGATCTTGTATATAAATTATGACAGCCCATAATTGACTCACTTTTGTTGACAAATAATATTTTAAATTAGCTATATATATAGCTATGGTGCATGTGATGATGGCAGCAGGCAGCCGTGTGTTGTTGTAAATATTAAATAATAAGGTGATGGTGATGGTGAGGTAGCACATATCATATTACTGCATTATGAATAATTGGGAGAGAGGTGATCATAAGCTCTTGAAAAATTTAGAAGAAAAGGATGTCCATTGTCTTGCAGTGAGTGCCTAACTTAATATCCCTTAGATTGTGCAGTGTTTGTCTTACAAGTCTTTTTCAATTTTTTTATCAAATGTTTCTCTAATAAAAACTAAACAATTTTTCAACTTTTTTAAAGCATTTTTTATTTTTTATTAAATGTTTAATTTTTCTTCAAAAACATTTTTTAGGTTATAAGTGTTTTTAAAAAATACTATCAAATATACTCTTAATAACTTAATTTAATTTATTAAATAAATTAAACATATTTAGTAAAATAACTTTATATCATAACTTAATATTCAAAATAATTTTAAATATTAAATTAAAATAGTTAATTTATTGTTAATCTCAAATATCTTTTATCCTTTTTATCCATATTTAATAAGTGTATTTTATAATCATGACTCAACATTCACAATCCGCTCTTATAATAAATATTTTATAATTATTTTATATATTCACAATACTTTAAATATTTTTCGAAAGTATTTAAGCTTCTCTGTGCTTGATGACTATGCCCTTGATCCTGGCCAAAGTTTCCAACAAATTAAATTAGAGTTATGTGATTAAAAGTGGAGAAATAACCATCAAGTTGGAAAATGCCCCCCCTGTTTAATTATGCTGAAACGCTGCTTTTCTCCTTCCCACAAGGTTTCAGCCTTGTCTCCATATCCCTCTCTCTCACCATCATTGCTTAACATAGAACAAGGTTTAATGTGTACTTCATGATTCATGCTTTTGATGGTTATAATTGGAAACAGTGTCAAGGATGATGAAAGCTGTGGGTTGGTAAATGGTAAGGATATAAACAGGGTGAGGCATAATCAGGTAGAGCTCCCCTGCCCAGGTTCTTGCTTGTAAGTTGTAATTTTATTCCACATCCCAATCCCATTCACCTACTCATTGAGTCCCAAATACAGCAGCCATGTTGTGACTTGTAGGTATAACATGATGTCTTCAAGTGGATTTTATTTTTTTAAATAAAAACAACAACAATTTTGAAAATTCTTTATTAAAATATGAGACTTATAAAACTATTTTGAAATCATTCACAGCATCAATTAAAAGTTATCTTTTAAAAAAATAATTTTAAAATTCAATTAATACCAAAGATTGAAAAATAGTTTTACAAATACTATATTTTAGCAAATATATTTTTCAAAATCCCTGTCTCCAAGGCTTGAGCCAACTCATGTCTTGGTGGGTATAACATCTGCACAATCATGTTTTACAGAGAATATGAATAGCCAGATTTATGTTCTCATTACCTCAATTTTTAGTCCCACAACCTCAGTAACATGAGTATGGGAGCAGGCCTCTTTAGTTCAAAGTTTCAAATACCCAATCTTTTTCTCAGAAAAATTGAGCATTAAATGAATCCCCAAGGAGGGAAATGAAAACTAAATATAAACTTCTCTCTTTCAAAAGAAGAGGCCGACTCCAATGCAGACAACGCTTTCTTACCAACACAAAAATCAATCAAACACATCAGGTAGCAACTTTTGTAAATCCAGTTTTAGGCCTTGGTTTCATATTTGAAAATTTGCTATTCGATTAGTTGCCTTCATGCTAGTATGCATACAACCAAACAGAACTTATAACAATCTATTACTTTTCACTGTAATAAACATTTCATGCAACATCTAGCAAAAATAATACCCTACTGTGGTTATTAGGTTTTTATAGCTACAGAGAAAGAAATAAACCACAGAATCACCAAACTAATCTTGTAAGAGAGTGCAGAATGCATGGATGATTCATACTCAGAGAAAGATATTCAATAATTCTTAAGGTAAACCCCATATCAAATACACACATTATGGTTTAAGAAAATCTGGGAAGGATGCAGAAATAAAATGAAAATGAAGCTGATCTTGTTCCTAGATGAATGGCAGGGGGAAAGAAGCATGGAGTAAAGGAGATGAATAAAAGGACTGGTCGAAGGAAGTAAAGAAATATCATTTGGGAACCATACAATTGCATTATTGATGAGATGCCATCACAAACAAGTAAAAAAATTCACCATTATAAGAACCACACAATAAAGCAGAAGTAAAGACTTGTGGGAATCATGCCATTGTTTTGATGAAGCCATTCACCACAAGGAAAAAGGAAAACCATCAAAGGTTACAAATTTTGGTCATTATCTCTATCAATAAACTCAGAATACATATCACCAATTCCTGAAATCCCAACCAGCAGATCCACACCATTAACATAAAGTTGTAAGCCCCAAATCTTACTGAATCTTATGCTCTTCTCCAGGAGCAAAGAGCATATATTTTTAGCCTTGTTTGTTGTGAACCTAGAACATTTGCAATGCATCTCATCTTGACATGGTGCAATGTGAATCCAACAAGTCCATATTAGAGTCCTCTTGCCTACAGAAAACCTAAACTCAATGATCTACTATGAATTCCCATTCAGATAGGGGCAAAGATGTGTGCAAAGAGCAAAGAAAACTGTACAAGTCCTCTAGGCTAAATGAATCAACCTGATCTTCAAACTAAATCCAGATTTTTATTGCACAAGTCACAATCCAGCATGTCTTCGTCGAATCCCCTTGACCACTAGATCATATGAACCGCAAAGGGATTGAGGTATTAGTCAATTAACCACAACCAAAAAAAGAAAAAAAAAACCACTAATTAACACTACAAATTTAAACAAACTATCTAAAAACTAAGAAATTATAACATTGATCCCCCAATATGCAATCGGCAGATCCATACCACTGAAATTGTAAGCCATGAGCCCCAAATTTCATTGCCTCTTGTCATCATCCCTGGCCACAATCTTGAACTTCCCTGTCTGCTGTTGCTGCAAGCAGAACACCACCACCCATTAAGAAAAACGCATCAAGTCATCGTTCAAAGCACAGTGGCAACAAAAATGATAGATTAATTTAAAATATGAAATAAAATAATAATCACCTTCTTCCATAATTGAGTGTGGTTCTTGCAGAACCCAGCAACAATGCCACCCTTGTTCCTGCCTTCTCTGTACTCAATACAGAGCTCCTCCCTCAGCCCACAAGTCACATGGAATGCCAAAGGGCATTTGGGCTCAGAGCAATCGATGGCACACCCATTTGAACTTTTGCACACATAGCACTTCTCTTTCCACCTACTCAATGGAACCTTAGAGCGATCTACACCATCTCGGCCTTCCGGGTCCTTGAAGAAGACCTCCGGAACAAGAAGAGCGCACACTATGTGAGCCCACCGCCCATCCTCGGTGGGCTTCATGGCTCCACCAGTGTTTGGGCAGAGGCAGCAAGAGAAGGCCTTAGGATTCTTCTTGTTTTGAGAAGAATGAGAACCCAAACATTGGTTGCAGAACCAGTCACCTTCAGGAACACCCTTCACGAGGGGATTGCCATAGCAGGTGGCGTGAACCATCAGATCACACCCATCACAGAACACAATTGGATCCGAAGGGTCTCCGTCGGTGCTCTGACACACAGCACATTCAATCCCATCGTCTTCTTCCTCTTCTTCACCTTCTTCTCTGCCGGTTTCAACAAATGTTTGGCCACAACCATTCACGACGGACGCTCCATTTTCCTTTTCCTTTTGCTCTTCTTCTTCCGGTTCGGCTTTATCTTCCCTCTCCCCCTCAAAGCATGGATTGTACTCAACATTGAGGTCAAAATGAGAAACAGATTTGATTGGGCTGAAATCAGGCTGGACAGCCCACACCCTCTTCTTGGCAGGCAAGCGACATACCCCCACAGAAGCAGCCGCGATGGCGGGTTCTCGGGATTCTTTGCGCTTCTTTGCCGGTAGGCAGGTGGAGGTAATTGGCCCATCAAGGTGATGCTCTTGCACTTGCTCTTGCTCTTGCTCTTTCTCCTTCTCCTTTTGTTGCAAGAGCCTCAACCTCTTGAGAGGGGGTAAGGCATGGAATTTGGAATCCATCATTGTTTGATATGGTTCACAGATTGTGAGAGAATGCAGTCGGAAGAATTTCTCGAACTGTTTGGAGGGTTTTCGTGAATTTTTTGGAGGGTTTTTTATTTTGGGGGTTTTGAATTGAAAAGAGTGGCGGTGGTGGTGGGACGAAGACGAAAAATAAACCCGGGAAAAAGAACACAGGTTTTTCAGTTTTAATGTTTTTTGAGTTTGGCGGGAAACTCAAACATTGGTTTTGGTAGTTTTAAAGTTGGTAATTCTATTTGAAATTTGGCTCATAATTTAGTTTAAATTTTGGGTCCCGCTCTCCTTTTTATTTTATTTTATTATATCATTTAATGGTATTATTTCCTATAGCTTTTAATTAAAAAAACAAATAAACCTATTATTATTTAATTGATATTCTTACTTTGCATATTCTATAATAATAATAATATTTGAAATTAATAAATGTAAAGAATTATTAGAATTTAAGTATATGAATAATATCATCAACAAAATGGTTTTTTCAAATAAATAAATAGTATTGTTTAATAGACCATTTGACAATGATTCTAAAAAGTATTTTTAATATTTTTAACACTTAAAACTTTTTATAATTCAAGAGTTAAAATGATTAAAAAAGTTTTTTAAAATTACTATAAAATATATTCTAAAAGTCTGTTTAGCAGTAGTTTTAGGAAACACTTTTAATATTTTTAAGATTTTAAAAATTTTATTATTTAAGTGTTAAAAGGATTAAAAACATCACTACCAAAAACATTTAAGTGTTAAATGGACCAAAAACGTTTTTTAAAATCGCTACCAAACGCAACTTAAATACCATAATAGAACAAAAAATGATTCATATCATTTTCATTAATTAAAAAAAAACAACTTTTTAAGTATAATAAATGCTCCTACATACATCATAGAGATTCTCCTTATTTATATTTTAAAATTTTAAAAATAAATAAAAGAGCTTAATACTTATAACTAAGACAGTCATGGGCTATTGTATGTTATCAAAAAGTTAATTTTTAGTACCACACAACAAATTGATAGACCCAAGAGTTGTCGTTGACCAAAATGGGCACATTTGCTTAATCCTTGACCTAAATCTTAATTGTTAGAATGGGGATGGAGATGTACACACGTCAACAATTTATATGAAAATTTGGTACAATATATATTTAGTCTCTTAAAATTTTCCTCTTAATTTATAGGTGTATTTTAAATAAAAGTATATCAAGTTTGCCTACAATTCTATAACATTAGTTTTCTTCTATATATTTATTCAACAATCCATAGTTAACTATACATGACAAAGGTTGAGATACCCCTTGATTTAAAATTAGATTTCAAAGTAGAACAAATATGAAGGAGAAGGAGAGGGGAGTATCTTTTGATCATATTTTATCTAAGAAATTCAAAAAGAACTTTTTATTGGAATGAAAAAACTACAGTTTTAACTTCAAAAAATCATTCCAAAAAAGGAAGTTCATCCCCCACTTACTTTGAAGGCTAAAGATAACTCAAAAGGCTTGTCTAACACAAGCAACTTACCCATGATAATTGCTTATAAGAAACTACGGATTTACATCAGAATCACAAAACATAATTCCTTTTCTTCTTTCTTTTTTTTTTTCTGTCAAATTGACTACTGAAGCCTGCAGGGCAGTTACTTTAAGCAAAAGCACAAGAAATTAGGATTTATTAAAGTTTTGTTATACTTGTCCGACACATTGAGCAACCATTTCATACAAACACATGAAACATATACTTAAAAGCATCAATGGAGTAGCCCCTAGGGTTTAGCTTAACAGCAGTGCCCTCTGGTAATGAACCAAAGGTCCCAAGTTCAGAGCTTGCCCAGTATCTAAGTAAATATAGGGTAAGAAGCAAGCCAGATCACCTGGGGTTTGTTTCAACAGCAGTTGAGATAAAGCCAGGTAACAATTTCTCAACATAGTTTTGAATTCATCAGATCACTGTAGCATAAATGCATGGTACCCAGATTCAGGAATGAGAAGAAAACACTTATATAGATCGATATAGCACAAATTCATGGTACCCAGATTCAGGAAAGAAGAGAAGACCGGTATAGCACCAAAGAGTTGTCCATCCAAAGCGTCATGTGTGTAGTCAACAGTTCTAAGTAAAAAGGAAGGAAAAATCAAAATATTGTCATAGAGCTTATCTCAATTTTTTTCTAATACATTTCAGTCCTGCACTTTGACAGGCGGGGAACGTCTCCAAATTCCTGCTAAGACACTTCCAAAGACTGAATGACAGACGCTGGAGACAGCACATGGTACAGCTGTCAGTGGATTTCCAAAGTGCTGAGTAGCAAGAACTACTCCAAGTACCGAGTTCTGAAACATAGACCAATGAATGAGAACTGAGACTCAGGTTTGCTAAATTTCAGAAGAATGTAAGAGTTCAGCCCCCTATGGATAGTGCCTCTGGGGTTCACTAAGTACCATTCACAACACACCACACCATGATGGAGGGGAGGGAAGAAAACCGTTGCCATTTCATCTGGAAAAATGGAAGGGCTGAATGACTAGTGTTCCCAGATTGCCACAATTCTATGATGTGGTATGTCATTCATGATCCCCAGAGACCAGAGGGGAGATCTGCACTGTGATTTTAGATATACTTCATAAAAATATGATCACAAACCTGCATGCCAACTTCAATAGAGATGGTGCGAGAGGATGACACATCAAGCCCCAGGATTCTGGAAAGAATGTAACCGAAGAAGAATCCTGATGCATGAAGAAGGGCTGCAGCTAACACCACTTGTCGACCAGACATAAGAATTGCAGAAGCATTCTGGGCAATTGCATTCCCACATAGAACAGCTACAGTTACAACAGCAATGGTGGGCATCACAGGAGAAACAAATTTAACCAGCCTTTGGAAGTACTGATTAAGAAATGCACCACCCAATACAGGAAGAAGCACAACCTGTGTAGATATGCCAATAACGATGAAACAAAAATACCAACAATGATGACAAACTAATACCAATATTATGATGATGGATGGTTAATCAAGAAGAGCGCTAGGACAGGGTTGTCACCTGTAGTGTGGACATAAGAAGGCCTACTGCATCTACTGCAACAAATTGCCCAGCAAGTTTGGCTGTGAGAAATGGAGTCATGACCTGCAACATGAATCTTCAGTGTTAAAAGAATGCACCTTTTTTCTTCTTCTTCCTTTTTTTGGACACATGGGAGAGAAATGAACTCCTAAGGGGTGTTTGGTTCATTATTCTAAGATATCTTTGCTGAAGGATTAGTAGTTTCAGGTAGCACTTTCAAAAATGCCACAACATTGTGCCTGTTATCCCAATTGCTCTATTCCATGCAAAACCACTAATAGAACTGGCACTTGATGGGTTTCTAGTAGGCTAAATTAGGATTCCAAATGATTCTTAGTTACACTAGGCCATGATCATCAACCATCTGTCTTAGATTTAATAACATTTACAGGAATTGAGTAGCCATTTAAGAATATTTCAAGATACATAATTTTTGGATGGGTGCAGGACACATCGAAGTTCAAACCAGTCCAAAAGTACCCAATGCAGGCATACCCCAAAACCCTTTTGGATTTAGAAGGAAAAAATGCATTTAAAATGTATGTTTTAGAAAGGATAATCAATTTTAGGATAGCTTGAACCCACCCATTAACTTAAATTTGGCCTTAATGACAGCTAACTGTGATTATTATGGTTAGCATTGACAAAGTCCAAAAGAACTTGGTGCAACCCACCTGAATAGCTGAACTTGCTTAGCTTAAATAGGTATTCATTTTATTCCAAACTACAGCAAATACCCAGTTATTCTAAGTACTTTTAAAAGCATCAAAGATATTTCATGTTAATTTAAATAGATAAATGGATCCATACAGCTATATATGCCAAATTCTGAAAAGTCCATCCACAAAAGTCTAATCAAGAGCCTATAACCTGACTAAAATTTTGTGAGTTTTGCATACATACATTCATATACATATACATATGCATTTTTATTATTTTTAGATATTTTTTTAAATGATATTCTAAACAAAAGGAACATGTTCAGATTTGATACAACCTGACTTGAACTACATGCTTTATAGGGTGAAGGGGGTGAGAGACCACTCTTGCCAGATGGTTTCTTTTAACTCTCAAAATCTAAGGGCGGGGCGATTATATCAAATCACCACAATTGTAAAAACCCCCACCCACCATTTTCATTTTTTAAACTATTTTCAACTTCTTAGTCTCCACCATTTCCAAATTGTTCTTGAAATTGCACACATGCACTGCATGGGTCATGGGCTCTAGTGTACTAAAATTAATACAAGGGGTGATGTACAGATTTTTGAAACAAAAAAGGTATCCAAAAGAAAAATATTTATAATAGAAATTTACAAGACCAGCATAAATTACTCAGCCAGGCCTTGCATGTGCAAAATTAACCAATTTTCCTCAGATTGTTGTATGGATAAAAAGGAAAGAAAAAAAACACCTAACTTCAAGCTTAGTTCGCAAGTTGACAATAATAATTAATCCCTAAACTATAAAATAAAGGAACGGATATTTCTTGGAAGCTTTTCACCTAACCAAAAAAAAATCATTAAGATCTTCTTAAGGCATTATCTGTGGAAATCATGCAGCAAAAGCTGACAAGACAAAGATTTTTATACCACATTTTGCATTTGAAATGAAACACATTATAACTGAAATAAAAGGAAATAAGATGTGATAAGACAATTCTTTCATACCACAGCAGATAGGGTGCTTGCTGCTGTCATTAACACGGAGAGAGCCACATTTCCCCTGGTAGAAATAAATGAGTCAGGGATTTTCCCTATGTTATGATAACCACAACAACAACAGCAATGATTGATCATGCTCAGATGTACCGTGCAATATAAGTGACAATATTACTTGCAGTACCTGCACCATTAAATTATCAAACTAGTAAGCAATAGAAAAAGGGTAGAACTAAGAAAAGAATAAATTGACAAGAAGTCAAATAAACATACCACCAGGACAGCAGCCAACCAAAATCAGGCCAGCTGCATAATGGGAGGGCAATTGTAAGAGTTTGCTGACAAAAAACCCTGATAAAGGCATCACCTGCAACCAGTCACTCAAGTCTATACTCTTCCATGAGCACAGTAATACAAGAAAACTAAAGCTGAACATTTTCCTGCACCTACTTGAACCAGTGGCTACTGCAGCAGGCTCTAATTAGATTGCTCTGCTGAGGTCCCCACCAAAAACTTAAGAAATAATTCCACTACTTAGAGAGACAACAAAACAAGATAAATCTAGATTACTGAAATAGAAAGTGAAAGAAGGAAACAACATTGGAAATGGAAGTGACAGTGCTGCCTAAAGATATATGGTGATGTGAAGTGGGGAAATTATTGGAATCAAATAAGAAACTTACTGAAAAACTTGATGAGAAAGTGATATAAAGCTAACATGAATGCTAAAAAGATTGGATCTATATCTAGTCTTCTCGTTTGTATTCATTGCATCTATATCTAAGCTACTATACTGCCTAGCTACAAATGGAGTGGACAAAAAGCCAAATTAAATAATTTGACAAAGCAAAATACAATGATCCAAACTAGCATTTTCCTGGAAGACTGGAAGAATGGGCACAAAGGTAAATTCCTCTTTGCAAGGTCCTAAATGTTGATTTCAGTGAAATTTGCAAGGTCACAAAATATCCTCCATTCTATGTGTTGATGATAGAAAAATATGTTCGCAGAAAAGTGAGAGAAAACAAGAAAATTTTCATCTTAGTCTCTGTTAAAACACAGAAGGAACTCATAATATTGCAAAATACATATGCACAATGTCACACACATGCACAATCATTTTTCTTCATTCTAATATGACATCTTTTATAGGAGCGTAATGACCAATGCAATTCAAAACTGAATTCAAAATTTCAGACAAAGGCATTCCTTGAGAAAAAATTAACTTCAAGCATAAAGTGACTTCATCCAAACCTTATAGAAGACAAGTTCCAAATTTTTCCAAATATTATCAACCTTTGACTTGAGTCTTAGATGGCTTTATGTATACCATTAGCCAATTACCTAATTGCTTAAACTTTTGAGGCAAGTGGTAGCATGATATGGTACCAAAGCCAACATTTCTACTAAACAAACGGAGCCAAAAAGCACAAAGCAAACAAGACAAAAGAACATTAAATAGGATTAGAGCAAACCGAGTACTGGAGCATGAAACCAACTAGCAATTCCTTAGGCATAGCCAAAGCACCACGAAGATCATCAAAAGTAAGGGTCATACCCATACCAAGCATAGTGACACTAATGCCAAGAACAGTCCATTTGGGTTGGACCCAATTGAAGGAACTTGGCCTGATGAGGCCTAGTAGGCACCCCAATGCTACCCATATGGGAAATGCTGTCGACAGTGCTTCACCCACCACTCCAATCCAACTCCTAAAATCCCTACCCACATTTTCACTACAGCTGTTGGACGAAAAGCTACAGTGAAGTGGAGTAACAAAAGAGATTCTATTGGATCTTGTTGGAATGGGCTTAGTGGGTGTGGTGAAAATGGGTTCATTTCTTGGTGGGTTTTGAAACTGTGATGTGAATCTGAGTTTATATGAAGATGATGAAGAACTAGAGGGATTGGAGAAGAAAAGATGTGGTGATTTGGGAAATGTTGAATGGGTTGTTCTGGGTTTTGAGTTTGATGCAAAGTTCAAACCTCTTCTTCCATAAGGAACTGGCAGTGAAGACTGCATCATCTCTTCCTCTCTCTGCAGTCAGTTTCTCACCGTCCCACACCTTTCTGGGAATGCATAAAAATCATAAAATATAAACCATTGGTGTTTCTCAATCCATCTGATAGTATTTGTATTAGCTTTCTTTTGCCAATGTGGGAAAGAATTTAAGAAAAATGTTTTGTTTGATTTCCAAGTTACTTTCTCCACATAAAAATATTTTATTTTGTCAACTACATTTTTTTCTTTTGAAAAAAATTAGTAATATTTTTTTTTTGAAGTATCATTATTGAATTTATTAAAATGGAAAGAAAACTTTATTCAAGATATTGCTATCATCCACTCTATAGCCCACTAACCTTTGAAGTGCATTGTGTTGAGGTATAAACAATTAGGGGAAGTGAACCTCACTGCAGATAGTGGGTGTTTTGTTAATAGTTTATTACTCATCCTGGCTCTGGTGAGATGCTTTTCATGTGAAACTTTAAACTTCATTATTGAAAAGGACAAGAGGCTATTTGAAACGCTATTTGTTTTTCTTCCTTGTCTTCTTTTTTTTAATTGATATGGATAGAAATACATGTAAAATTTAAGATGATTATATCATAAAATATTTTCCAAAGAATGAACTCATTATCCAAATAACTTATTGAAATGAACATATCAGCAAGAAACAGAGTTGGAGATCACACAACGCTATAAATCTTAAGTTAGAAACCCTAATCAGTAAAACAAGACACAGTTTTGACCCTTCACGCATCTCTAATTTGTTGCAATAACTTATCATGCTACAACATTTCAATAGAGACAAAGACCAACATAGCTGTTTACTGCATCTATAACTAACTACTATGAAAAAAAACAATTTGAACAAAGCAAAATACATTGGCCCAAATTAGCATTTTCCTGAAAGAATAAGCACATGGGTAAATTTCACTTCATCAGCAGATTAAGCTTTCATCAGTAGCTATAGAAGATAGAGGGACTACAGCCAGAAAGCAAGAGTTGCCATATCAACAAAGCAATGTTCAAGATCCTAGATGTTGATTTAGTGTATCACAAAATATCAACTATTCTATTTATTGATGATGAGAGGAAAATATGCTAGCAGAAAACTGCAAGAAAACAAGAAAATTTCTAAATAAGCCTCTGCTAAAAGCACAAAAGAAACTTGTCATATTGAAAAATGCACTTGCACATACAAGCATAACCATCTTCTTCACTCCAATATGATAATTTTATAGGGAGCCTAATGACCAATGCAATTCAAAACTGAATTCAATTCAGGTCCTGGACGAAAAGAATACCCAGGCCTCCATTCGTTCCAATGGGAAATATTTCCCGAGAAAACATTCCTTGAGAAAATATTTAATTTCCAAGTATAAAGTGACTTTGGAAAATTATGGAAGACAGCTACAAATTTTTGTTAAGATTGTCAACTTTTAGCTTGAGTCTTAGCTGGCTTTGACATATACCGTTTGGGCAATTAAGTAATAACTTAAACTTTTAAAGCAAGTGGTACCATAAGCTAACAGTTCCACTAAACAAAGGGAGCCAAAAGCACAAAGCAAGCAATACAAAAGAAAATTGAATAGGATCAGAGCAGACCGAGTACTGGAGCACAAAGCCAGCTACCAATTCCTTAGGCATAGCCAAAGCTCCACGAAGATCATCAAAGGTAAGGGTCATGCCCATACCAAGCATAGTGAGGATAAGACCAAGAATTTGTTGAGATATTAGGAATGCTTTTCTTATATCATTATTTCCTTATATCATTTAGTGTTGAGATATTAGGAATGTTTAGATATTAGGAAAGTTGAGATATTATGAATATTGAGATATTAGGAATATTGAGATACTAGGAATATTAAGATATTAGGAATATTGAGATATTAGGATATTAGTTGTTATTTCCTTGTATCATTCTTTCCCATTCTTAGAATGGTGATTACCCTCTATATATACTCTGTACATGAACGAATGAAAGTATGAATGAAAAAACTACAATTTATTAATTTGAAGATGGTATCAGAGCCATGGAACTGAAATCCTGGATATTTTGTCGCTATGGTAGTCCGACAGCGATCAACCATCCTAAGGCAAGCCCTAATATTGATAAGTCAACCTTCAAATGCACTCACTGCAATAAGACTGGTCCCACCAGTCTGGATATCCCACAATTTTAAAGCAACGACTCTTGGTATGACCAGGAAAACAATAAGGAACCGAGGGTTTGAACCATGGACCTTTATATCATGTTTAGGCTATCAACACTTTGTTATTAATTATAATAATCGTGATCAACGAAAGAAGGATTCCAAGAAAACCTCGACTGCAATTGTTGCCGAAATAAAAACAGAGGCTAATGTTGCTGAGAAAGCCTCTGCATTGGTAGCCGCTACTGATCATGGTGGTAAGTTTTTAAATACTTTTACACATGTTATTAATAGTACATGGATAATTGATTCTGGTGCTACAGATCATATGACTTTTGATTCTAGACAGGTTTCACCCCTTAGATTTTCCTCACAAAAAATTGTTTCCACAGCCAATGGTAACACAACCCCAGTTATTGGGGAAGGATCCTTAACTCTTACTGATACTTTGAATTTGGATTCTGTTTTAGTTGTTCCATCTTTAGATTACAATCTTTTGTCAGTTTCTCAAATCACTACAGCCTTATCTTGTATTGTCATTTTTTGGCCTGAATTTTATGTGATTAAGGACATCCAAACAAGACAGACGATTGGTTGTGGTATTAAACGGGGAAAACTCTATTACTTGGACTTGCAGTCAAAGGATTCAAATAAGTTGCAACAAGCCTTGATGGCAGATGGATCTGAGGGGGAGAAGAAAAAGTCTGAAATTTGGTTGTGGCATCGACGTCTGGGACATGCTTCCTTTGGTTATTTAAAAAAATTGTTTCCTAGTTTGTTTGCAAAGAGTGATATTTCTGGTTTCCGTTGTGATATTTGTGAATTGGCTAAAAGTCATCGTGTTTCGTTTCCGTTAATTTTGAATAAAAGTTTGTTTCCTTTTATGGTTATACATTCTGATGTTTGGGGCCCATCCAAAGTCCCAACTTTGAGTGGCTCATGTTGGTTTGTTACTTTTATTGATGATTGTACCAGAATGACATGGTTATGCCTGATGAAGACCAAAGATGAAGTGAACTTGTTGTTTCAAAAATTTCATAAAATGATTGAAACTCAATACAATGCAAAGGTTCAGGTTTTGCGTAGTGATAATGGTGGAGAATATCAAAGTTCTGATCTTCAAAAGTATTTGGAAGGACATGGCATCATTCATCAGACTACTTGTTCCAATACACCCCAGCAAAATGGAGTCGCTGAACGAAAAAATCGACACTTGTTAGAGGTTGTTCGTGCTTCCTTGATAGCAGCAAAAACACCAATATCTTATTGGGGAGAAGCAATCACATCTGCCGCATACTTGATCAATCGGGTACCTTCTAGCTCAATTAACTTTCAAACACCTCTCCAAGCTCTTACTAATGTCGTAGTTGCCCCAACCGTCCCAAATCTACCTCCTCGTGTTTTTGGTTGCGTGGCATTTGTGCATCTACACAAGCACCAACGCACCAAGTTAACTTCCCATGCATTGCAATGTGTGTTTGTTGGATATGCATTGCACAAAAAGGGATATCGATGTTACCATCCTCCAACTCGACAAATGTATATTACAATGGATGTGGTGTTTCATGAAGATTCAATGTATTTTTCTTTTGAGTCTGAACTTCAGGGGGAGTACCATAAGGAAATTCAGACTCTCGATTATGATTATCATATTTCTGAGGAAGATGAATCTGGACAATCTGAACTAGTGAACCAAGAAGTGGGTGAGTTGGATATGAGTGGTCAACAATTTGGGTCCGAAGATGTCTTCATTGAAATACCAAACCAATCGTCGTCTGTTGAGGGTGTTCTTAATTTGGAGTCTGATCCATTCATGAAACGGTTACCACATCGTCATAATAGAGGTATTCCTAAACCCACATATGAACCTGAATTGTCTACTAAAGTCAAATATCTCATGAGCAACTATGTGTCTACCCATCGTTTGTCTGAATCAAATAAGTCATTTGTAAATCAATTATCTACTGTAGCTATTCCTAACAGTGTGCAGGAAGCCTTAGCTGATCCAAGGTGGAAAGCAACCATGAATGAAGAGATGAAATCATTGCAGAAGAATGAAACATGGGAACTCGTAGAATGTCCACCAGGAAAGAAGCCAGTTGGGTGTCGTTGGATCTATACTGTGAAGTACAAGGCAGATGGTAGTATTGAACGATTTAAAGCAAGACTGGTAGCAAAAGGGTACACTCAAACTTATGGAATTGACTACACAGAGACATTTGCACCTGTAGCTAAGATCAACACAATTCGAGTATTACTGTCTTTAGCTGCAAACCTAGATTGGCCATTACAACAATTTGATGTGAAAAATGCCTTTTTGCATGGCGAGTTATCTGAAGAAGTATATATGGATCTTCCACCAGGATGCATGGTGTCAGAAAAGCAATGTCAGAAGGTGTGCAAATTGAAGAAGTCATTGTATGGGTTGAAGCAATCCCCGAGAGCATGGTTTGGAAGGTTCACAAAGTCAATGAGAGCTTTTGGCTATCGTCAAAGTAATTCAGATCACACTTTGTTCCTAAAAAAGCAACATGGTAAGATTACGGCACTCATCGTATATGTGGATGACATGGTAGTTACAGGAAATGATCCTGAAGAAAGAAAAGCTCTACAAAATTATCTATCTAGAGAATTCGAAATGAAAGATCTAGGTCCTCTGAAATACTTTCTTGGGATTGAAGTTTCTCGATCAAGTGAAGGAATTTTTCTGTCTCAAAGAAAGTATGCCTTAGATCTTTTACAGGAGACTGGAATGTCGGGATGTCAACCTATTAATACACCAATAGAAGAAGGTCTGAAATTGTGTGTTGAGCCTAATCAAGTATCAACCGATAAGGGAAGATACCAAAGACTTGTGGGAAGATTAATATACTTAGCTCATACAAGACCAGATCTTGCTTATGCATTGAGTGTAGTGAGTCAATACATGCATAATCCTGGAGAACAACATATGAATGCAGTCATGCGTATTTTGAGGTATTTGAAGAATGCTCCTGGGAAGGGAATTTTATTCGCAAAAAATGTTGATCATCAGAGTATAGAAGTATATACTGATGCTGATTGGGCTGGTGCAGTGGATGATAGGCGATCTACATCTGGTTACTTTACCTTTGTAGGTGGTAATCTTGTGACATGGAAAAGTAAGAAACAGAATGTCGTCGCTCGTTCAAGTGTAGAAGCGGAATTTAGAGGTATGGCTCTAGGACTTTGTGAGGCATTATGGCTAAGACTCCTCTTACAGGATTTAGGTTACCTATCTAGGCAACCAATCCGATTGTTTTGTGACAATAAAGCCGCATGTGATATTGCTCATAATCCAGTACAACATGATCGTACAAAGCATGTCGAGGTGGATAGATTCTTCATTAAGGAAAAGTTGGATGATAAGATTGTGGAATTGCCTAAGATTCGATCAGAAGATCAATTGGCCGATATCCTTACCAAAGCTGTCTCAAGTCAAGTGTTTTCAAAATTTTTAGACAAGTTGGGCATGTGTGACATCTATGCACCAACTTGAGGGGGAGTGTTGAGATATTAGGAATGCTTTCCTTATATCATTATTTCCTTATATCATTTAGTGTTGAGATATTAGGAATGTTTAGATATTAGGAAAGTTGAGATATTATGAATATTGAGATATTAGGAATATTGAGATACTAGGAATATTAAGATATTAGGAATATTGAGATATTAGGATATTAGTTGTTATTTCCTTATATCATTCTTTCCTTGTATCATTCTTTCCCATTCTTAGAATGGTGATTACCCTCTATATATACTCTGTACATGAACGAATGAAAGTATGAATGAAAAAACTACAATTTATCAATTTGAAGAGAATTGTCCATTTGGGTTGGACCCAGTTGAAGGAACTTGGCCTGACGAGGCCTAATAGACACCCCAAAGCTACCCAAACGGGAAATGCAGTCGACAAGGCTTCACCCACCACTTCAATCCAACCCCGAAGACCCCTACCACCACTGTCGCTATAGCCGTACGATGAAATGCCGCAGCGAAATGGAGCAAGAAAAGAGAGTCACCAGGCTCTTCTTGTTGAAATGAGCTCAGTGGGTATTGTGAAAAGGGATTCATTTATTGGTGGTCGTGGTTGCAATTGTGATGTTAATCTGACTTGATGTGAAGACGAAGACGAACTGGATGGATAGGAGAAGAAAATGTGTGATGAGATGAGAAATGGTGGATTGGGTGTTCTGGGATTTGGGATTTGGGTTTGGTCCAAAGTTGAAACCCCTTCTTCCATGAGGAACTGAGAGTGAAGACTGCATCATCTCTCCCTCTCTCTGCTCTGTTTCTCACACTTCCACCTTTGTTATAGATTATAAAAAAAAAAAGTTGGTGTTTGGAAGCCAAGGATCAATCCATTTGAAAAAATTTAATATCAACTTTACTTTTTCAATATGGAAAAGAATTTAAAACTCAATTAAATAGAAAAATATTTTCTTTGATTTACAAATTCTTTGTTTTATTTCCTTAACAAGGACAAGGACATTCCCTGTACGGCTCAGACCGGGCCAGACTCGGACCCTCTTGGGTTAGGTTTGGACGGTTTACAAATTGAACTTTTAGTTTTGGCCGGTCTTAAACCTAACAACCTAAGGGGGTGTTTGGTACGTCGGAATAGGGAATGGAAATAATATTTTGTTTCCTTTCCTATTTCTTAGTGGAATGGAATGAATTTGATGATTCCATTTCTAGCATTTGGATGAACTTAGGAATGCAAGATTGAAATGATTATTTGTTTCCATTCCAATGTTTGATAATAATATGAATGTAAATGAAAAAGAAATAAATTTACAATAATATCCTTACATATAATTTAAAATATTTTTTTATTTTTACTTTTATTTTTAAAAAATAAAATTTGAGAGGTTTTTTGTTATTAAATAATAAGACTAAAAAATATATATATACTCAATAAATAAAAAATTAACCATAAAAAATCATATAACCCTAATGCACAAATATTCAATTATTATTTTTATTAAAAATTTGAATAATTTGTCATGTTTAAGTAGTTATAAAATTATATTTTTCAAAAAAAAATTATTTATTATAATATTTAAATTCTCAAAGCTAGCAAATGTTTTTCCTATTTTCAAAAGAGGAAATAAAAGAATTCTAATTTATTCTAATTTTCAACAAGTATCATATCCGATAAAATCCATAACCTTAAAAAATTTTAAATATTCGTTTTTTTTTTATCAAAATTTTAAATAATTTGTCATGCAAAAAAAGCTATAGAATTATATTTTATTAAGAAAAAAAAAGAGAAAAAAAAAAAAGATAAGAAGTGGATGATCAATGGATAGACCTTTACAAAAAAGATAAACATCGGGTTTGAAAAACAAGATAAGAGGGTAAAATAATAATTTAGGTTATTTTATATTATCAAATAGGTTTAATGAATCAGAATACCACCTACTTTTAATGAATGCAAATCCGACTCATAAGTTGAATTTGATTTCTGCCGGAATAATTTTTTATTTCATTTCCGTCTTCTTAACATTTATCTAAACATAGGAATAAGGGAGAAAAGGAATGAGATGTCTATTCCCACTCCCTATTCCCGTGTACCAAACACCCCCCTAAATGCAATAATGTTCGGGGTTGGGAATCGAAGAGGTATCCACCAAAAAATTAACATCAATGAGTTAAGTCACAAGCGTATTTACTTTGTACCTTAATTCATTCTTTTATACCTTCATCCCATCGTTTGTAACTTTGCACAATGATGATGGATACCTCTTCTACACCTTAGGTTTTTGCTAATGTTCACTAATAAAAACAAAGAACTTATCTGAGTTATAAGTTAATTGAAGAATAATAATTTCAAATAGATGATTGTTTGACACATACACATTACTAATTTTTTGTTTCATTCAATGACATGGGTATACAGGATATAAACATACTAAAATTTCAAATAGGTCATTTATGTCATTTTATTGATGGCTCAGAAAATAAGTGCAATGTTGGTGGGGTGAAGAGTTACAAGGAGAAAAGTCCACAACATCAACAGTTTTCCCAGAAATTTTTATGGGTTCATTTTGATGGGCGGCGTGTGCCTCCAAATTCCTGCTAAGACACTTCCAAAGATTGAGCTGCAGACGCTCGAAATGGCACATGGTACAGCAGTCAATGGATTTCCCAAGTGCTGACTAGCAAGAACTACTCCAAGCACTGAGTTCTGAACGAAAAAACAAAAGGGTCCAGTGAATGCTGAATATCACAAATTTGTTGTCAGTGGTACTAAGAAATCAACCAAAGGGAATTGAACTGCAAGGTCTAATGGTGGATTATTCTTTTTGTGACTACAAATGCTTACCTTTACGCCGACTTCAAAAGAGATGGAGCGCGAGGATGACACATCAAGCCCAAGCATTCTGGAAAGGATATAACCGAAGAAGAATCCTAAAGTGTGAAGTAGAGCTGCAGCTAGCACCACTTGTTGCCCAGAAGCAAGGATTGCAGAAGCACTCTGGGCAATAGCTTTACCACATAGAGTAGCTACTGTTACCACAGCAATAGTTGGCATCACAGGGGAAACAAGCTTCACCAGGCCTTGGAAATACTGGTTAAGGAACGCACCACCCAAAACAGGAAGAAGCACAACCTGTGTGGATACACCATTGTAATAGTAATAAAATACTAATAATGATGATAACGATAGAATTCAAGTTGAATCATGCTTAACAAAATCGGTACTATTTATGTCTTATGGTTTACCTGCAGTGTGGAAACAAGAAGGCCTACTGCATCTACTGCAACAAATTGTCCAGCAAGTTTGGCAGTGAGAAATGGGGTGATGGCCTGCAACACAAAAACTTCAGAAGTAAAAAAAGGCAACTTTTCTTTTCACCCCATGGAAGAGTGTTAGGTGTAGTATAAATCAGCTTGATGTACAGTTTAAGCCTTTGGGTCAATTGGTGGCTTAACAAAGAGAAATGAGCTGCTAAAACTGTGTTTGGATGGCTGCTAATTTTGGTTTATTAACCTAATATTGAATGCCCTGATATGTAACAATTTTGTATCCATACTGCACACAAGAAGAGAATCAACAGCAAGAATATTATATTTCATGTTACTCAGCCAACCCTAGGGCATTACCCTGAAACAAATTGGAATCATGCCATCCAAACACCGAATAGAAGGAAGGAAAATATGAAAAGAAAATCATGTTGATGTTAATTAAATTCCATACCACAGCAGATAGAGTGCTCGCTGCTGTCATTAGCACTGAAAGAGCCACATTTCCCCTGGTAGAGAATACACGCATCAGCTGGGCTTTTTCCAATGTTGCAAAAACAAAAATAGTAATAATAATAGATGATGGTGCACATTTAGTACCGTGCAATGTATGTGACGATGTTACTTGAAGTTCCTGCACTCCATAAATGAAAAAAGTTAGTAAACGAAGGAGAGGATTGAATTAAGAGAAGCATAAAATAAACTAGTAAACGAATAAGTATTATACCGCAAGGGCAGCAGCCAACCAGTATTAGGCCAGCTGCATAATAGGAGGGCAACTTCAAGAGCTTGCTGACGGCAAATCCCAACAATGGCATCACCTGCAATTGTTTTCACAAAATAAACAACTGAAAGCGAAAAACTGAAGGGAAGGGACAAGAGCAAACCGTGTACTGGAGAACAAAACCAGCTAGCAATTCCTTAGGCATGGCCAAGGCTTTGCAAAGATCATCAAAGGTAAGGGTCATGCCCATGCCAAGCATGGTGACAGTGATGCCAAGAACAGTCCATTTGGGTTGAACCCAGTTGAAGGAACTTGGCCTGATGAGGCCTAGCAGGCACCCCAGTGCCACCCATACAGGAAATGCAGTAGACAAAGCTTCCCCAACCACTTCAATCCAACCCCGGAAGCTCCTACTCCCATGGGATTTTCCATTCAATGGAATTCTACTGTGAAGTGGAGCAACAAAAGAGACCAGCCTGGTGCGTCTTCTTGTTGAAATGGACTCAGCGGGTGTTGTGAAAAGGGGTTCATTTCTTGGTGGGTGTGGTTGAGACAGTGATGTGAGCCTGAGTTGATGTGAAGATGATGAAGAATTGGTGGGATTGGAGAAGAAAAGGAGTGGCGATTTGGGAAATGGTGGATGGGTTGTTCTGGGATTTGGTTTGGGCGCAAAGTTCAAACCTCTTCTTGCATGAGGAAATGAGAGTGAAGACTGCATGATCTCTTTCCTACTAATGCTTCTCTCACTCTTGCTCCTGTGAGATGGCAATTTAAATCATTCGGTGGGCAAGGAATTTAGAGGTTTCATGTGAAAAAATTTATTTATCTTCCATTTTTTTCTAACACAATTTAATATCTAAAAGAATTAATTAAAACTATCATTAGTATTTAATATTTATACTCTCAACCTAATTTCCAAAACAATTATATGGTTGAAACTATTAAAAATAAGAAAAATATATATTTTTTAAAAGAATAATCTTGAAAACTGTTTTTTACATTTAAGTTTCAAAAAAAAAAAAATCTTAAAAACAATTATTTCAAAAATTGTTTTTCCGGATTCTTCAAAACGTGAACTATTTTTCATATCTCTCATGTCTCAATACACCTACATTTGTATTTTAATAATTTACAAAGACATTCTTATTTACATCAAATTAATTAAAACAAAATTTAAGAAAAACATCCATTGTGCTTCACTAACATTATTTAATGAAAATTGAAAAGTAAACAGCTGTCTCATCCTGCTTCCCCATAGTATTATTATTTTAAGTGCAATTATTGAATTCAGCATTATTTTCTTGTCTGGTATGGATCATTAGAAAAAGACCACTCACATGGGCATAGGGTTAGCTTATCACCCCATTAATGGAAGGACCAACAACTTTTCAAACCAATGAACCATGTCATGTGGCCGTCTTTATGGAGGTTAACCAAATTTGAAATTTCTTTCATCAACTATATTTTTTAATGCAAAAATAGTATACATATATATAAACAGTCAAGGTGAACAAAACTACCATATTAATTTGTTTGTCACATTAATATTATTCAATTAGAATTATTTATTCAAACAACCTTAGACCAAAAATTATAGGATTAGTTATCAGGATTGGAAGCTGGGAGGTCCCATCACTACGTCGTTTTTTTAATTATTATTATTATTATTATTATTATTATTATTATTGTTTATTCCGTCAAAGACGGCTAGACAAGGGCACTGGACTAATTTAAGATTCAAATGAATGAAAAAGGACAGGAGGCTGCTTTGCATAATTCAGAGATCAAAAGGATAGACCAGCGGCTGCTACCCAAAAAGGATGAACCGGGGGAGGCGGTTGAAATTGAAAATTCTAGATGGGTTTTTTTCCTGATTTATTTATTAATATAAATAATATTTATTGTTCCCATTTTTTTGAGTGAAATTATTGATTAATGGTCTAATAAGTAATAACTTTTGACTGCAGTATTTGGGAGCAGAAGTTACTATTATCATATGATAGATTTTTTTTTTTTAAATGTTTTTATTAAAAATAAGGTATAATAAAAAAGAATAAATAAAAAAGTTAAACTTAGAAATTATATTATTCTAGTAATCATGACCCTATTTATAAGGTTTTAACTATAATGATCATGCCATAAATATTTTTTACCATACTGTGAAAGATATATCGATATCCAAAAGATTTAGCTTGGGAAAGAGTAACATTCACAAATTCATTTTTATATTTAACCATATAATATAATTCTTTTATTTATAAATTTTACATCTTTTACTCATAAATATTATTAAAAAGGAAATAAAAAATCACATAACAAAATTCAAATGATAAATTCTAAAACAATTTCCAAGTAATACTATTTAAATAAATATCAAACATTAAATTACAATCCATCTTTTTATTTATTTTTTTATTCTTTACACAAACCTATGGCCCTGGAGTAACATATTCTTTTAAATATAATATCTAAAAATATTATATCCCATTTGAAATGAAATCCTAAAATATGTATATTTTAAAATATATATATCTTATTCTATCCTATCATGCTAACAAAACATATTTTTAAAGTTGATTAACATATGGAGATACCTCATAATCCTCAAATACCAATAATAGAAAAAGTCTTTTGGTTATTAGAGTTTTAACCTAGAATTGAAACAACAGTTCAGGCCTTATCCAAAAATGTCTGAGAAAATGAACTTATACGGAAGAAAGACATAAATGAAAGTTAATTAACAAACTAAATACCTTATAACCCTCGTATACTAGTAATAGCAGAAGTCCTTTGGCTATTGCAGCATAGGGTTTAAACCTAGGGATTGAAACAGTAAATACCAGAGATACATGAGAACATATTAGAAACTACCCAAAATAATTGAGAAAAAGAAATGATATAGAAGAAAGACATAAATGGTTCAGTTCCAAAAGAAAGAAGATTTGGGCAACAACCCTTCTGATGAGATACAACAATCAAATCAGAAAAGAATTTGGTGTACCTAAGTACAAAATAAAAAAGTAAAAATAAAATAAAATAAAAGATAGCTTAGGTGCTTAAGTCACATATGATACTACCTTTCACTTCTACAAATCAACAATAACGTTTTTGTTAGCTGTTAAAAGCAACAAATAGCTTACTAAAGAAATAATTAAGTAGACACTCACATTCAATCATGCTAATGAAAAAGTTCTCAGAGGACAAAAATATTATAATGGAAACAAGCATCAAATAAAGAGCAAAAATATAAAATTTAAATTTATTTAACATTGTATGCATAAGTAATAGCAGGCTGCACTGGCCTTAAACATACATAAGACAGTAGATGGATGCTAATAGGAAAACAACAAAGTTTACCGTAATAAGTGTATCACACAGATAGCCTAAAGTAGGCTGCACAGGATTTATACATGAGCAAACATACTAGATGAGTTCTTAAGTAACAAAACTAACATCTATATTCCCACTACACACTCCCAAATTACCCCTCGGATATGAAAGGAAAAAAGCCCAGGGCAGTGGATCTACTCATGAAGCTCTCAGACATCCAATTCCATTTGAGAAAAGTAGAGTCCCAAAATTTCCAAACATGAAGCACTGCCATGGATTAACTGGAAGAACAAAACTACCGTTCAATTAGAAATTTTGATATCTGTCAGTCAATTATGATGGGTGAAATTGAGGCTTTTACCAACCTGTTTCTGATTGTAATATTTGTACATAGGGAACACTATTCTTACAAACAGCTTTGACTCAGAAGCTCAGCCATGCTCAGTTACTAAAGTTCCATTTCTTGTCCCAATAATAAGGTTGCACATAAGAACATTTACATCTATGCAATTATAATTCAAACCTCAGCTTCATCAACATTTCTAAACTCCCCCTAGTCAAATAATACTTTCCCAAAAATGCTCCTATGTAAAGCATTCTTTGCTTCTAATTTATACCTCAACATGTCCAGTGAAGACAAAATGACATTTTACATTAAGTTTAAAATTCCCAACTACTAACTAGTATCACCATTAACACCTCTGTTTGAATAACCAACACAGCCACCTTAAACTTCCCAACATTTAGCACGCACAAATCATGCATAGCCACCCACATGTAATTTTAAAATCTATCAATTAGTAAAATTTTATTTCTAATATTTTATTTTCTGAGAAAAACTACCATAAAGAGGAAAGTAGAAATAGCTGCAGCCCACTTAACCATGCATGTGATAATAATGAAGTGACAATTTAATCCTACATCAACATGCTGACGTCCATAGGAAATATCTTCAGTTTATCTACTAAAGAGAGGAAAATAATTGTACTCATAGCTGAATTGAAAACCTTCAACCAATTTATCAGCTAGGAATACAATCTAGACAAACTGGAATATGACCCAATCAATTAATGCCTAACTAATCTATCCCAACTCCCAAAGAGAAGGAAGAAAGAAAATTCCATACCATCATTCAGACAAGAAAATTCTGAGTAAAATCTTGAAACAGCCACAGTAATCAAAACAGATATCCATGCTTTTGTTGTCATCAAACTTAAGAAACAAGGAACAATGCTAATATTTAAAATAAAATAAAAATACATGTTCCTTTTTCTCTACAAGATTTCAACATATATTCTTGAGGCACAACTTACAAAGGGAAAGTGAGACAAGATAATAAGTTCAGATGGTTATATCACTTACTTCACTAAGAAACTCAGCCTGCAGCTTCCACTGTTGGACATGTCTTGACTCCTCACCACTGACCAGCATTACATCATGCAATCCATAAGATTCCCTCAACACTTGCATGCTGTACCTCTAAAAGAAACGAGACATTGATACATTTCCTTTCTCCCAGGAAAAACAAAAAAAAGAAAAGAAGAAAAGGACAGAAAGAAAAGCTTGCATTTCTATCCTCTATGCTCACAGTTCCTCCTTGAACCACAACCAACAAAATAAGCCCACCTAAAACAAATAACAAAAAATAAATGAAAGAAAGAAAGAAGAAGAAACAAGGCATTTCTATCCCACAAGCCAATGGCCTGCCCCCATAACAACTTGCTCTCCTCTTTTTTCATTGCTGGTCTCTCACCAGTCACAGTTCCTAACACGGTAAACTTAGATTTGTTTAATATTTTCTTTCAAAGAAAACCCTTCCTTTACCCTAGCCATTCATAGAACACGCATGAGTGTGTGTGTGTGTGTGAGAGAGAGAGAGAGAGGGAGAGAGATCATCAAAATGAATTTACAGCCACTCAAGTAAACTCATTCTCCAGCTCTTCCAGTTTGTAACAGGTAGTTAAAACCAAATAAGAGACAGCCCTTTTCTGTATGAAGTTATTGAAAACTTAATGATAGTTCCCTGTTGGAAACTCCGGACATAAGCACCAGCATGGAACTAAAAGTCCAAAAGTTTGCAAACTGTTCATTGATCTAGAACTCTTCAAGAGCTACAAATACCACAAAAAAAAACAGAGCGAAAATATAGTGCTAGCAGACTTCCAACCAATAGACAGATAAAACTGTCAATTACTCACATGACTGAGGCCACAGAATCTTAGGTGCAGAAAAGATGGATGCCCAAAGCAATAATAGAACTCCATCTACTGATCTTTCAGCCCATTCAAACAAAGAATTCAAAAAACACATTTTTCAGCTGCAATTCACATCCATCCAAGCCATCATTTATTGCATTCCTTCCAAACACATCAAAATAAACAGCATGGGCTGTAAGCCATATTTTCCTTTTCCCCTTCCTCAGCATCCCTCCATAGTCCATGCCAACTACTCAAGGTATCCTTGACTACCTTGGAAAGCACCCAAGTAATACCAAAAGTTGAGAATAATAAAGACCATTAGGAAAATGAATTTTCCAGTGTTCTTCATTGTGTGTAGGCATTAACACTGGCAGCACCACCTAAAGAAAGGAAGAAAGGAAGACGGGAAGTTGAGATGATTTGACCATGCACAATGAAGACCAATGCCTATAAGGGTGACTCCATGATATATTTCAAGTTGAAAGTGCCAAGAGCAAACATCAGAATGAAAAGGTTCAGAAGAATCAAAACAGATGTGAGCTACAGTAGTCCAGAAAATGTGTTGACATAATGATATAACCAAAAATGTCCCTAGATATAACAGAATGGTAAAATAGGCTCATATAGTTGACCCAAATTTTGTGGCAGAGATTCATTACTTTCGTTGGCATTTCCTCTCCATGATGGTGATAGCTTCCCAGTCTTAGGAGGAAACCTGGGGCATATACAATGGCAGAGAGCTATGATTCCAACTGTTTGGGTGATCTGATTCTATAGGAATGTCAGGACTTTTGGCAGGTGGAAAACTACAAAAATCCTGTGGGATGGAACATACTGCCTTAATTTGTCTTGTAGATCTGCCGCTACCAAGCTCCACAGTGTCCCCATTATTATGGAGTGTAAGATCACTTGAGATTCGCCAGAAATAGTAACGTAGTAAATTCTATTCCCAGATTACTTTATATAAACTCCAAGAAGCGGACCACCACTTCAGTTCCTGCAGTGCTTCACTTCCAGCATATCATAGGAAATTCAGCACAGTAGCAAAAATGTTGCAATTCAAAGAGCAAATCTGCTCTTTTCCACACACAATCATGAAGGGAAAAAAATTCATGCATATGGGAGAAAAAGAAAAGCCCAAAATTTTGAGCTAAAAGATAAAAGAGTTCAGTTTGCACCAGAAAATATGAAGCCAACAAAAATATACTGGACCACCAAAAGAATATGAATAACCAGTATCTTCATGCAGGATATTGAATAGCGAGAGTTATCATATTTCCCAAAACATCCATCATAAGGAAGCACTTCAAATTCAAACTCAAACATCTAATAAGTTGCATCCCAAAATACCAGGAGCAGGCGTATAAAACGAGAGACGACAGCATAGCATTATATGCAAACTAGTCTATCTGTGTCCTTGAGCTTGCTGCATATTGTATGCACCCCAGGAACCAGGTCCAGGTCCATATTGAGGAAAACTTTCTGCGCCTGCTGGTACCTAACATATGAAGGAAAGTAATATATTCAAACAATATCTACATGATAAAATTGAACAAATGTGTTTATAGGCTGATTGACAGAAATACCTAACAGGCAAGCACATCAAGTTGACTGATTTCAGTGTGTAGTTGTTAATTGTTAACTACCTTTTGGCAGTAAATATATTCAGACCAATTATCTTTTGATAGTATCCCCCACTCCGTAAATGACAGACGGCACATCAAGTTGAAAAAATTAAGTAATTGTTAATTGTTAACTTCCTTTTTGGCAGAAAATACATTAACAATAATTAATCTATCTCCCTTTCCTATTTGATAACAGAATCAAGTTAATTGATTTCAGTATAGTTTATTGTTAATGGAACTCACCGGATTCATGCCATAGTTTGTAAGATAAGGATTTGCTGCATATCCAGCTTCAGGGTTGCCATAATTTCCACTATAACCTGCACAGGCAGGAATAAGAATCAACCCAAAGTTCACAACAATGATAATCAAAGCTACAGCAAGGAAAATGTTCTGGAAAGAAATTAATGTGTTTCATGTTGTCAGGTTACCAATTGACCTAAAAGCTTAAGTTGTTAGATAGTGGGGCTAATGATGTATTTAAAGCTTAATTTGATTTTAGCCCTAACACCTTACCTCACAAGCAACAATAAATTGAGTGAAATAATTCATACGCTTTAAACTGGTAAGTGGTAAGAACCAACTGTAAAACATGTGAGAAGAAGTGGTTGAACTCATGTAAACTAATAATATTCCATGGTTTCTTCTACCTTCCACACATTTCATATGATTGACTTGGTTGAGACTGCACTAAGCCATTTCAAAAGGACCCAACCTCTCCACCTATTCAACTTCTTCTCCAGTTTAAAAACATTGATTGTGGGTGTAAATACATACTAAAATACTCAAATACTATAAAAAGAAATATTTAAATCAGGAGAAAATTTCAAGTAACACCGATAATTAAGTGAATTGAAAGTCAAACAACAAACACAACCAGTGAATTGAACTATTTGTGTTTTAGAATTTAATGGATGAAACAATTTTGTGCTTTTCTTTGCTTTTATCACATCTCTTCCATCTCTCAGAGTATAAGAATGCTCAAATTGTCAAATTGCATATAACTACTCCTGAAGGTTACTCTTAGAAATTTTGATTGCTGAATACCCTAATGAAGCCATCATGAAAATCTCATCTCTCTACCTTCTTCATGCTATACATGTACTCACTTTTTCCTTATTCAAAAAACATAGTTTATTTAACCAAGTGGTTCTTTTTTTATATCTCTTTTTGGTTATCCATTTTTATAAAACCCACAAACCATCATTTAAGTACCTCCCAAAGGGCAGACACTAATGATCTTATTTTAGGGAGAAAATATAGGAAAATTCTTTGAATATTAGTTCCTTCTAGCAATATTTTGAAACATCAGATTCTGCATTTTTTTTCTTTTAAAGGTACACTCTTTTTTTCCCACCAGCACTCAAACCTGGAACTCCCACAACCCCACTCTAGTTCCTTACCATTTGAGCCAAGAGTCCAAGCCAAACATCAGATTCTGCAAATCAGATCATGTTATACTTAAATGTAATAGTTGGGGTCATTAACCTACAACAGATTCGCATTGAGAGGATCTGTAGCAACAATGAGGGGCAAACATTTTTATCTTCACTAGACCACAAAGGTCAAGTGGCTTTTACCAAGCAGAGACCGGATATCTTTGCCATTTCTTTTGGTTTTAGGATTCCAAGGCTGGGGGAGACTTGAATGCCAATGTGAAAGCTTTCAGCATTAATCATTAGTATGTCCACTCATCATCCATGAGCTCATGGATATGCAGGATGGACAGGAGAAAAGATGTTTAGGAATTAATCATTTTAAGGGTTCACTTGTTTCCAAGTAGTGCTTTGAGGAATTTTTTTTCACATTCCTTGTCTGTCATTTTACTTTCACTCCCCTGCATTATAATGAGAAACTTCCTTTTCTACATAATATGTGGCCTCTCTAAAAGTGGATCTCTCCCTTCTCTTGTATATTCACCCTCTTGAATTCAAATCTAAATTTGAAAAATAACATTGAAGGAAGCAGATACCTGGATTCCCACCAGAAGCAGCAGCACTTGCTCCTTTATCAGCATTTGCAAGCTCTGCACGAAGTTTTTCCAACTCCCTGGCCATTGAGATCAAGTTATTCTCCATCAACTGACCATGCTGGTAATTCTCTGCATATCCTTTCTTCTCATACTCAATGGCAGCTCTACATACCAAGTTGACATGTCATTATCATAATCCAAAATCCACTAGAAAAGCATATTACATGCCATCCACAAAATAAAAATTGAGCATGCTATCATGAATTACCTTGCTCGCTGCAATTCATGTTTCACACTCTCAATTTCTTCCTTCAAAGCTGATGCATGTTGCAAATCAGCCTTGGCTCTAGCCAAATCTTGGGTCATTACTTGGACCTTTCCAGTGAGCTCTTGCCTTGCCAAAGTAAGCTCCTTAACATCAGCATTAACTTTAAGGACCTCAGCCTTCATAACCTCCATCCCACAAAGGTCTGCTTCGATCTTAGCCAACCTCTCATGCATTGTTCTCATCTCAACATCCTTATCTGCCTGCAACATACCCGAAAAGTGCACCATTCGCTGCAACTCTTGCTGAACAGCTTCCAACTCCTGCTTCAGTGCAACATGGGTTGCCGCCAGCCCTTGGTTATCAACAAGCAGACCTTGAATTTCTTGCTGTTGAACTGCTAGATGCTCCTCAATCACCCAAGGGTGAGGGGGTGGCAGTCTATGACCCATCCCAAACTGTAACTCTTGCAACTGGGCTGCTCTCATTCCTTCTAGCAGTTTGGGATGGGGCCTTGGCCCAAGGCCTCTGCCAAATGGGGGTTCATGTACATGAGGAATATCTTTCATTGGAAATGGCGGTCGGCGATCTCTTCTTGACATTTTTCTAACTGTAGTAACCTAAAGAACATCAAGATTCAATCAACATTGAGAAATTTAATGGAAAAGCCACATTCTGATGCTCTGTTTGGTTTATGATAAAATGAATTCTCTTCAAATGTAGTAGAGTTAACATCAAGAACATCAAAATTCAATCAGCAATACAAAATTTAACGGAAAACCATATCCCAATTTTCTGTTTGATTCCCACTAAAATGAAGCAAGTCAAAAAATAAAAGCATAGAAATTTTCCGGTTCTATATATTCCATTGTTTTTTCCCAAACAGAATAAGCCCAACCGGCCTAAGCCAGAAACTGTTTTACCCTTCAACTTCCATTTTTCTTGAACTGTAAATAGTGAATACTTTAGTTTTACCGGGAAACAAACGAAGCAACAAGGGATCAAACAAGAACATTCGATCGATACAAAGAGACTTATATCCACAGCTCATTCCTGAAACAATGAACGAAACAAATCTCTAAATGCTATGTTTTTCATGGAAAGTAATTTCATCGAAAATCCTCCCAATGAATAATGCATATTACAGGCTGCAAATGGAGGCTTCAATCAAATTTTTCTTTCTTGGGAAAAAAAATAAAAATAAACATGAGGGGCGTAAAATAAGATCAACAGAAATACGACATTCGCAAGAATCAACAGAAAAATAAAAAAACTATATACCAGATGGAAGAAATGGGAGATGCGAGGAACAATAAACCCTAACGGGCAGTTTGGTTGGTGAGAAAACCTGGAAAATATTTTGAATGGAGCAAAGTAGCAAATAAAATCGGCGGGAAATGAAAAGGAGAAATGGCGAAAATTCTATCTCTGACAGTTGGAGTAATTAAGAAGCAACCAAACGAATGATTAAAATATAAGAACTTCTCTTAACTTTCTTATAAAATTTAATTTGAAAATAATTATTCACCTTGTCTTTAATTTGTATATCTATTAATTTTTTTCTTTTGTTAATCCTTTTAAAAACGTTTTTAGTAAAAATAATTATTAATAAAAGCGTTACCAATAAACAGCGTAGATAAATGAAAAAATTTTCTAATAAACTCTAAATTTAAAAAGGAAAAAAACATTAATTTTTTTTTTTTTTTAAAAAAAAAAAGGAGTTATGAATCTTATGATGGATAATTGAAGGTTGATGAGTTGGAGGGTAAATCCATTTATTAATTTATTAATAAACATGATATTATAATTTCTATTTAAAGCCTAAATTTATTTAAAATGTGTTTAAAAATAATTTTAAAAAACGTTTCTAATATTTCTAAATAAAACATTGATTCATGAAAAAAAACCAAAACGACTTTTAGCCTGAAAATTTATTCCTCGACCCAAAAAAGTCTGTCTAGATTCTCTTCAAGTTGTTTCTATTCATTCATGTTCCTGCTTTTATCACAACCTTGGGTACCTCGTGAATCCACATTAACTTCAATCGGTGGGAGGCATTTGCCAGCAACGGCTATCCCACAAGGCCATCCTACAAATCAACAACACCCCCCACTAGCGGTGACCCTCATGTGACTGCTACCAACTCCACAACATCTCCATACAATCCATACAAACTCTCATCTCACTCACTACCCCACACTCTCACAAGCAGACATGGAAGCATTGTGGAGCTTGGAGGACAAATGGAAGCTGTCAACCCAAGAAGCAGCCCTCCTGTTTGTCTGCACTACATTTTCAGTCATCGGAGTGTGCACTGCGGTCGCACTGAAAAAGAGAGCCCGGAGAAGGCAGGTGGTTGGTGGGGAGGATGTCGATGGGGTTGAGTCGATGATCAGCAAGAAGTGGGGTGATGGAGGGTGTGGTTGGGGGTCCATAAAGAGGGTGTTGATGGGGACAGTGAGGTGGAGTGGAGCCAGCAAATGGGACGAGAGGCCACTGCCGCTGCTGGCGGTGCAGCGGTATGAGGGGGATGTGGGGTGGCAGAGCCATAACTCAGTCTCACCAGTGTGGCAGAGACCGATACTGATGGGGGAGAAGTGTGAGCTGCCTCGATTCAGCGGGCTGATTCTGTATGATGAGACAGGCCAGCCACTCCATCAACCTGATAAAGAAACAATACAGCAGGTGAGCAAAACTAGATCTAGGAGAAGAATTTAGCTAGAAAACCTGGAAACATGCACATCTCAATATTGAAAATGCAGTCACAATGAGTTATTGCATACACCATCAAACAGACCAGGTTCAAGCAAAACCAGATATAGCATACAGCATACAATTTTCAGTACAAATAATCACACTGCACATCACCTGATCAAATCCAATTATTACACTAATTTCACTTTCTGTTTTTTGTGTGCAGGAGAAAACATCTGTTGTGAGAACAACTCTCAGGGACTTGCTGTAGATTTCTCTAGTTTTGTTCTTTCCTTTTTCTCATCAGTTGTAACAGAGAGTGGGGACTTTAGTTGGGGAGTGTATGGTCTTTTTTTCCTCTACAATAAGAACCCTAATAGAAACATTGTGGAAATGGCTCAATCACTATTTTTCACACATCTTGAATGAGCAGTTTCTTCCTATTCGATACTATACAAATGAGGTGTACTTCAATCTTAAAGAATGCCTGGCATGTAGATGCCACATCTTTTCAATGGCTAAGGGCATTTATTTAAGATTTGCTTCCAGCCCAGTTGGGACAAGGGCTTGTTGAGTTGAGTTGATTTGAGGAATTCCTCATGCAACTTGGAATCTAGCAGTGCCCCATATACAGAAGGAACCGAACAGAAAGCAAAGTAAAGAAATTGGCAAGGGACACAGAACCAGAAAACCAGAAGGTTGCCGGTAAATGGTGTAAATTTGTAGTTTTCTTTTCTTTTTCCGACTACTGCAGGAAGCAACTGAAGCCTGAGTTTCAGAACATATCCACGAAGGAAATATTTTCTAAAGCACTTCCAGGAAAATACAAGGGAAATACCTTTGTTTTCTGGATTAAATTCCTCAGTTTCTGGAGATCTTGGTCCTGGAAAAGCAAGTTCCATTTTCATTTATACTGATGAATAATGCAATAATCTTGAAAATCAAGAACAGAGCATGGGTAGAAGAGATGTTCTCACTAGGAGAAGGGGGGATGAGAATAATCACAACCCACCAAGAAGGAAATTTCAAGTCCATAAGCATAGGATTCAGACCTCACAGAGGACTCAGAAGTGAAGGCAACTCTCTTTGTTCGGACCTCTGCCTTTGAATCTGCTAATCTAGGGGATCAAGCAAAAGTACACTTGCATGATCTAGAGATAACTAATTTCCTCAACAAGAGAAACTACACATCTTAAAATTCACATTAGCAGATTCAACAACCACTAGATCTTTACCTTCTCATGGGTGGTTCCATCACCGCTCTTCTTCAGATAAGCAACAAGTAAGAAATGATATTAAAAACTCAAAGGGTGTATTAATCTATTTTGGTATTAAGTTGGAGGAAGCAGCAAGAAGTAAGAAGTAATACAACAAAGGAGATATTTATCAACTAAAAATATGAAGAGGCAATGGATCAATTAATAGGTGAAAACAGTAAAAATAGAAAAGAGCAAAAACTAATAAAAAAGAGAGGTTAGCAATTGCCCCCAACTAGCAAAGGGAGTATAATGCTTTAATAATGGTGCTTCAACAATATGAAGCCCATCAATGAATCACATAAATGTTTGAATATTTACAACATAATTCCAATGCCAAAACAGAAAGGAAAAAAACTAAAGACGAGGAAAAGAAGACTGGAAGACAAAGTTCCAGAGATTTACATGCTCTTATTTGTGTAGAGACATGCACACGTGACTAAAAGGAGGAAGAATGACCTAAAAGCACAATTGTGGGTAGCAAGTTTGCACGTTTCACTATCCTTCAGTTCCAGCCTTGTCTTCCTATTTCATGCAGCAAAGAACACCAATTTTACCTATTCACAAACAGAACATAAAAAGGAACAGAACCGTCCCAGAAATGCAGTTAGGGAATGACAACAAACAATGACAAATTACTCATCTATGGAAGAGAAAGCCAAAGCAACAGCCTTTTCTTCAATGACAAAAGTTACAAAGTAGCCATTAGTACTCGAGGAGGATGTTTAAGACTCAGAAAAGTCATACTGTTGAGTGCAAAGGAAGAATTGAGAATGGTTTTCCATCCCAATTTACCAACATCCAAAATCATATGCAACAACCTTAGAGTGTAGAAGAGTTGTACAACTAAAACTGAAAGGGCAAAAAAAATTGTTTTTACCTTTTCTTGCTTATATGCTCTTTTACCCATAAGACACTATTAAAGGTTCTCTAGACTCTTCTGCAGATGTTCTTTTATAGTAGGAGTACAACCCCAATTGCACAATCCCCAAAACGGTTCCAGCTCCATTTGGGACCTGAAATTAATTCAATCAGATAATTGATGTTTACAAGGGAGTGTATATATTCCTACATACATACATGCATTACATATAATGCATCCATCTTGTTGGAAAACATAAGTGCAAATTTTGTGCAACACAAAAGAAGCTTAAGAAATGTAAAGTGAAAGAGGTAAGGAAGCTTACATAAACAAAGGGATCATTGTTCAAAATTCCATAAGCAAGAAAAGAAGCGCTCATTAGGAAAGTTGAAAGAGAAAGATAGAATGGCATGAATTCGACACTCCTTGTCTGGATCACCAAATTCTGCCAAATAGACATAATTGAAGAAAAAAATAAGCAGTCCATAAGAAATAAGCAATTTAAGGAAACCCACCATCCACCGAGAATGAAATAACTGCTTTAAACACTTACAATTACAAACAATGGAGAAGCAAACATAGATATGAGAGCAGCACAACTCAAGAACCCAACAACCATCCGCCGAATGGTAAAGTCACTTATTTCCAAGCTCCCAACAACTATGACTAAGAATAAGACAATATCTACCATCAGCAGCCCAAACATCCTCACCTGCTCATAAATGAATGAACATCTTAGAACAACATAAAGGACTATCAAGAACTCCACCACATAAACAAGATTGGGTAATTCTGAAAGAATAAACAACCTTTTTCCTTTTGCCGGTATATGTTATGAAGAGGATTATGTAGACTAACTGAAAGGCTGCTCCAATTGAATTGACTGTGGTAACCATTATATTATTATAAGATACGAGGGGCGTGCCGTACCAGAGAGTTACCAAGCAGTTTAGGAGAGCATATATATATGGCAATCCTGAGAAACTTTCTGTTGATCGGTTTCTGGCGATTCTCCTAAACGTAGGTCTGTCAATTTATGGAAAAATAATAATAGAGAAAATTAATGAACCATCTTGTCAATTTTATTGTCTTAGTAAATAACATAAAGTTAAACTCACATTGGTGACACAAACAGCCCAAAAGCAAAGATGTTCCCTGAAACACACACCGAAACATCAGCCTTGTGAACAGAATTCTTGAATTATTCTTCAAATAACCCCACTTCCTCATAAAGCAAGCCAAACAGAAAATATGAATGAATCATTTGTTACATTCACAAATTAGTTTTAACACGGGATAATTACTACAAATGACCATTTGGATAACTCAGATATAAATAAATAAGAAAGAATATTGACTATTAGAAATATAGAAATGCAACATATCACTCTTTTTTCCCTAAACATGCATTTCTATTCTATTCCAAGTTTTCCCCACTTGGTTCTTTTGGAAGTCACTTTATCCACAATCAATTCCCCAATTTTCTGAACTTGTCAGTATGCATAACCACAAAGAACAAACGAAAGATTCAACCTTGAAAAACTAACAACCAGAGAGAAAAAATCACAAACACAAATAAAAATTTGATGAAAGTACTCTCCATATTGAACAAAAAAAAAATTAAATAAGAAGAGAGAAAAATAAATAAATAATCTTTCAAAATAAGAAACAGATAGGATATTTCATAGAAATCAATACCAAAATTAATGGAACCATAAAAAATGGATTATGGGTACTATTTTATCCCCGCAAGTTGAGATTTTTCATTTCAGCAACAAAATCAAGAAAAACCCATCAACTGGAGCTGCTTCCGTAACAAACCCAGATAACTTCAGGGACAGAGATGAAAAAAAAAAAAAAACTCACCGGCGACTCCAGCTGCATCCTTGCAAATTGTATTGACTGGCAACAACAGAGAACGAGACATCAATCAAATCCAAACCACGTACAAGATCCAACCCAATTTAATTTGACACCAAAATTCAGAACCCAAAATTTCTCTTCTCCCACATGCAAATTTCAAACACCCATCTCTCTCTTACAACGTTCGGGCAAAGAAGGCGTTTACATCAAGAAACAAGAGGCTGTCGGCTTTTTTCAACTTCTTAAAATGTGGGCCTTTCAACCATGTCCCCCTTCTTTGTTGCTGTTAGCCTTGTTAAGAGGCGTGCGTTTCCCCAAAACCATTTCGTCTTTCCTGGAAGTTAAGACATTTTTCCGGGAGAACGGGTGTGTTTGGACATGTGTTGAATAGCTGGCACTGTCCCCCCCAGGAGTTTTTTAATTATTGGCTAAGAAACATATCAACGTTTCATCCAAGTGGCAGAATTTATCAATAAAATGCATGATAATCCAATACTTCATATTTTCTATTTTACAAAATTTAATTCTTTCCTCAATTTATAAAATTCATGAAAAATTAATTTATAAATATTCAATTAAAAAAAGGGATAATTCCCCATCTAAAATATAATTCCACCTTTAAAATCATAAAAAAGTGGATTTCCACCCACTAATTTAAAAAAAGATAAAAAAAAATTATTTTTCATAAATTAGTTTTATCTTTATTTATTTTAAAATATTTTAAAATATATAGAATTTTTATGTAAGCCATTATTCTTTAAAATATTATATTACTTGATAATATTAAATAAAATTATAAAAAAAATCATTTATCATTTTAATATGATGAAAGTATCTAACAAATAAATATATTATAAATTTGTTATTATATAATATGATGTAAAAATCATTTTTAAAAAATTCTTCAAAATTTTTAAGTGATAAATATATTTTTTTAATTCCTAATATTAATTTTATATCTTGTATTATATAAATATAATTTTCTTCTCTTTTTTATTATAGAATTGAATAAAAATTTTATTGGTTTACTTCGACAATAAAATAAGAATTTTAAAAAAAAAATTAAAAAAAATACAATTAAAACTAAAATACTTAAAAATTAAATATAATTAAAACCAATGAAATTTAAAATCAAATACAATTTAAACAAAAAAGCTTAAAAGAAAAAAAAAACATTTCATTGTATTTTCAACTATTTATTGGATTTATAATTTCTATTAGTATGATTTAACGAAATGAAAACTAATATTTTATTTTTATATTTTTTTTGTTTTAATTATATTTTTAAATTTAATAATTTATTAATCTCAAATCAGTTCTTATATAATAAATAAAAAATATTATTAACTTGATAAATAAAAAGTCATTTCAAACAATAGTAAAATATTGTTTTAGAAAATAATTATTTAACTAGTGAAAAATATATATATTTTAAAATAGATAGAAATAAAATTGATTTATAAAAGTTAATATTTTTTTATATTTAAAAAAAATTAATGAATCAAAATCAATTTTTTCTTTTAAAAGTACTATATTTGTATAAAAAAATATATGGGATTATTGATAATCCATCATCTTCCTACCCCTAGGGAAACGAAGGAAAATTTGAAAAAATTAATAAAATTTGTGTTTCATTTTTTTTAATTAAGATAATAAATGGAGACAAATGTGTTCTTAATTTTTAATCAATCAATTAATTTGTTATTCAATCCACCTCTAAACAGACAGTCATCTTAGTCCAAAGAGGAGATAACGACACTTACTTGCCGTCTTTAAATTTCCTATACTAATTAAATAAATAAATATTTAATACATTGCCTATCTTCTTTGACATGGAAAGTGATCCCAGTAATATTTATTTCGAATTTCAAAACACCTCATAAGAGTATTCAACTATAAATAAATCTCTCATGTCAAAGATAATTGAAATTTTATTATTTTAATAACATTTTATTATTATTATTATTATAAATATGCAATATTAATTCAATATCATACTTAATTTTTTAAAACAATATTTATAAAGTAAAGAAAAAAAAATAGGTTAGATTAGGTTAGGTTAGGCAGCGGGAGGGCTCGTGAGGTATGTCATCAATACAATTTTATATTAATAGTTATTTTACTAAATCTTGTCCACAATCACAAGAACTTTTTCTGAAGGTAAGTCACATGATAATTTTGAGATTAAAAGTGATAAATTTTACACGTGATTCACGTGAATTTTTGGAATTTTTTTTCTCATACATAATACAATATGGAAAGAATAAATCAAGAAAACAAATTTTCACATTTTAGTTTAATTTATAATTAAATTAATTTAAAAATTAAAAGAAATCCCGCCATGCCCCCATGACTGTTTACTTATGCACAATTTTAAATTAAAACACTTTAATTTCTTTAATATTTTTTGGAATAATGATCATGAAATAAAAAACTAAAAACTAATTTATATCTTATTTTATTTTTAAAATTTAACACCCATTGTTAAAAGACAAAGGTATTAAATGCCTATTGATTCTCAAATTTTAAAATGTAAAATTACAAAACTAGCAATTATGTTTTTTTATATATGGATATTGAAAAACAGCAGAAGCGAATTGTAGGGCAGCGAAGTTGGGCCTGGCCTGACTCAGCGGCTGCTTTGGGCCTTAGTCCCAAGTATGGGCTTCTAAACGTAGCTGAACTTTAGAAAGATTTTCTATCCCACATCGACTACACGAGAGAAAGTGGGGGACGGAAAGAGATATAAATATGGAGAAGAGCATCCGTTCAATTCATACCTTTCTCGGCCTTTTGGCTAAGATCAAGTGTAGTATCTGTTCTTATCAGTTTAATATCTGATACGTGGACCATCGGTCCACATGATATTAAATTAATTTTTTTAGGGAGAGGGTTCACCACAATAGCTTGCTATTGGAACTCTCGCGCGTCGCCCATGCGTTGCACTATTGCACGGGCCTGGCGCATCCCTCCATTTCTAGTCCAAACTTTTCTGTAGTTAAAATGAAATTTGGAATTTATGTAAATATATGTTTTTGCTTTAAAGCAATGGGAAATATTGGCTGCTAAGAGATGGTTAGGGGGGGTATCGATTTTCGAATCTCTTCATATCTGCTTGAAAATAAAGAGAAAAACATAAAAATAAATAGATTTAAAATTATTAGTCATGTATGTAGAGGAGAAAATTTTCTCTTAATTCTTTTTATTTATTTAATTACTTGCTTTATTTTTTATTCTCTTATTTCACGATAATAAGTTAATAACATGTTAATTTCTAATAGAAAGAGAGGTTGAGACAAAGAGAAAATGAGGGTAGAAAGTGAATTGGAGAAGAAAATAAAGGTGGGAGGGGAAGGAGATGATGATTTAGTGTTAGGGTTTTGAGGTTTGGTGGGAAGAAGAAAATAGAATAAACTATGATAATCATACAATGCAGTCAAACATGTGACTTCTATTTCTATTCCATCCCGTTCATTGTTTCCCCACCTTACACAATTATTTTCCCCACCTTACACAATTATCTTCTAAATAAATTTATATATCATATTATATTTAAAACAAGGAAAATGACCCGCTTTCAGTCATGTATATATTATTCAATTTGGACCTAAATAGGTCCTCATGATTTTAAAATATATCTATATAGAGTCCATACTTATATAATACTAATAACTTTTCTCCTATCTAATGTCACAAATACGTCTCACCTCATGCAAATATAATATATTTTGTCTCATAAACTCTTCTTAACTTTATAGATGTGTTTTAAAGTCATAAATGACCTTTTGGATTCAAAGCGAACAATATATGATTGAAAATGTATTATTGCAAAATATGTAAAAAAAAGTTACAACACATTTAATTTAGTATTGATTTATATTAGGTGGTGTTTGTTTTTTTGGCTTTTTGTTGAAAACCATTTAGTTTTAGAATTTAGGTTGTTTGTTTTTTTACTTTTTCATGACTTATTATAAACTTTTTACTAAATAGAAAAAGCCAAAATATGTAGCTTTTTCTAAATAGAAAAAATAATACAATGGTTTTTTTACTTTTTAATACTTAATAAAAATAAAATACTACAAAAACAAACAACCTAATATTTAATACTATTAAGTATTAAGGTTCTATTTAGAATTAAGTAAAAAAACAAACACCACCTTAGTCTTTAACTTTTTATATCTTAGATCTTATTTATATATAAACTCTTTTTAATAATTAATATTAAAACTTTTATAAGTATTTATTTAACATTAGACTTTTATTGGTTGTGACAATATTCAACTTTTGTAATTAATAGTAAAAGAAATAAAGCACACATAACAAAAATGTTTCAAAAGGTTTCCAAATCATGTTTGAAAAATAAAGCTATAAAAACACTTTTAAAAGTCATGCTTGGTAATTAAATACTTTTACCATTTAAAAAACATTCATTGAAAAGGGGAATATTGTAATTCACATGGATGTCACGAGACCATCATTATATTTTATCCTTTTGGCTTATTTGATTGTGCCTCATCATTCTCATAGAGGAAAATGGAAAAACATTAGGAGGTGAAGGAAGAAAGAATCATTTGGTTGTGTCTCATCATTCCCATGGAGGAAAAAAAGAAAAAAACAGTGAAGGAAGACGACGAGGAATAAAAGACTTAAGAGAGTGGGGGAAGTAAAAACTCACAAACAAGCCTCCAATAATAATAATTACAAAAAGAGCATTTGCCCACCACCTCAAAATCTCAGATTTGTTTCAAAATGTTAATATATATTTATATTATTTGTATATTTTGCTACTATTTTTTTTTAGAAAAAAACATATTACCAATAATTTAATTCTTAATATGGGATTCCGAATATCAAATTTTGATTTAGATGCATTTTCTGATTTCTATTTTTTAAAATAATTTTTTTTATGTAAAAATAGAAACTTTTTATAAAAGGTATTAACTTAAAAACCTTATATTTTCAAAAATTATTTCTAAAAATTTTAAAATTCAAGCTAATAAAACTCACTTAAAAAAAAAAAAAAGAAGAAGTTTTTAGGTTTACTTTTAAAGAAACTTTAAAGCGCTATCTTTTATTTTGTCAGATTCCTAAAAAGTTTGAAGCAAAAAAATTAAAAAAGAAAATATAAGGAAAGAGAAAAAGTTAAAATATATGGAGAAATAGTTTACACCTGTTTTTTTTTTCTTATATCTATATATATATATATATATATATATATATATATATATATATATATATATATATATATATATATATATATATATATATTTTTACTTAATATGTTAAGGCCTAAGGGTATAAACGACTTACCACATCTCTCTCCTTAAATACCTTTTTAAGGCAACCCCACAAAAAGTGAATAAATGTTGTAGTGTCCCATTCACTTTTTTACAAGCCCCCTCCATTCAGCCTATGAATGGAATCATTTCATTTGAGGGGATGTTGCTTTCAGATCTTCAATCCATTCACCTATACCCACACCCCACAACATTTATATTAAAAACGGGACAACGACAAGGATCTCCTCCTCCTCCTCCTCCTCCTCCTCCACCCCAATTTTTATTTTTCTTAATACACAAAAATAACATCTACCACCGACAAAAGCTTTCATGACGTCAACAATCAAACTAACTTAGATAAATTTGGATATATAAATATAGAAATTAAATTAATATTTATGATTTAATCTAAACATGGGATTGCTCACGATATAATACCAAAAAGAATTAAATTTTGAAATTTATTTTTTCCCCATAAAGCTTATTCATATAGGCAATTATGGTAAATAAATAAATTTAAAATAGAGAAAAGACTGACTACCATGATTTATGGTTAAGTACTCCCTTAATTGAAGATTATAGAAAATTAATTTTAAATAAAAAGACCCTCAAAACCCATCTACGTGTGCTTGGTTATTATTAATTAAATAATGTGGGTTTATTAAATTTAAATTTAAATATAAAAAAAAGGTATGAAAATGTGGATCTAGATCCCAAATTTCTAATGAATATACACTCCAAATTTTAATAATGACACCTCACATCTCTGCCCCGCGATAAATAAATATATAACAATCTTAAAGATTTCAAAATTTTAATTTTTTTGGAATGTTAAAAATAGTATTAAAAAAATAAATATAATTTTTAAGAGCATTTAGATAAAATTGTTACTTAATGTGGTTTGTATGCAAAATGGGAAAAAGATATATGAAAGTATCTCCTAAATTATAAAAATATATATTTTTATTTATTTATAATTTCTAAAAGAACGATAATTATTTCTTATTTTTAAGAAAAATATTTTAAAATATGCTTTGCAACATCAAATAATAAATGTTATGATTTTAAAAAAAAATTATAATTTTAAGCCGAAAGCATGTGCTCCTAAAAACAATGGTTTTAATTATTCCCATAATCATGCAATCACATTGTTATGACCAAATTGACCTCTTACAGGTGTCCAGCTTTCATTGCTCTGAGGGCCCAACGATGGAGGGAGTGAGAGAAGAAGACTCTCAGAAGTCAAACCAATCAATGGTGGACAGACAGCCGTTTCTAATCCTTCAGAAAAGTCTAAGCGCGTAACGAGCGCAAAAAGACTGGGGGTAGTTTCGTCATTTCAGGTAAGGCGTCTCCAACAATGGCTCTCCTTAACTGTCTCACACCGGCATATATAAATTGCGTAAGCCTCCCTATCTCTGGATCTTCGTGGTTTCTTCTCCATTCTGTCCGAATCCACCCCCTTTTTATCTCTAGAGACTTTATATTTTCTCCCTCTAAAGTTTCAATAATCCCATTGGTCTTGATCTGAGAGCAATTTGTGAGTAAATGTGATTTATTTCCTTTTATTCTGCAATCATGATTTGTAGTTTATTGTTCTGGTTTTTGGATTGATTGAGCATGTTTCTGATCTGAGTTGGTCTTATTTTAGGTTAGATCTGTCGGTGAATTTGAGTAATTCTCATGTTTTGTGGGGTTTAAGTTTTTGATTTGTACATTTTTTTTCGACCATCTGGATTTTGATTTGTGGCTTACTGGTTGGGCTTTTGGATTGGTGGAGTATGTTCGTGATCTGGTTTGGCGTTGTTTGGGTTAGATCTGAGAGCGAATTTAAATAATTCTCACGTTCTCGTATGGTTTGGAGGGTTGCTTTTTGCAAATACATTGCTTAATTTGATGCGATCTGTGTTTTTTATTGGGATGAAGATGGAGAAGTGGTGTTGCAGATCAGATCTGCCTGTGTTTTCCAAATGGGGTTTTGAAATTATTGATGGTGTGCGAGTTTCATTGAGCATTTGTTTGTTTGTGGTTTTTGGTTTTATATAATGTACTGGATCTGGTAATTAAAGGTAGGTTTTGATGGACATATCACGAAGTTGAATGTTATTTTGTGATTTCTATTGGATCTGTTTGGTTGCTGAGAAAATGATATGAAATTGGTACTGTAGTTTTTGACATAAAAAGATCAACTTGGAACTGAGAATTGTTCGAAATTTATAGTGGGTTGATCATTTCCTTGAATCAAGGTCGTGGAGCCTTCAATTTCTCAGCAACCAAATGATTTGGGCAATCTATTTGTAGGATGGAAATTGTTTGCAGTAGTTTCCTTATGATTCTACCTTCAAAGTCCCTCATTTTTCACTTGGATCTCTTTGCTTTTTCTTTTAATTTTGTATATATAATATAACTAATTTTCGAATGATATTTGTCTTAAGTTCCACTGTTTTTTTTTTAGTGGCTTAAATTTTTACCCTTTGATGTGAACTCTGTGAACCCATTTTATATGGCTCATATGTGGATTTTTTTCAAGGTGATCAACTTTCATTTGTTTTTTCATATTAATGTTTTAAAATATTGTACGATAAGTTTCACTTTGTCATCCTGGGAAAAGTCACACCTCACCACAAACTTCCAAACGGTCATGTGTAAACCCCTTACATGGTGTCAACATATTGTATTAGTGAGAGTTTTGGAGCCTGAGAAATATGGATCAGTTGGGCACAGTGGCTTTATATCTTAAATTCCATTGTGGGCATGGAAGTGTCACATTTTAAATGTTTGGAAAGTAACATTTGACCATCCCAAATCTCTTGGAGCAGCATATAATGTTCTCAAATTTATATTGTTTAATTTGTCGTTTTGAATTTTGTTTTTTTTTTTGGATGTCTTTTGTAGATTCTGCTTTGATATGGCTACACACACACCCAAGAACATCCTTATTACGGGGGCTGCTGGATTCATTGCATCCCATGTTGCTAACCGGCTTATCAGGAATTACCCAGACTACAAGATTGTTGTGCTTGACAAGCTTGATTACTGTTCGAATCTCAAGAACCTCCTTCCCTCTAAATCATCCCCTAACTTTAAGTTTGTCAAGGGAGACATTGGCAGTGCTGACCTTGTCAACTTCCTTCTCATCACTGAGTCCATTGACACAATAATGCACTTTGCAGCCCAGACTCATGTTGACAACTCCTTTGGTAACAGCTTTGAGTTCACCAAAAATAATATCTATGGTACTCATGTCCTTCTAGAAGCCTGCAAAGTCACTGGCCAGATCAGGAGATTCATCCATGTTAGCACAGATGAAGTCTATGGAGAGACAGATGAAGATGCTGTTGTAGGAAACCATGAGGCTTCTCAACTCCTTCCGACAAACCCATACTCAGCTACAAAAGCTGGTGCAGAAATGCTTGTTATGGCCTATGGTAGGTCGTATGGCTTACCTGTTATAACTACCCGAGGGAACAATGTTTATGGGCCCAATCAATTTCCTGAGAAATTAATTCCAAAGTTCATCCTCTTGGCAATGAGAGGAAAGCCTCTTCCAATACATGGGGATGGAAGTAATGTGCGTAGTTATCTCTACTGTGAGGATGTTGCTGAGGCTTTTGAAGTCATTCTTCACAGAGGAGAGGTTGGCCATGTGTACAACATTGGGACTAAGAAAGAAAGGAGGGTGATTGATGTGGCCAAAGATGTATGCAACCTCTTCTCAATGGACCCAGAGACAAGCATAAAGTTTGTGGAGAATAGACCATTTAATGACCAAAGATACTTTCTAGATGATCAGAAGCTAAAGATCTTGGGCTGGTCAGAGCGGACTACATGGCAAGAGGGGCTGAAGAAGACAATGGAATGGTATATCAACAATCCTAATTGGTGGGGTGATGTCTCTGGAGCATTGCTTCCTCATCCAAGAATGCTGATGATGCCTGGTGGGATTGAAAGACATTTTGATGGCTCCGAAGATAGTGATTCTACAGCTTCTCCTGTCTCAAGTAATCTTAACCAGACCAGAATGGTGGTACCAGTTCCCAAAAGCGTCAGTTCTCCCCGAAAGCCATCCTTGAAGTTCTTGCTTTATGGTAGGACTGGGTGGATTGGGGGTCTACTTGGAAAGCTGTGTGAGAAGCAAGGGATTCCATATGAGTATGGAAGAGGGCGTCTAGAGGATCGGGCATCTCTCTTGGCGGATATTCAGAATGTTAAGCCAACACATGTTTTTAATGCTGCTGGCGTGACTGGCAGACCCAATGTTGATTGGTGTGAATCTCATAAACCAGAAACAATCCGCGCCAACGTTGCTGGAACTCTGACCTTGGCAGATGTTTGCAGAGAACATGGACTCCTTATGATGAATTTTGCTACTGGGTGTATATTTGAGTATGATGCTGCACATCCAGAGGGTTCTGGCATCGGATTTAAAGAGGAAGACACACCAAATTTTGCTGGTTCTTTCTATTCAAAAACCAAGGCCATGGTAACTTTACTCGTGATTTCTGATTTTTATGCATTTTGCAAAAAGTTCTGCCTTTAGCTTCTGTCTACCATTTGAATACTTATGAAAATCTTCTCTCTCTCTCTCTCTCTTTTTCCAGGTTGAGGAACTCTTAAAAGAATTTGACAATGTTTGCACCCTCAGAGTTCGAATGCCAATATCATCTGACCTCAACAACCCACGCAACTTCATTACAAAGATCTCTCGTTATAACAAAGTGGTTAACATCCCAAACAGCATGACCGTCCTGGATGAGCTTCTACCCATTTCAATTGAAATGGCAAAGCGTAATTGCAGGGGTATATGGAACTTCACAAACCCTGGAGTTGTAAGCCATAATGAGATTCTCGAGATGTACAAGAGTTACATCGACCCCAACTTTAAGTGGGCCAACTTCACACTGGAAGAGCAGGCCAAGGTTATAGTTGCCGCCCGAAGCAATAATGAGATGGATGCCTCCAAGTTGAAAAATGAGTTCCCTGAGTTGCTCCCAATCAAGGAGTCATTGATCAAGTATGTATTTGAGCCCAATCAGAAAAGCCTTGCAGCGTAAGCATTTTACAGTAGTAGACCACAGGTCTGATCTCATCAAATCTCATTAGGTAATATGGTTTGGATTACATCTATATAATGTTTATCAGTTTCAGTCATATTATTCATTTTTAGCTTCATCCCAATATTTCTATTGCTCTAGACAGGGATTAGGATAAATTCTTCTAGTTTTTCTCCTTTCCAGATTCTAGTTGAGTTTTGGTTTGCTTAATGTTCTCTTCTCTATGGGCAACTTTTGAGTAGGTTCTTTATATATTTTAGTCCCATCCTGTAAACTTTCAGGTATGTAACTTTGGATTCTGTTATATGAATTAGCTGTCCCATTTATTTTTAATAACTTGCTTCCTGAGGGTAGTTTTGTTAAACTTTGGCTATGAAAGTGTAATTTCAGAAATTTGAAAATTCATTTGTAAAATATGCATTTTGTGATATTGTATGCCTAAAAAAGGTGCCGAGTTTAGTTCAGTGGTAGTGGCCTTTTGGCCATGAACCAGTCTCCCTAATATTTTATGCTTCGCCAATCGCTATGAATAAATGCTTTGCCATCCGGCTCTAAAGAAGCTGTTTCTTTGCCTGAGAAAATTTTCAGATTGGGGAAATTAAATTTAGGCAACAATTTGATTTGAAGATAGCTTCATTTTCATTTAAAAGAAAAAGTACAAAAATTCTTATGTCAATTGCTAATCGTTTTCAACAGTATGCAAAATTTCCTAGATGAAACCATATTCCTGATTCCAGGTCTTGTAAAATCAAAAGTAATCCAACAATGGCATGACGGTTGAAGAAGTGCTTGATCAGAATCTCAGAGGACTGCAACTTGGGTTTGGTTTTATTTTTGGTGTTAATGGTTGGTTAATTGATCCATTGAATGTTAATGATATATTATTTATTTTACCAAGAGACCCTAATTGAATGCAATTCAAACGCATAAAGCATGTTTTAATCCATGCATGGTTGCAATCTTACTCTTTAATTTTATAATAATGCCCTTTCCCCCCCCTCCCCTCTTCTGCTTCTCTGGGGTTTGGTAGCTCAATAGTAATGCCCTTCAGCAATGACCCAGAGATTCCTAGATGACGCGTTTTTGGAATTTAAATGGTGTAGAGCAGAGGGAGGCTCTCATATCCCTCAGGATTTGCTTTGCCAACAATGAAAGATGAATGCCTTGTCTTAGGGTTGATTTCTTCTTTTGAGAGGAAAAACGGAAAATCCATGTGGTAGCCATTCTATTCATCATCAACATAGTGTTTTAGGTTTTGCGCCAACCATTTGGCCAATAGGAAAGAAAGAACATAAATGGCTTTTCTCAGACTGACCTTTCCCTTCCTTGGTGGTGGTCCTCACTGGGTTATTGCAACCAAACACCATGCAAAATATCAGTTGAATTCCTGCACTTTTCCACAATGGGCACCGACATAAATCTGCAGGTATTATTTACATCACAAAAGACATCGGCTCTATAACACCTTTTTCCTCAACATGGAACACCAGATTTTCAATCATCCTGTGGTTTCAGATGCATTCAGTCTATGTTAAAACTAAATCCAAAAACTCTATTGAGACGATTAAACTAGCTCTGCAAATTTGTCAAGACTTTAAAAAGAAGACTTGGCTCCAGCCAGTTCCTTTAGAAATGAGACGACTTCGTCTGATGATCCAAAGGTGAAGCGAGCCTTGGTACGAGTTCGTCCTACTGCACAAGAGAAGTAGTTCTCCCCCTTGAGATCAAGCACATTCCATGATGTCTTCTCTGGCGATGGCCGCCTCCCACTCCCACTCCCACTGCTATGGTCTGGGGTTTTCTTATCTGGGTTTGGCAAAGGCCGCTGTGTCTTACCATGAGATGACTTTGACCCACTCTTGTTAGCTGGAAGCTTCAAAGAAGATTTCCTCTCACCAGATAACTTAAATGCATCGATCGCTCTGCTTTTTGCCATGCTTATGTTATCAGAAGGCAGCTCTGGCTCAAAAAATGTGTACACATCTTCATCCTGAAAGCATTGAGAAAGTTTCATCAAGCACAGAAGTAATGGAACTTATGAGTTCAAATGCATCTCTCAACCACATTTTCTTTTCCATCATATGGAAGAACTGAGGCGAGGAAAAATCAGAACACCATGATCAAGTAGTTAATAAGACATTTGAAACAATCATTTTTTGAGAATGTTTATATTGAATTCACAAATCAGGTCCTTCCCCCCACCCCCATGGACAAACTCCACCTCTGTTTCAACTGTTAATAGGCACCACCAAAGAGACCTATATTGTGAAAAGAAGGACAAATACCTGAGTTACAGGCATCCAAAGTTATGAATCTTTGCCCTATTCACTCTTGAAGAAAGCAGTGAAAAATATATTCAAGAAAAACTTCAAAACTGTGATAGGTGTTTGGAAGAAGTCCAGGTCAAAGACTCCTAAACCTAGCCTAGTTTATGTAGAAACCAAACATTAAGATTTCTTATAAACAGAAAGCTTCAAAAACTCTTTGTTCAGTGAAAGTGTATGTACATATAGCTTTTTTTTCTTTGAAAGTGTCTGATCAAACTTGATTAAAGATGCACAATTTTTTTGAAACTTTTTAATGATTGGAGTTCAGAGTGAAGGGATAATTACGTTCCCCAGAAAATGGGCATCACATAAAAAGTGATAGTATGTACATGTAGCTTTTTTCTCTTTCAAGTGTGATCAAACTTGATTAAAGATGCAACATTTTCTTGAAACTTTTTAATCATTGGAGTTCAGTCTGAAGGGATAATTACCTTCCCCAGAAAATGGCCAGCGCATAAAACATAGTCAATTGGTGAGGTCATGGATTTATTGTGAACTATCTCTCCTAATATACGATCAATGGCTGCACCCTGTATGAACAAAAGCCTGTAAGATCGGGAAAGGAATATTTGTACTGTCAGTATGCAACAATATCAGCAAATAATCCGTTCACCTTTGTAACACCAACTGCACGCACTTCAACAGAGCGGCTACCCTGGACAACGTCAACAGATGCATTTGAAATTGGACCTGTCCAGAGATGCTGCAACATATCCCTAGCTTGAAGCTTTCCAAATTCAGCATCTACAATCAACAATCAGATGATAAGCAACACAAAGCAAGGACAGGAAAGAAGATTGAATACTAGAAAAAACTAGCTTAGGAAGGAAAATCAACTACACAAATCAATTACCTGCATACTTGTAATTCCATACAAGTGAAGTTTCACGTTTTTGAAGTTGTGATCGAGGTGTTCTTTCAGTGAAATACTCGAAAACATGCTAAAAATGTGACATAAGCATCACCGGATTAGAGGCTGCAAGATGTGATAAACAGATATGTACATAACTTCAATAATAAGCACCTTCACACTGTCAACCCACTCCATGTTTAAATGCTCAGGCATTGTTGTCATCCATTCTCCTTTTGTGTGACGTAAAAACATCCCATTTTCTGCTGCTAACCACATGTCAAACTCCCCGAAGTTCTGTTAAAGCACTCATACTGTTCAGAAGAGGATATAGAAGTAGGGTATAAAGTAAAATGAGCTGAATGAAGTACATCATCCAAGACAGTTCTGTCACTTCCGCTAAGAACAACGATGGTTGTCTTTGGATCATTGCCAAGTGCTGTCAAGGGCCCCTTCAACTCTGGGTGCAGTTTAAGATCCATTTCTTTAATTTGATCCCCCCCTCTACTCCCAGGAGTATCCACTGGTTCAGTTAATGTTACATTGAATCCCTGCAGTTTTTGGGTGCCCATCAGAAACTGGAGAAGCAATCATGTATGATAGTAAATCATATGCTGAGCCAATGGAGCAGGAACATAGGTGCCATTAGACAGGAAGTGAGTGGGGATTTCAAAATTTTTCAACCATGATTCTCAAGAATTGTTGTGATACCACAGGGTGGAATTGAACAATCAACACCTTACAATTATTCAACACATGATAGAAAATACTAAGATAAATTCCATTCAGAAACATCAGAGTAAACTACTTAAAAAGTTGAAGAAAGATGTAACAACCCATTCCTTCTCTCGTAGATATTGTGTGCTCCCTCATCTACCCAATTAAGAGGACCCTACAAACAAAAGCCCCACATGGGGGTTGGGGATCCACTTTGATAGCATTTGTAATAGCCCACTTCCTTCCATATAGATATCATTTGCTATAGGCCTAATGAGTCCTCACAGTTTTAAAATGCATTTACCCAGTTAAGAGGAACCCACTACATGTATAGTATCAAGAACATCTTCCCCTATCCAATATGAGTATCACAAAAGAACTCCAAACTTTATTATATTTCTGGAAGATTGACTAGAGAAAATTTCAGGCTTTATCAAATTTATGCGTTGATCACTTGATCACAAGTGGATGATGCCCTAATGGCCATGCCATATGAGTCCAGACATGAAGAGAGTGATTCTCCACCTGAATGAACCTTTTAGCCACTAAATAAGTGTAGTTTTAAGCAAATTTGCGATCAACTGGCCAATGACGAGATTCAACTCTATAATGCACAAGACATGCATCAGATAAACATAATTCAAACCATAAAATAATACAATATCTCCTGGATTGAAATCTTTTCCTTTTTTGAATTGTTTCCTTCTTGCCTTTCCCTATACTTCTCTTGGAAAAAAGTTACATCTCACATTATACTCAGAATCAAATAGTTTCTTAATTCTAAATGTGTAATATGATTAAATCTAAAGGGAAAGTAGAAATTCTCACCACCCGTTTAAGTAAATCTCAATTCGTCTACTTCATAAGCACATACAAATTATATATTTAGCGGTGCTTCAAGGAACAGATATTTAGTAGATAAACCACTTCATTTTTTTCACAAGTCAAATGTTTCATTAACCAATCAAAGAGGATTTACCACACAATATTTGAAATATATTTCATTGTTCATGGACATTGCCATAACTCATAGATTCACAATTTCAATATGAAACAGGGCGTACCAATATGAGTAATCGATTATTGGACTGCAGATAACATTTGATTGCATTTTCAGGTGTAAGTCTTGGCGGGACCTTCCTTTTCCTAAGATCTGCCTCAACAACTGTATCATTCAACTCACTGCAAAAGAATAATAGCAAAATTCAAATTAGGTACTACAAGTCTACATATAACAATGGAAAATGAACATATTTTTGTTTATTTACTTTCTATAAAAATTAGTTTATTTCAATGATGATACTTATTGTGCTCATCATAGACACCAGTTCTAGTTTTTAATCCAACACCATACAAACAAATAAGGTGAAGAAATTTGGGAATTTATAAGTGAGATAGAAGTGCTCATTTACTGAAAATTTCCAAGTTTTCCTCATATCCTCATGCCTTATAATTTCTTTTCCCATTTTTTTTTCTTTGGTAACACCAAAACCAACTAGCCCCAGTTTGAAGAATTGGGGAAAACCATAGATACATGATCCTTCCCCCTAGAATTGTGCATTGTGTAAGCCCAGGACTCAAATCTGAGACCTCTCATTTGGTAGTGAGAGCATTAATAAGTTGAGCTTCCCATGGAGGGCTCAAGTCTTATGATTTTATCATCAGAAATTGAAAGCATCTAAAGTTTTGTAACCCTAAGGCTATATTTGGTTCTTGGGAAATTTGAGGGAAAATGCAAGGGAAAAAAAATAGAAAGGAAAAGTAAAAGGAAATAAAAAGTGAAGGAAAATAAAAAATAGATTTATAGTCAATAATTTATTTTTATATGCTTGTTCAAACTCATTTCACTTATTTTTCCTCTTCTATATAAAGATTAAATAATTTAAAAATGCATAAATTTCTAACTAATTTTAATTATGTTTGATTTTCTTTCATACTTTCTATAGTAAAACCAAACATGAGAAAATCATTATCCCTAATTATTTTTTTTTGTTCTTTTCTTAGTACTTTCGGGGAACCAAACATAGCTTAAAGGAATCTTGCAACTTATGCATACCTTACAAAAGTTTCAGCCCATTCTTGAGCAGTGTGGTTTTTCACATGCTCAAAGTTATGCTTATGCCGTTTTTCTCTTTCTTCAGGTGGCATATTCAAAGCCTGAGCAATTGAAGAAGCAACTTCTGTGATGTTCCAAGGGTTCACTAGGATTGCTCCGGCACCCAAGGATTGGGCTGCACCAGCAAACTACAAGCACCCCAAAAGGATGAAAAGTTAGACAAAAAAATAAAAAGACGACAACATTCCACAATTAGGGGCTAGGGCTGAGTATTCAATAAAAGACAATTTGTCAAGAAAAACCAGATTTCAGGTGTGGTATTATACACAAATGAGTCAGGATTCAGCAATAGGGGTTAAAATTGAAGAATAGGGTTTAAAACATATATCCCCTTCTAACTTTGTTGAGACTTTATGCCCATTTGAGGTTTAGGGTCACATTCCTTATCCATTTATCCATCTATATATACATGTATGTATGTATGTATATATGTTGCCTTTTCTTTTTCCATATCTAAGGAACACTACGACAAATCTAACTCAACCCACAACCAACCAATTGTATTTTGCAAAATTATGATAATTTTCAATATTACTTTTAACACAAAGCGTTTTTTGGCAGAACTGGGAAAAGAATACAATCTTTAAAATTAATTAAAGAATATACTCTGTTTTTCATTTTTTTTTTCTCTACAGTCATAAAACCTTTGGTAACACTAAAAACTAATGTGCATGGAACAATTAACATAGTTACAAGGCATTGGAAAAATACTTCACTAAGGATGAGAACCCCTTTCTTAGATTCTTGGCAAGCCACAAACTCATAGCTGACCAGATTCATTCCGTCCCTCAAAGATGTTACAAGTGCCACATCTGAACAAGAAAAATGAAAGAAATAATTGCCAGTTAAAAATTTGCACATGTGAGCTCTTGGGTAATCCTACAATCAGCAATTAAAAACAGTTGAGAAAGAAACAACTTCTATGAGACCTCTTGAACAACAGTTCACATTTTATGATTCAAAATAAAGTGGTACAGATTTGAACTTCTATGAACGTTGTATACATCCTATGTACTTTGGTGTGCCTCTTTGGCGCTTTATTAGTATTTGTTGCATTTACCTATCAAAAAAAAAAAAAAAAATTCTATGAATGTTCATTAAAAATTAATTCCACTTCGTAAGTGCCCAAAGCTCAGTCCTGAAGCAAAACTTTTAACAGCCTAAATGACCAAAATTGGTGTTTCAGTTGATACTTCCATACAATATTGAAATTTGGATTGACTACTCCCCACCACCCATCTTTACCCGAGTGGGACACAGTAGGGCGAAGATGGAGTCCATTTCCTAAATGTACAGGCAAGGTTAAGAAATGCACAGTAGGGCCTCACCCAGCCCTAGGATTGGTACAGCGATGGGATAAAGTATTTTTCCATAAGACAAGGTTGGGGAGAGGGAAACACGTCCTCTACCCCCCTGTTGCCATCCCTGACCAAAAGGTTTGATTAAGGGATATGCTACTCAAGCCCGCATATAGAAGATACCGAGTCATGTTCATTTTAGGTGTTCATTGAATTACATGAGAAATATTTTGCATTAAGCTAGAGAGATGCTTTACCAGCAATCAAATCTTAGGTTTTAAGACAAAAAATAAAATTGCAGTCTTTAAAGGATAGCAGTAAACATCTTGAAATTGGAATTGCCAAGTAAATTTTCAGTCATGAAAGGAAATTTATGTTAGAGCACAAAGATAGTACCTGTAACAGCATATAGTGCACATAATGCATAAAAGTCAAGAGAGCGATCCTGTAAATTAATAAAAATTACTTTAGAAAAAAAAATCAAATTGTTTAGAAATACAACTTTTATGACAAAACTGTACCCGAAAAAAGTTACTGTAGGCCTAGGATAACAATAAGATAAAGCTCAAATAGCTTTTTTAAGCATCTTGCTCTGTACAAATTATTCATCAATCTCAACAATGTGCTTTCCAATAGATCAGACGTTCCCATGATCAATTATTAAGTTCCAGAGTCAAAGACAAACCAGGTGATGTATTGGAACAGCTGTCAAGGTTCCAAATCTGCCATTAATGCGTCCAACAATTTCATGAACCTGACTTGTAAGTTTTTGATCTGTAAAAGTGGAGTGTAAAAAAAGAAAAAAAAAAAAATCAATGCATCATAACCTAGTAAATACAAATCATGTCCAATATGAAACAAAAAGCTAAGGAGACAATAGTTTTTCGGATAAAATGTCATGGCATCAATCCATTGGCCAAAATCTGAACCTCATCCAAATTTCCCAACTCATAAATTAACTTATGCAAGTTGTTTCAGGAAACAACAAGTATATTTGGGTCTGGAATCAATAGGATGTGAGGAAATGAGATAGAATAACCTTAATTGCATAAATAATTGTTCTTTTAAGTAATTCAAGGGAAAATAAAGATGGAGATAATCGCATAGAAGAAACTACAACTATCTAAGATTTCAGAAATGAAAACTTTGCTAGTTATAACTGAAAGACCCACTCGACACTTAAACATTCTTTCTTTTTCCTCCTAATAGTTTTGTGGAGTTTTTTTGAGAGGGGGGATTTATATTAATAGTTTTTTTCTATTATGATCTACCTATATTGACCTTGTACTAAATGGATGATCTTGTATCACCAACATGTTGTCACAGACTTAGGCCTTTCCTAAGCTCATGTGCGACACTTAGACAACTCAAGCCACTTGATGTTGCTAAGTCAAGTCTTTCCCTAGTCTTAGCTTCCTATGCTAAGCAACGCTATGTGAATTGATAGCTAGGATGCATAACGAAGGCAATACTTAAGAAAAAAAGCTTTGTATTGCACAAAAAAACTTTATAATGCTAGGAAGTTCTTAACTTGCTTGGTGCCATGCCCAAATGAAGCCACCTCCTATTTATAGGCAACCAAGGAACTCTCTAGAACTCACAAAGGTTCCTTACATCCTTGGTATTATCCAGAAACTCCTATACAAATCCTATGTACAAGTATTTACAAAAGACCTCTGGAATTCTGTAAATAGCTCCACACTCTCTCCTTGTATTTCACCTTTGTGTAGAGATGTGTAGACATCTCAAGGCTTTTCTAGAACCTTACACACTCCACTAGTAGACAAGTGTAGATTGCTCCAGAAGGTTCCAAAAGCTTTTTGCTCTCCTATATAAGCTAAAGGGAGAGTCATTTGAGCAAGTTGTGACAACATGCTTCAAATGTCAAAAGTGGTATCATGTCTATTCCCAATCCTATTTCTTAATAAGATGCATTCATCTTGTGAACCAATACTAAGAGGTACAACCTATTTCCATGTATTTCTTGAAAAAGTTTCCATTTCCGTGCTTACCAAGGTATATGAGAATTTCACTACAAGAAGTTATCACAAAGGCAGAAATTATGCACCATCTCATGAGTTGCATATCTCACAAACTGAAACAAGTTGTTTGTGGTATGGGTTCTACATAACACATAGACCTCAAACCACACAAACTACAGGTTCCCAATACCAAAGATGACATGTAAGAACTACAAATATCACTTTAGCAAGAGCAGATAAGAGGATATAATTCACAAACTGGCTATAATTTAACCAATAGGTTCCTTATTAAAAATAGAAAATTAAACAGCAGGTATGAGAAATACAATAGAAGTACCATGGTGATAAATGGAAACAAGAATGGGTATATAAACAGCCCTATTCAATCCCATCTTAAAACTTGAATAACATCTATAATATGGCTTTGTATGCATCTAGGATCAACTGTTTGGGACACCGGCAGATCTCGGAATGTTTTGATGTACAACTGATTACGGTTGAATGTGATGTTTTAAGGCATGACAGCCAAAGTCAAGCTTTGACGTTCATGCCTGAAAATCTTACTTCTGTTTTTGAGGTCTTATCATTAAACACCATATAAAGAACAATTCCATGTTAAGGAAGGAGCATACACTCGGGAACGTCTGTTCTTGTAGGCACGGCAATTTGCAGCAAAACTACTTTCTGTTGCCACTCTGAGTTTTCCTCAAGAAACTTTTCAAATGCCAGTATCTTTTGAGGAATTCCTTTAATCATATCAAGGCGATCGACGCCTAACATCACCTGTCAAGTTGGAGAAATAATATTAAAGAAATAAAACACAGAATAAGAATTGCAACCAAATACATTTATCATGCAAGTAGTCAATCGCTTGAGGCTTGAATTTAACCTCTAAAAAAAAAAAGAGAGAGAGAGAGAGAGAAGAAAACACAACTCAGTTCACAAATATAAGCTTGAATCATATAAGTAGTGTTAGAAATTTGGAGAAATCAACATTCCAACTATCCTGATTGCCACCAGCTCCCTTTTTTGGTATTCATGAATTGTTTACTCTGCAAAACTGCTATTTGGACCAAGCACCTGCCAGCTGTTTAAACCAGACTTTGGTTCACCAGACCGGACAGTTTCATTTCAAAATATAGACCCACCTTTTGGGTTTTATATCATCTGCTTGAGGCACTTGTACTGTTCTGAGCTTCCTCCTTCCTGAGCATCATATCCTTGTTTTGGGATTTTTCTTTCATCCAATCAGGCCATGCTGTTGCTCCTGCATGATCTTCATCCAAAGCCAAAGACTTCACTACTATGGTCACTATTGTATTTTTGACGCCTTTCTGTAGGAGCCATTGGAGGTAAATGGGAAAAGCAGGAAGGAGAAATAGAAGCATCCAGAAGAAGGAAGCATCTTACAAAAGGTAGAATAGTAAGGTTTCATGTGAGCTTGAAGATATATTGCTTGTGATTGGTTTACTTTCAAGTCATTCCTCACCATACTGATGAAAGCCAATTTTCTGTGTATGTGTGTCTGCCATTCTAACAAAAGTAGAAACTTAATTGAGAAGAAACCTATGTTAACTGGTGTCTACATTGGAATACCAACAATTGAACTTTAACCAAAACAACACTAGCCCTTAGCAATGACCTGATCAACCATAAGGGATCCTATCCAACAAGGTTATCCAGATGCAAATGCTTGCCACACACACCATATGTGGAAAAGAAAAAAGGAACTTGCAAGGGAAAAACAGTCTCAGAATTCTCTTGTAGGGTAAGGTTGTAACCACCATAATAAGAAAGACCTAATTGAGAAGAAACCTTCTTTTAACTCATGTTCATTACAGTTTATCCTCAGCTTCAATTAAACAGCCCTACAAAGCAAAACAAAGAAGAGATGAAGCAAATACAGGATTTTACCAATCATTAAAACTTTGGTTAATAAGAGGAGCCCAGGAAAACATGCCAGCAACCAGTAGGAATAAGAAGAAACCAACCACTCTTACTATCACCACTAAAAAAAAAATAAAAAAAATAAAAATGAAAGGCTTTTTCAAAGAAGGGCCCAACATGCTTTCCCTCTAACCAAATTGCAACTTTTTCCTCATTATCCAACCAGATGAATAGTTGAACTCTTGAGCCAAACATAACTCATAAGGGCCTTCCATAAACCTATTGCAAAGAAGTTGACTCCACATTGGGATTCCACCCACCAAAGTCTTAGAAAGAATTAAGACAACATAAAATATTAGGCACCATATTGGATCTCCATGAAACTTGCCCAAAAATTTATAGGATAAAATCTAGACCTCTAACTTGAAATCAAAGCATATCCACCTCACAAGGTGATATACAAAATAATCCTCCTGTCTCCACATGAAATCCCTAAAAAGTCTGTCTACTTCCCCCATTAGCACTCGCCAAAATCATGATAAGGTATTAAAAAAAGAGCTACACATTAATCTTAAATAGTATAAGTCCACTACCCTTGTAATGATTGACACAAATGAGCAACTATGATATAACACACAATTCTTCAGAAGTGTTCTAATGACTTAACCACAAAAATCTTGCATTGGTTCAGGGAATTTTCATCTAACAAGAATGGGGATAGAGAATATCTGAAAAGTAGGATCTTAGAAGAAATGGCCAACAAATAAGTAAAAGAAGATGCTAGTACCTAGCCTTAACACACAAAGGCATGTTTCCCATCAAAATATGCAAATTAGTTTTCACAGTTCAAAATATGCATGCCAAAGCACTGAAATTGTAACTAGCAAGAGCTAAAAACCTGTTTTACTTATCAAATAACCAGATCAAAGCATACTACATATGCAGAAAGAAACAGAATTGCAGAGTTTCTCCAAGTATGCAAAAGCATACAAACTAAACCCATGGTCACTGTGCTGGATAAGTAAACCCAAGAATTGCAGACCTGATTAAAATAATTGAATAAGTAAAAAAGACTGGTAGATTGACTAAAAGGGAAACTAGAAAACTAGAGCAGATTGTGAGGAATCTCTGCCCCTCTTGACGTTGGTGCAGGCACAATGCTTTGGAATTTATTCCATTTGCTGTCTTGTTTTTTTTTATATATAAAAATAAAATGGACTAGAAGTATATTAAAATAAAAGAACATCATACAAAACAGAACCTACCTTTCGCCCTGTAAATGTTCGCTTTAATTCATTAATGCGATCCTGAACTTGTGGAGCATCAAGTGCTCGAATGAATCTATGCGAATCTATGCCAATAGGAAACTGAAATTCAAGAACAAAAAGGACCCAAATAAACATAACGAGGTTGATTTTTGATTTCTTAATAATGTAATATATCCAACACTTGATATGATAACAAATTAATTGATAACCAACAAATATCAAATGTTTTAGAAGGATCAAATGCATATAACAAGTTGTTAAATGAGCATTTAATTTAAACATACAGCAGCCACACGAGTCAGTCTTCCTTGATCCTCTACTCCTTCAGGTGTACCCTCAAGCCCAAGAATACGAGTACAAGCACTAACGAAATGCCTTGCATAATCGTAAGTATGGAAACTGGAAAACATAATTAAAATTATTGTGGATTTGCAAGTATAGCACATATTCAAGTAGAATCAAACTTCTTTTACACAATGGAAAATAGATAGAAAAGAAATAATAAAGAATGTAAAACATATATAAAACACATATTGCAAAAATTCACTATAAAGCAATAAACAACCAATTGTATGGAAATATGCAGTATAATAGAGCAAATATATAGCATTTGTCAGTATCAGATATATGTTAAACATTAAGTTTTGACATTTTGTAATGCATATCTTTATTATAGAAATCACAAAATGCTACCATACCAAACTTTCAGGTTTTGTCACAACTCTAATCAATATGACATGTAGACAATGTTCCCATGTAATGTTGTTCCAGAATTCCCCCAACCTCTTTTTGGCATGCCAGAACCCCCCAGCTCATTGAGAAACAATATTTGTGTCCAGGTGAATACAACAGGCCACATGAAAGCATTAAGAGCAAGAGTAAACAAAATATCTTGCACACAAACACAGAGAGAGAGATGTATAAAGCTTAGGCATATAGCTTGGTCTGAACAAGTAATTCTAGGCCAATGTTGTGGCGATACAAGATGTTATTCAATCTTTTCCAGTTTGCCTTTTCATAAGGCTGATGAAAAATTATCCAATATAGGCCATTTACTTAAGAAAGTATATATCAAGTTGAATACAAGACACATTTTCATGATGAATTAAGTACAAAGAGTTTCATGTTCTACAACCTTACTAGAAATGCAAATATAAATTGGCATTCAGTTATCATCAATCAGGTTAAGCAAGGCAAAACTTACCCAACTAAATCAGCTGCAAGAACCGAATGCAGCAGCTCAGATCGAGACGGAAGTGTCCTGTGGATTTCAGAAGAAGGAAATGGTGTGTGGAGAAACCAGCCAACTTTCATTTCACTGTTATATTTCTTCAGGCATTTTGGAAGAAACATGAGATGGTAATCATGACACCAAACAACATCACCTTCTTCATAATGTTTATTTACCACATCAGCAAACATTTGATTTGCCTTCTTATATGCGGCAAACTGAGACTGAAAACTTCTAGTGGTGGCAAGTCGATCTTCTTGCGGAAGTCCAAGGTAATGGAAAAGAGGCCACAAAATGTTGTTGCAGTAGCCATTATAATATTGATGAACAATATCTTCATCAAGAAATACTGGGATACACATCTGCAATGGACAGAAATACTTCAGTGAGCCTAGGAAGTTGAACCGTTCTTGGTGAAGCTGTGGCACTAGTAATTGACTTCTTTTTTCTTTTGAAAACTAAAGAAATAAGGGACCATTGCATGGCATATTAACAATTCCAGAGGAACGATGGACCTAGGACTTTTTCACCTTTTCAGCTAAAGCTTTGGTAAGTGCCCTCTGTCCAGCCTCATCAGGCACATTTACACCTGCCCATCCAATCCATCTTGCTTCAAACTCCTTTACACCTGTGAGACAGTCATAAAAAATGCTTTAGCCTTCTCTTTGCAATTGGAAATACCAAACCTACAAAATTGGAACTCAAACCCTTACATGGAAACAAAAATGTACTAATTAAGTGCATGAAGAATTAATTAGAAAAGCAGCTTACCCAGAAGAGCACTGACTAGACCCCCGGCGCTTATCTCTAGGGACCATGATTCCTCACCTCTCCTAATTGCAGACACCGGTAGCCTGTTAGCCACCACCAGAAGTCTCTGTCTGGCAGGCCTGGTCTCTTGTTTTTCACATTCCTCACTAAGCACTCCTCGGATTGCAGCTGTTTCTGAATGCTGTTCCACATGGGAAGACCCCAAGTTATCACCTTCATGTTCCAAGAGCTCTGTTCCCCTGTTTGTATCAGTTGCCTCATTTGGATGAGATGCCCTGCTGCTCTTCCTTAACTCTCTGTCCCTCAAGAGCCTCTCTACTCTGCTGGTGGGGACGACGCTGGAAATACCGTTGTACTTGTTCCCGGGCATAAGGTCAAACTGCAATCCAACCTTCAAACACTGAGTTTACAGTTCCTGGGTTCCTCTGAGAGGAACAATTGTGTGTCCTACATTTTGTTCAAAGCAAATTAAACCATCAACTAGCATCATAAACCAGGCCAAGCTCCGAATAGTCCAATTTGGGAACTAAATTTCTCGGAAATAATGACCTCATAGTTTTTAAGTGAAAAGTGGATAAACATTTCTACTATGGTTGAAATTTTTTACAAACATTCACACCAGAAGTCAAGTTGTCAGGACTTTCTACGCTCTGTTTGGTTCTTAAAAAAACTTGAGTTGAATGGAAAAGGAAAATGACTAAAATTTTTACCGCACTTTTAACATTTTTAATAATTTCAATTCCCTTTCTCTCAATCTCTCTGAGAACCATACAAAAGTCTAGTAAACAAATGAAAATGATAGCAAGCCAGGGACACATGGACAGCAGAGAGAAAGAGATAGCTGAAAAAAGGGATCCACAAAAATATACCAGGCAAGATTGGTCATTAGAAATCCAATATTCTAAAACCCCGCTTGTACAAACTCATATAAAAAGGTTCAGCAGCCACATCAAATTCAAGATAGCAAGAGAATAAACAGAAACTGGAGGCTCTGGTTTCTCCAGTCCAAGATTCTAAAAAGGAGCTTCACACAGAAGAAAACACAAACACATTGTATGATAGAGAAAAGACTGAAACTTGGAGCAACATAAACGAATATTGCATTACCCACACAACCTCTCATGCTCCACCATCTCAAGAACCACCGAGAACAGCATCAAAAACTTGCTTCAGAAAACAGAGAAAAAAAAGGGAAGAAAACCAGACCCATGACCCTAGAAACCAAGAAAATGGCCAGACCTGCCTGCCTGCCTACACCCAAATGCCAGAAATGAATCTGGAGAGCAACTGGGTCGGTTAAAACTCAGCACAGAACCGTCAAAACCAATGATGATAGCGGGTGCGTGCAAGTTGCAAGCAAAATCTGGATGTTCAGAGTGGCAGTGAATCATCATAGTGAGAGAAAAAGTAAGGGAGTATAACAATCCTCGTGTAAGCTTTGCAGGGCTACAAAAAGCCTAACAGCCATGCATGTAAAAACAAGAAAAATATTCCAAAAAATCACTGAAAAAGCTGCCCACTGAAGCACATAGCCACCCCGCCAAATATTCCCAGCACCATCCCAATTCACAAACGACCAAATTCTAATAAATAAATAAATATAAACTGATGCATTACTTATTGGCAATGGAGATTATGATCATTTAATAATACAGAAACTCTCAAACCTTTCTTCATACCCTTCACCTTCTGGCCTTCTTCCCTTTCTTTATTCCAACTTTTGTGCAAGTTAAGGAATTCTTTGTTCTTCAAGGAAATAGAACAGTCCCTTGTCACCAGAGAAAGCTCTCGAATCCCAGTGCTCACAATCCTTTATATAGGGCAAAACTTTAAGCGGGAAGTTGCTTAGTCAGCAAAAAAATAAAAATTCTTGATTTTCCATGATATTTTCCAACAGAAATTTGTTTCAATGATTTTTGTTATATATTCGGATGTTCAGATGTGGGTTATATAATTTTTCATAAAAACAGAAATATATATACATTCTATATTTACTGAGAATTTGTTACCTGATTTTCAACAAAAGAGACCTCGTACATGGAAGAGAAAAAAGACAGAATTCTTTTAGGTGACAAAATCAAAATAATAATTTATTTTTAATTTCTAAATTGTTCTCCACATTATCTGATGTTCTTCATTTTTCCTGTCTGGCATATTTCTATATATGTTTTCCTCATCTCTTTATACATGTTTTCAAATAATTTTTCATGGTTTTATTTTAGAGGATATTTCATTTTATATAAATTTAAGGTTAATAAATTTTTAATTACTTTATATGCTTATTTTTTAATTACTAACTTCTCCACCTATTTATTTTTCACCCCTATATCTTTGTCCGTTTCATTTATTTTTGGGTTTTGAATTATCTTTTAAATTTTTATTCATATTGAAAAATTTGAGGTTAGATGGAGATAAAGAGGTAGGGAGAAAAATAAAAAGAAAAAAAGGAAAAAAAGAAAAAAAATAATGAATTTAAGGTTAATAAATTATTTTTATATTATTCGTTCCACTATTTTATATATATATATAAAGTGTAAATAATTAAAAAATATATCTATTTTAATTAATTTTAATTATATTTAATATTTTAATATTTTTTTAGAATAAATCAGATATAATTATTTTTTTGGGTGTAGTCTACTCCCTATTCCAAATGGCTACAGGTATCATCCATGGATGGGATATCCACCTCCTGCCATTATTGAGTTATATATGACATATGATTTTAACATATTATAATAAATAATATAATATAATATTAAATATTTGACTCTTTATTTTAACTTATTATATATTATATCATAATTATCATTAAAATAATTAAACTAATTTGAATTACAACCTTTTTAGGGGTGATTTTGATTAAAATGTTTTTGTTATTGATGTTTTCTTAGTGATGCTTTTATTAGACATGTTTTTTTTTTTTTAAAGAATTGGTTTATATTTAGATATAAATTAAAAAAAATGGTTCGATTGTAATTTTGATAATATATTATATAATAAGAAAGTGATGTTTTGAAGAATCCTCATAATATTTCTATTTAAAATATTTTAGAGAATCATTTATTAAATATTCTTTAAAAAATACTATAAGTGATTTTTCAACTTTTTTTGAAGTGTTTTCTAATTTTTTTTAATATTTTATTTGTCTTTAAAAACATTTATATATATATATATATATATATATATATATATATATATATATATATATATATATATATATATATATATATATATATATATATATATATATTAAAAGCGTTTTCTAAAGGCATTTTCAATGTGCTCTAAGAATTGGAATTTTAAAAGTGATTTAAAAAAATTTGTCTGATCACTTCAAAACATGCTCTTAATAACTTAAGAGTATATAATTGTGATCTCATGAATGGATGAAGCTATTCAAATCTAAGAAATAAATAGACGGGGAGATTCAAACCCAAAATCTCTAAGCTAATTAGAGCCCTTATATTATATTAAAGAAAAAAATACTAAAATATCGAATCCATACCTACTAGTGAAATATAGACCGTTATATAAGGATACAAATATAAGAAGTCAAAGTATAAATAAATAGAATCGACGTACACAAAACTAAAATGCAAATAAATGAAATAAAGATATAAAGTAATGATACGTAGAACTAATAAATGAAATTTAAGTATAAAGTAATAAAACTTGTTGCACTTGTGATACTTGAGTGTAAAGTAATAAAACCTCTAGGATCGTACAAATGAATGAGACTTTGATACAAATTAATAGGATCTGAATTGGACATGTGACATTATTTGATTGATGATGTGTTTTTTTTTATATATACTTTTGTGTCATCAATGACATAGCGATATGTGACACCTTGTTTAATTGAGAGTTTGACGAAAAGATTTAAGCTATTAGGTAATGGGTAGACGCGAAGGCACTAACGAGTTTTGTCCACCAAAGTTTGAATGGTCAATCAAAACAATCATCTTTCACACAAAAGCAGCAATGCGTGATGCATTTTCATGAAAGCAATATGAAGATGGTCCACATTCCATCCTTCAAACAGTAGAGAGTGCAAATACGATGGAATTTAAAAAGAAGAGCATATCTGCATGTAGTTTTTAACGTAAGACATAACAATAGCAGCAAAAGTCATTGGTGCCCTACTTCGCTGATTCCATCATCAAGTTTTTTGACCCAAACCCAAAGAAAAATAGCATCAACCCCATGCCCATGGCTCAGTGGGGAGCTAAGTGCTCCTCTTGGATGGCACCCAACTTCACCCACAATCACCGTTTCTGGAAAAACAATGCCCTATCAGCATTGCTTATTTTCCAGTAACAGGCAAACCCACGTTCAAAATCAGTCATTTTCATCACATCCACCATGAAAGCATGCTCAATTAGGGCACCCAGGAACAGGCCAACTGCCCTGTTGGAGGGGTTCTCTTTATTAATCCCTTTACAAGGAATTGGATAATATCGATGTCATTGTTATGAACTTTTGGTATCCATTTTGCAAGTTGGGATAAAGTTGGTGTCCTTGTGCTTACGGGGCTGGACAATGACTTGCCCTAGGACAAGAGGACCAAAACTTTCCTCCTTGAATTAGTACTTGCTACCCCCACTTTCTCTAGATCTCATAGATTCACACATTGAATAGAGTTCAAGCTAGTGTGAGGTATGAAACTTTGTTAGAAATGAAGTTAATCGTAAGGTAACCAAATTGTTGGAAGTAGAAGGCGCTTTCATTTTTCTCCTAAAATTTGATCTATTTTTGCATTATTTCTAGGAAAAAAAACTCTAAAAAGTCGCCAACAAAGTAAGTTGAAGAATGGGTGTTTATAATGGATTGGACCGCATCAAACACTAAGGAATCACCAATTTTGCTTGGGACCAGGCGCAGGACCACGGCACATTTACTAATATGTGGTTTTGAAGCTCATCATATGCAGATAGGCTGCACAAGGAAGCATCTCCCCATTAGAAATCAAAAGGCAATACCTATGATTATCATATTTGCAGGGAATGAGTATTACTCCTACTAGATATTTAGGCCAAATGATGCCTATAACAGCACAAAAGAATGGAAAATCATTCCCAAGCTGGGCAACTATATGCGTGAAGGCAAAAGAAAAGGACTTTGTAAGAGTAATTTCCCACACTAGAGAGATATGGGGTGCTCACCTTCAGTGACTTGTTCAGGAGGGGTTGAATTTGTGACCTTCAACAATGCAAACTAAGCCACAGAAATTTGAACGGGGAAAGATACTATCATACAAGCCTCTGCTCTTTGCGCACAAGCAAAAAAATTGGGAAGAATATGACAAAAGAAACTGCAGCAAAGGTGATGAAATGGACTAATAAGCCAAAGGTAATGCAACAAAAAGACCAGAAATTGACAGAAAAGAATAGTATTCTAGCTTGTTCTTTTCTCTGCTAAGCATATATTCGGAAAATCTAGAGTAAGCAGTTTGTGCAGACTATGTGGTAGCCAGTGAGTTTTGAGTAAAGGCAAGAGGATAAAGCATGGCACCCTTTTCACCGTACGCTATAAATTTGTCGTAGACACAGAGCAAGGATTGGTATCCAGGCAGATACTTAAGAGAGTTAATTCACAAGGCCTTTTTTGGAGGAAACTTCATATTTTGCATGTGCACATACACAAAATTTACTCTTGAAGTATTCAATTTTCATAGATAAACTAGACCAGAAAAAATAGGAAATATGAGATTTTTAATGTGAAATTCAAGCAGCACAGGCACATTTCTAGGACCCCAGTGACAAGTTTTTCTTCAGAAATGAAATTATACGAGAGAAGCGATGGTGAATCTAATGATAGAACACAACAAAAATGCACCTCAGTGTGTCACCAATGCGCCAGACCATGTGCTCACACGTCCTATGAACATTGAAGTTTCAAAAATGAAGACTCACATGGAAAAAGCCACATTGCATTCTACAGGACAACAGGACAAGGGCAGAAGTACTAGACAAGAAAATGCAGGCAACTAGTCTGCTCTAATGTCACCTAGTGCAAAAATGCTTAACATACATCACGGGCTCTATGGTTTTAACAAGTTTCATCTCCACTTTTAACATCTTACCGATAATCCTAATTTCAGGATTAACAATAGGGATAGAGTAAACAATCATTCAGCAGCATAAGAACAAAGTCAGCAAACAGGTATGATTTTGTTCCACCAATGTTTTTAGCCCCTTTTTTCGGTGCTATCCAATGCTGCATCCTTCCAGCTGGCTCTCTAGTAATCAAGATGGGGACTTGAGTGAAGAGTTTATTGATTTGTGTTGGGAATTTGTCGCAAATTCCTTTCTATCTGAGGATTCCCTTTTGTGCAGATTCTTTTTGTCTCAAATGGGGCCATCACATTAAAAAAAAAAAAAAAAAAATGTTGTCCCTTGACTGTATTTTCATACCAAAATGTGAAAGTGATGAGAATTCAAGAAGGGATTCTTGCAGCCATTGAAACTGTGAACTCCCATACAAGTAAAAGCAACCAAGAAAGGAGATCTTGGAGATTCCGACTGTCTTCTTGATTCCATCAACTAATAGCATATGCTGCTACTAATTCTCACTATCATAATCCATTTTGCCTCCTCAAAGAACCCGTACCTCCAACTTAGCCTCTAGGTTGAGGAAACTGCACTAGAGCTTCTCCTTAAGAGTTTGAAGCCTCTAAATGTTGGTGGGTGTATGGTTACACTGCTTAAACCTAGGGCTTGTTCGATCCCTAACCAAACAGTTCATACTTTAGAAGATGAACCCAAGTTTAGGTTTCAAACCCGACGACAAAGACTCAAAAACCTGTTCACCTCAATCATTGCTTCCTATATTTTCTGATAAAACTACCACCTCTATCCATTGGGTTTGGGAAGAACTGATCAATGAAAGGCAAACCGGGATAACTTGTTCATTATTCAACATTGCTGTAGTTCAAGCTGGAAACCTATTGACAGCATAAACAATAGGATTGACCAGGTCAAATCTACTAGATCTTGAGAAGAAATAACTAAATTCATGACTAGATTTCCATTTCTGTTGTTGCAGATTCAGTGTATGTCCACCTGACTTATGGAAAAAATTAAGTAAATACAGATTGACATATACTGCAGATATTAAATGAAATTGAATTCTCAAATTAATTTCTAAACTCTGGAGGGAGCTTGAAGCTTGTGAGACAGCTTTGGTGATTATCATAAGCATCGTTGATTTCTCGAAATGATCAGAAGTGGTAAAGAATCAAAACATTTTTGGAAATTATCTTCTTTGACAAATCTTGAACACTCATTTTATAGTTGCAGATAATTCCAATTATCCTGTGTTTGGGTTCTAAGAAAATGGAGAAAAATGAAAAGAAGACAGCCCTCTACTCAGCAAGAGGTAAGTGATTATAATTTATTTTCTTTCCTGGAAGTTTCTCAGCAACCAAACAGAACATCTGCATAAGTCCTGAGATTGCTTCAAATCATCTACACTTTTATACACACGGTTGAATGGTTCCAAGCTCATCTCCCAGATTTAACATTCATTCCTTAGCATCACAAATTCAGAACAGTTTTCCACAACTACGATTCCAATCAACATTTTCATTTCAAACAAACACAAAACTGCCAAAATCCTAAAACTCCACTTCAATTTAGCCCAAAAAAACTGATAATCTGAATATAACACCAATGCAACCCAATCAACAATGCATTGAAGTACAGTAAAAAGCTGTAATCACAGCAAACTTCATAGTTTTCAAACAACAAACTAAAAAGAGAGAAGACTAACCTGAACTTTTGGCAGCTTATGGGCTTTCTTGGGATAGATTGGGAGAGATTTTTCTGGGGTTTTTGAGAAAAATTGAGAGGCTGAGATTGAGAGAAACACAGGGTTTTGGCAGACAGGTTATGTATGATTCATCTTTTGGCTGCTCTTTGCCTTTGGTTGTGCCAATCATTTGGAGGGAATTTGATACCTTCCCTCTTTTGAATTTAAAATATTATATAGAGTTTCATAACAGTCACATATTGAGTTTGTGGCCTGGAAAAAGCAGAGGTTCCACTTGAATTAGATCCTAGTCTAAAAAGCATCTTCCACTGAATTAGATTCTATTTAGTAATTCCAGCAAATTCACGCCAACACAAATGTGTGCCACACAATTTCACTTTTCGAGAACATGGTGAATGTAATGCGAGAATATCACAAAATACAAAAAGCGTCATCATCGCTGACAAATGATACAAAAAATATGATCAAAATATGAAAAATGTAATCAGAGTATGAAAATTTTGACCAAAACCATTGACGATGTGAGACTGATTATTCAATCCTAATGATGCCGTTAAAATTTTTATACCGTGACATTTGGAATATTCTAAAACATTATTTAATAATAATATATTATATAAATAAGAAACATTTATGCTTAGAGTCTATTAAAAAATAAACTAATGATTTTATTATAATATCCGATATCACTTTTGATGGATTTGAAAATCTTTGAGTTTCAAACTTTGAATCTTGGAGAAATGCTACACAAGTTTCATGGGGCCAACTTCATGTAATGTGAGGGTGAAAACTTAATGCATTAAATGTGATGCATTAATATGAATCGAGATGAGGTATTTCAAGGAAAATATAAATCTTAATAAATGAGAAATAAAAATGTTCCAATAGTATAAAATATTCAATGAAGTTGAGAATAAGTTTCAAATAGCCAACAGTGAGAAAAATGGAATTTCTTTGAAGGAATCTTCATGATAACTTTCAAATTAACTTTAAATTGGTGCAAGGACCTAACAAAGTTTTTGATTGAATACATGAGATGTGGTACAAATAATGGAAGAAGGAAAGAAAAAAATCAAAGGAAAAGTTTGGTAGGCATGAGTCAGGGATTGATGTTTCAAGGACAAGTTGCACGAGTTCAAAGTATTATATGGGTAAAGTTTGGCCCAAGTTTGAATGCACAACATGTTGTATCTATTAGGGAAAAGGGAAAGAAAAACCAGAGTTTGACTAGGAAAAAATTTGGTAGTACTTTTATTTTTAAAATTAAGATTTGAAAGTGATTTTGAAAATCATATTTGGTGGTTTGTTTTTAAAATTTGATGACAAACACTAAAAAATTAATTTTAAATTAAGGTATAAATTTGTAACCACATCTTATCTTCTTTTTATTTTTTCAAATCAATAATACTATTATCAACATAAAATTTCATTCCAAATTTGTTAGAATATCTTTAAAAAGTTTCTTCCTCCTTTTTGTTCTATGGTCGCTAAACATGTTTATGCTTTTTGTTTTTTTTTTTTGTTATATAAGAATCAAAAGTAAAATCAAACTTCATACTTTGAAATTATTAAAAGTTTTCCATGGTATAAAAATCAACAAGTTTACATGCATGGAAGAAAGTAGGTAAAAGAAAAGAAAGAAAATAATATTAAAATAAATAAATAAGAAAAGAAGAAGGAAGGGTTGACTATCTCAAGTCAAAAATTCAACACATTGACTTGGACCCAAGAAAAAATGGAAATCAAACTAATTCACAAGGTTCACAAGTAGGATTTAGTGAAAACCCAAGTTTGAATTCAAAACATGAAGCAAAGAAAGAAGGAAAAAAAAACATGAGTTATATAGATGAAGAGTCAAAAATCCATGTCAAAAATCCACAAAAGTATGGTATGGAATGTGTTGGTGATATGGAGAATACTTTAAGTCAATTCAAATTAAAAGGTTCACATTAAAATAAGGAAATACGCGTGGAGTTGAGACCCAATTTCACATGCGTGACATAAAACATAGAACGAAAATTAAATAGAAATCTTTAAGGAAATAATTGATTGAAAGTTGAATCATCTTTGACCCAAAGTGCTTGACTAGGATTTGAGTAAATTGATTCAATAAATATGGACTTGAATACATTGGCTCAATACAATAACGAATATGAATACAATGACTCAATACAATAATGCTGTTAAATATCAATTTTGGTAGGTGGATCTATTCATTTAGTAAAAGAATTATAAAAATGAATAATTTTACTATCCATGGATCAAAATTTTGAACATATCAACTAATTTTTTAAAACTTTCTAAGCTAAATATTTGCATATGAAAATAAATAGGACCTTACCCTTTTTCTAGATAAACATATGGAATTATTGTACAAATAAATAAGATCAAAATATTTAAAAAAGAAATCCAAGCACAAAATAATGAAACCAAGATATAAAACAATTAAATAAGATATAAGTACAAAATAATAATAGTTTAAATATAAAGCAATGAGACTCATGTAAAATTTGAGTACCTGGTGACACTTCAAACCTCTTAATTCACAATACTTTTTTAGTATATCATGGTGAAACCCATTTTCTTAATATTAAATAATTAATGTCAAGTTTTGTTCTAAGAAATTAGAACAAAAAGAAAAAAAAATGTTAAGAAAAAATATTTTCTCATATTTAGTTATACAATAAAAATATGAAAAATATAAAATATAGTTAAAATTATTTAAAAACTTTTATTTTTTAAATTATTTAATCTTTATATTGAATAGTTAAAATGAATTTAATGAGTTTGAAGTATAAAATAAAAATAATGTATTGACTTATTTATTTATTTATTTTTAAATTTACTTTTGCTTTCTTTATACTTTTCGTCACTATTTTCTTTCTCACTTTTTTTTTTTTCAAATTTTTTGAGAACCAAACATGACCTAAAAAAATAATTTTTCATGTTTAGTTTACCATAAAAAATATATAAAAAAAATTAAATTAGCTAAAACTCATACATTTTTAAATTATATAATTTATATATATAAATTTTTTTTAAAGAGCATATAAAGATAATTTATTAAATTTAAAACCATTTTTCATTCTTTCTTTTCTTTCATCTTTCCTGCCTTTTTTTTTTTTATATATATATATTTTCCCTCAAATTTTCCAAAAAGCTAAACGAAGGTAAAGTTGAGCTTTAATTCAAAATGTTAACTTTAATCTCATTTCCCTCATTATTATTATCATTATTATTTTCTCAGCAAACAAACAGAATAATAATAAGAAAGACTCTGGCAAAAACACATCCAAAAGGTTGCATTTCCTAGAAGGGTATGGTGGGATCTTTGTTGATTCTGGTCAGTACTGTTGGCAGCCAAGCATAATGACACCTTTATGTCTTTACAAAAGCTTGTTTCTTTCGCTTTGGCCACTACCAAGTACCAACTTGCAAACACCACTGCATTTGGTTCTTCAATCGATTTGAAAGTGAAGCAAAAGATTCTTGTGTCACACCGCATTATGCATTCCCTTTATCAATATTTTATATGATTCTTTTAGGTTATATTATAAAATATTATATTTTAAAAAATTACAATAAAATTATTTCCTTTTTGAGATTTCACTAAAAACTCATTCATTTGAGTTTCATCTCTTCTCGTCTCGTCTTTTCTCTATATTCCATTTTTAACCATACACTTCAATTTTGATACCTATTTAATACCTTAGTATTTTTTATTTTTATTTTTTGTTATAAACATGTCTCATGTTGATTCCCTAACACAAGTTTTCAAATATCGCAACACAATGTAAGATTGGAATTTAACACCTAAAATGAAATCTCAAAACTTTTAATTTAGCTAACAAATATAAGGTGAAGAACAAAGTTTGAATTCATAACATCGGGCACGAACATGAAAAAACAAAAGAGAAACATGAGATCTACTAAAAAAAAATGTTTCATAATTAAGAAATTGAAATTATATAGTGCATAGACCAAAGTTTGAAAGCATAAGATAAATCAATTCAAAAGGCAATACCATTAGCATCCACATAAATTCCATGTCTCAAATACCTTAGTTGAATCGAAATTTTTGTGAGTTGAATTTAGTAAAGAACAAATCACATTGAGCATTCTAAACATTTAGTAACTATTCATAATGGTCAATCAAAATTCAACTTTTTATAAACTTTCATTTTTAAGGCTTGTCTAGTACCAACTCTTTAAGTTTCTTTGAGTACACATTTTTATAGTATCTATTAGAGAAAAAGAGAAGGTGAAACATGAGATTGGCCACCTAGAGTTAAAAAATTGAGAAAAATATGGCATGCAAGATGTTTGTGATTTAGCACTAAAGTTTCAAGGAACTTGTAATCATACACTTTCCTTAACTCGTTTTTTTCCTTTATGGATGTGGTGAGGATGATTCTTTTCAATGTGATAAAAGATAAAATGAAAAGTTAGGAGAAAAAAATGATTGAAAAGTTGATTATGTCATTAGAGTGCTAGACTAGGACATAAGTAAATTGACTATATAAAACTTTATGTATAAAGATTCGATGGCTTTCCCTTTCTTTTGAGTTTCCTTGATGGCTTCCAAAATTTCTATCAAAATTTTGACTAAGCTTTTTTGTTGCCATATTAGCAAGCAGATTCCATATTAATGTTTATTTGCCTCCATACAATTGGTTGAATCTCATGAAATAATTTCATTCTTTTTATAAAGCAAATCAACTTTGATTCTTAAATAATTCATATTGTTTACTATAATTAAAGACACCAACACTTTCTAAAAGATGAGAGAAAAAAGCAATCTCTATAATTATAAGAAGGAAAATACAATTATTTTGGTTAATTTTATATGAAATCACAAAATCAAGATAATAAAGATGTCTCCTCTTTGATTGAGATAGCGGCATCTTAACAACTAATTAAGAGAATTTACATTATTTTGAATTATTTTAGAACCCTTGGACCAGACTATGATTTGAGCTAGCATCAAACTATTAACATTAAGTATCAAAGAGCATGACTATGGTCTATACTAGAGATATAGTAGTATTTACTTACAAGAAAAAAGTTGAACCGCCAATTTAAATAAGATATCATCTCCGAGTTTTCAAAATGAAACCCATTTTTCAATAAGGGGTACTTTGCGTACGTTTGACAATGATTCTGAGAAGTGTTTTTAGTTTTTTTAACACTTAAAAAATTTTATTTTTCAAATATTAGAAATACTGGAAATACTTCTCAAATCACCTACCAAACACATTTTTTTTTTTTTTTTAATCTCTTTCAACTACTTTGTAAGATTTTTAGAAAACTAAAATCCATATCAGATGCTCATTTAGTAAAAAAGAAAAAAAAAATGCTTAATTAACCTTTTTATTATACAAAGAACTTGGCCTAGCGTGTCAAGAACCATGAATGGCCTCTTGGACCGATTCCCTCAACCGTAATAACCCTGCCCAAAGGTCAAATTGACTCATTATTCTATATGAACTAACCCATAAGACACTCCTTAAGACAAGACCTAAAGGAAGAGGATGACACATCTAAAAGAATTTACCCTAATTGAACTCCGCAAGAGATATCTAAGGGTGAGGTCTAAGCATTAACTTACTATGAATCATGGTTAATAACATCAACTAATCATAAACAGGTGATGAAAGTGCTCTTGCAAGTCACAACATTAATCACTCATACTTGATTCTTCTTCTTCTTATCATTCATTCTATTCTTCTATTAATAGACTTTATTACAAAGGAGTTGTTATGTTATGTATAAATAATTAGGTAAATAAATATTAATATATCATATAGAAGATAAATATTATTAAATTAAAGATTAATTACTTAAAAAAGCCCATTAAATTATAGATTAATTGCATAAAAAAGGTCCACTTTATATTCTAGAAGAACTTTTCTATATTCTTTAAAGAAAACTCTAATTCTACCCATCTTTTTTACACCAAACATGGAGTAGATATAGAAAGCAATTACAAGGAGCAACTGCCACCAATTCCGTTCGAATTTGAAGGCTTGCTCAACCTTTTTAAGCATCAAAGTATATATATATATATATAAATAATTTTTTTTTTGGTAAACAAAGGGGAAAATAATTAAAATAACAATCATTTTCCTAGAAGTTTGTGGTAGGATCAGTCTTGATAAAGGACAGTGTAGGCAGGCAAGCACAATCACAACTTTATGCCTTTATGACTTTATAAAAAGCTTGTCTTTCTCACTTTACCCACAAACATCTTCCAACCTTTTGATTTGAAAAGATTCTTTTGTCACCCTTTCATAATGCTTTCCATTTATCAATATTTTTTAGGTTTACACATGGTACCTTTTATCATTTATTATAAACTATTAAATTTTATACATATATATATATATATATATATATATATATATATATATATATAAGTTTTGAAATTTAAAGAGAAATTTCAATGTAAAAGTTGATATTAAAAAAGAGCAAAGGTCATCTTAATGTAAAAGCAATAAAGAGGCTCAGGGACAGCAAGGTGCCTGTGACCCAAAAGGAGATTACCAAGAATCTTCTTATAATACTTACCAAAAGACATTGCAAGAACCTTGTGAAACTTTCAAATAATAATAATGTAATATCTATATAAACACCATTTATTTAATTCATGGATGGGTTGTGATATGTGGATAAAAATTTAATAAATTCCCTTATTTAAAATTGGTTTTTTTAACTAATCGATTAAGAAATTTCATGTAAAAATTTTACTAATGTACTTCAAAAATTAGTGGGTTAAGATATAGCTTAAAAACAGGGACTCAAGAGTATTTACAAATGTTAGGTTAGAGGTGTCTTTGTTATATATATATATATATAATTTATCATGTTTAAATCAACATTACATGCAAAGGAATTTGTTATCATAAAAAGAGAGACACATGAAAATGAATTTGTTATGATAAATCATGTTATTTTCATCTTTTTATGATTATAAAAGTATCTTAAAACTTTGAAGACACAGTTACGATTAGAGTTCATAGCAAAAATATTACTTAAAGGTATTGGAGAAAACTAAAATAGAAAATTATCAAATATTAAAGATTTATAAAGATGTTTGAGATTGAATGTGTATATGAGGTATATATTGTCATTTTAAAGTTTTTGACTAAAAGAATAGCTCTATATCATCATATAAGAAAATTATAGATAGAGGTATGAGAACAATTTGAAAAGTATCTATTTGATTAAGAGTATAGTTTTTGAGTGTTGCCAAGGATTTTGACTTGCTAATAATAAGTTGTATTTATTTTCATGATCTTATTTAATTGCTAATAATTGCATAAATTAAATTGCTTTTATTTTCATGATCTTATTTAAAATGAGACAAGATATTAGTTTCAAACCTTCCTTAATACATTTTAGTTTGAAATCTTTTATTTCACACCATTTTTATATTTTTGTGTGTAGTCCAACTTTCATTCTCCATCTTGTCTCAAGTCATCAATCCTTAGTTATTTAATTTTATACTTAAAATACCATGTTCAAAGGTCAAATTTAATGAATTAATAAAGTAAATGTTTATCACCATTTATATAGCTAATTACATAGCTAATTATACAGTTGAAATAAATGAAAATATAAAGAATAGATAAGAAACTTTTATATTGCAGATAAATACTTATTATTTTAACTTAGAAAAAAGGAGAAAATTGTTTTCCATATATGAACTCCTAAACAAACAAATTTTTTGTTGACAACTGTTTTAAATAACATATATGTGAAAACGTTATAAACAATTTTACTTTTCGAGAGATCATAGGTTTAACCCAAGAAAAGGGACGCCCATTTTAAGGATGCGTGCACCAAGAACAAATTTCATACTAAACAAGTTTTGCTTTCATTCATGAGTCCATTGTACGATCTAAGGACCAGCGTTTATGATGTTCACACAGATGAAACAACTAGACAACACCATAATCACAAAGTCAGCAGACAGGTATCATGTTGCTTAGCCAATGTTTTAGCACCTTTTTTTTTTTTTTAGTGTCATCCAACAATGCATTCTTGTAGCTGACTTCAAGGCACACCAAGAGGGTGGATTTTGTTGGGCATTTTTCTCCAATTCCTTGCTTTATGAGGATTCCTCTCCGAGTGAAAGTTCTTTTTGTCTCGAATGCGGCCACCATATGAAAGAAAAATCTGCCTCTTAACCCTATTTTCATGCTAATAATTCATCCATGTCGGTTTTCAATCAATGGAAAAGTTCAATATTTGAATGCACTATGAAAAGCACGAAGCTTAGAGGCATACAAAGAAAAGACATACGTGATTTTCATACTAATAATTCATCCATGTCGGTTTTCAATTAATGGAAAAGTTCGATATTTGAATACACCATGAGAAATACCAAACTTAGGAATAAACAAAGAAAAGACATAAAATATACTCTACATGATTTATTTGATATTTGTAGACACTATTTAGACCATTAGGTTGGGTCATCCATTGGACCCCATATACTAGCAAGGACGCATATGTGGATAAGTATCCATGGAAATGATGGGCTATGACTTGATCACAATATCATGTTTGTGAATTATAAGATTGATGACATCCTTGAAAAAGTTCATAATGTGGAGAAGGTCTAGGCATTTATAAGAGGTGATGATTTCTTGGGAGAAGTTCTCAACTCGAAGCAAATAGCATCTACACCAATAATTTGTTAAGTTCAAATTAGATAATATCTATATAAAATATGATATTCCCGGATTCATAAATTCTGAAATTAAAAGACATAACATTCAAGCTCTATCAGATCAATTTTAGCTCCAAGGAAAGGGTATGCCATTTCGACCAAATTTGAAGTGACTACAATTTACACCAACCCCATTTTTTTTTTCCTGGGAAACAAACAGGAAAGTAAAAACAACAGTTGCAAAAATGTATGGGAAAGACATGATGGAGCAGGGTATTGGCATTCCAACACAATTCCTTCTTTATGCCTTTATGTCTTTGGAAAAGCCTGTCCTTTTGGCTTTGGCCACAACCAACTAGCAGACGATTCTCTAATTGATTTGAAAGTGAATAAGAGATTCTTGTCTCTCATACTTCATGATGCATTCCATTTATTACTACTTTGTAGGCTGCCCCTGGTTTCTTCTGACCAAGCTTGAGCTTTAATGAGTGATTGTGGAATTCTAACCCTAATTGCTTCTACTCTATATTTTATTTTCTTCACAAAATAAAAATGGAGGTTGAGTTATTAAAGTCCGGTCCAAAGCAGAGCTAGATTTGGGCCTGGGGGTTGGGCCTCAAAATGGAAATAGAATTCGCTGTCCGGCTTCAGCCAAGCTTGAAGGCCCATTAGATAGTGAGCCTGACCCTAACTTAACACAGCCTGAGTCCGACTTGGCCCAATCCATTTACATTTTCAAAAGTATTTGGTTTGTTTATTATTATTTTGCTTTTTATTTAATTATTAGGTTTGTTCCACGTAAGTCAGGTAGAAAAGATAAGTAATAAAGTTGATATTATATATATATATATATATATATATATATATTATTCAATAAAAAATTATAAAAATTATTTTAATAAAAAATAAAACAAACTTATTAAACTTTTAAGAATTTTTAGGTAGTTATGTTTAAAAAAATATTATAGCACTATGATACCACTATGCATATATTTATTCTATAATAAAAAAAATCTAGCTATCAAATTAAAAGCAATTAATTATTTTTAATTATTATTTATTATTTTATTATTTAATAAACAAGCTAGTGAGTATGACTTCAAATTTCCTAAAATTTTAAAATTATTATGTTATTATTTATTTGATAATATTCTTATAAAAAAATTTCAAAAAATTTCAAAAAATATTAATTCTATTTAAATAAAATTTCATAAACTTTTTAAAAAACTAAAACAACTTTTATAAAATTAAAATAAAAAAAATTATGCTTCAATCACAATTTTTTTAAAAAAATATTAAATTTATGTATGAAAATGAGAGCATTTATAAACATAAAAAAAGGGATAGACCCCAATTTTATGACACATGCTATAATTAAAAAATAACTAATTTTTAAATTTAAAAATAAAAACTTAAAATTTAAATTCAAATAATTATTTGAATTTTGAAATCAATCTATCTATACCTATAATTCTATGTAGATAAAGAAATTATTTACAAAAAATGAGAAAATATTTATCTTTTAAAAGAATATGTCTATTTTTTTTTCTTTTAAATATAAATTTATTGATATATTTTTATTATTTAATTTCATAAATAGAAATTTGTATGTGGCATCATACTTACAAAAATCATCAAAATAATTATAATAATAATATTAATTAATAAAAATGGCAAAACTTTTTTTTATTTAGCCCGACAATGGAGTCCGAAATAGAGCAACTTTGGTGATTGAGCACCATAGATGAACCTCTTTTTTTTCTTATTCTCCCGTAGATCTCCATCATTTCTCATTCTCACCGTTTTTTCTTTCCATTTTCCTTGGGTTTTTTGCCTTCAAGCTTGGATTTTCCTGGAAATTAGTGCTGAGGTTTGGTTATGAAACATTGGTGTTTTTATTTATTTATTTTTTCTTCATATTTTTCTTTTTGGTAAAAGTGGGTTATGAAACATTGATTTGAAAAAATATAGAAATAAAAACCTCAATTTTTATAAATTAGTTTTATCTTCTTTTATTAAAAAATATTTTGAAATATATGCATTTTTTTTTATAAATTAGATAATTATTTATTAAAATGACTCTTTTACTTACCATGCCAATAATATCAATTAACAAGTAGATATGTGAGTGTTCAATTATAAAAAGAATCTATCTCCTTTTTAGTTTTGGACAAACATTAAAATATTGAGCAACAATGAAATAAGAAATATTTTTAAAAAATATAATTAAAACTAAGGGGAAAGTTGGTTTTGACTTGCTAATTTGAAAAAACATAAAAAAAAAATAAAAATAAAAAACCTCAAATTTATAAATCAATTTTATCTTCATCAATTTAAAAATATTTTAAAATGTATTCACTTTTTCATAAATCAAATAATTATTTCCTAAAATATATTTTTACTTGATAATATTAAATAAAATTATCAAAAAATTAATTTATCATTTTAATTTGATAAAAGTGCCTTATAAATAAATATATTAGATTTTTTTTTATTATATAATGTAAGATACAAATCACTGTGTAAAAATTCTCCATGATCCTTAATTCATACATAAAATTTTTCTAATTTCTTTATTAATAATTGTTAGCCCAAGGGTTCTCTTAATCAGGTTTTGATGATAACAAACCATAGTTAAGTGACTAATTAGTTTGATTGGTAAATAATCTCAGGTATAAATTCGGAAATTCATCAAATGACCAAATATATACAAGATTGAGACTTTCGGAAGACTTTTAATCATAGGAAACAAATGTAAGATGAATGCATGGGTACACTTAGAGTTTACATATCTTTTTATGGATCTTTGAAAAACTCGGTTTGTTTTTTAAAGTTGCAATTTCATTAAAACCCGAGTTTTATCAAATGTATTTTAGGCAAAGAGTTTCAAAATGGGCATATTAATTTACCTAAAGACCTTGCTTAAGTGTTATAAAAGAAAAGAAGTGAAAAAGATATGTTTTCGGGACCAAAAGGCTGAACCGATCGAAACTCTAGCCAACCGGCTCAATCAGTTGGGGAATCGGTCGACCGGTTGCCCTTGTCCGATCGAAAATATGTTGAGGAGTGTCAAAAACACCCTCTCTCTTCTAGTAGCCTTCCCTTCTCGGTTGAGGTTCCCTCGACCTTCGGTCGAGGCAACGGTAACCTGCCAAAGCATTAAATGCTCCAACGGCTAGTGAATCGATCAACCCCCAGCTCGACCGATTGAGTTTGCTTTTTGTTGTTCTTGGCTCCCAAGCTTAGAAACCTATAAATTGAGAGCTCCGCTTCATTTATGATATAGAGAACACTTGCAATCAATTGTCTACCCACTTGTTCTTGCCTTAAAAGCTCTCATTTCTTTCTTAGTGCATTAAATTCTTTTTTGCATATCTTTTAGTACACCCTTGTGAATCATCCTAACTTTGTTTTGTATTTGAGCTATCATTGAGCTACGTTAAGGGATTCATTCTTGTAAAAACTGAGTGTTAAAGCCTTCAAGAAGTTTGAATCTTGAAGAGATTGTATAAGAGCCCATTTGAGTCAGAATCCAAGTGTAAGAAAATTGGAAGCTTCGTTGAAGCTTCAAGTTAGTGGAACCCTCACTCGGTTAGGAGATTGAAAAGAGTGGACGTAGGTAAGGAAGTGTCAAACCACTATAAAATCCAAGTTTGAATTCTCTAACTATATCTCTTTATTTTTTTATTATATTATGCTTAAATTTATTGTGTTGAAAAAGTTTTTGAAAAACCCAATTCACTACCCTCTTGGATGTTTTTCTCTTTTAAGCATATCATTTATTTTCTCAATAATTAATAATGATTTTATATAATGTATTATATAAACTCATTCATCTTCTCATTTTTTTTAAATAAAATTGAATAAAAACGTTTTAGTTGTCATCAACAATAAAATAAGAAAATTTAAAAAACTTTCAAACTAAAAATATAAAATAAAATATTGGTTTTCACTTTGCTTGTAAAGCACGCTAGTTAAAGATATAAATATTGAGATGGGGAAATACAATAAGAGTCAATTTTTTTTTTTTAAAAAAAAGAAAGTTTTTTGGTTTTAATTGTATTTAATTTTTAAGTATTTTAATTTTAGGAAAAAGTGAGTTTTGACTCACTAATTTTAAAAAATATAGAAATAAAAACCTCAAATTTTATAAATCAGTTCTTTCTTTGTCCATTTGAAAATATTTTAAAATATATGCATTTTTTATAAGTCAATAATTATTTTTTAAAATGATTCTTTTACTTGTTAGGTTAATAACACCAATTGACAATTTTTTTCTTAAAAAAATTAAAAATATAATTAAAACTAAAAAAAAATTAAAATAAAATATTAATTTCACTTCACTAAAACACGCTAATAGAAAATATAAATATCAAGAAAGAATTAAAAATATAATGAAAGTCAATATTTTATTTCTTTGATTTTTAAAATTTTAAATTTAGTTATATTTTTTATTTTTAAGTATTTTAGTTTTAATTTTATTTTTAATTTTTAAAATTTCTTATTTTATTGTTGATGTCAACTAACAAAAATTTTATTCAATTTTATTAGAAAAGATAAGAAGGTGAAAAGATCTATATAATATAAAATATAAAATATAAAATCATTATTAATTAGAGGATTAGAAAAGATTTTATTTATTACTTTAAGGATCTTGAAGATTTTTTCACAATGATTTATACCACATATTGTATAATAAAAATTTATAATACATTTATTTTTAAGATATTTTTATTAATTTAAAATAATATCTTAATTTTTTGATAATTTTATTTAATATTATTTAGTTTGGGTGAATGCACTATAACATTAGAGTATGCGCCTTTCCTACAAGCAATTGCTTTTAAGAGAATTGGTAGCGTCTGAGGTCCTACAAGTGGTATCAGAGCCAAGGTCACGGGTTCGAACCCCAGGGGTGTCGCTGGGGGGAGATTGTTGGTAGATCGGAGGGCATGGGTTTCCTACAAAAATAAAATTGATTTATTAAATTTAGGGTTTTTTTTCAATATTTTTTTAAATTAATGAGGGAAAACCCATTTTTCCTTTCTTTTTAATGTGTTTTTGTAGATGAAACTTAAAACAAGTGTCAAGTAATTTTATTTTTTTTTGAAAAAAAATAAATTTGTTTGAAGTGTTTTTTTTCTTTTGCTGGTTGTTTTATTAGGTTCCGTAAATGAAGTGTTGAAGAAGTTTTATGGTGTGTTTTGTTGCAAAGGAAAAGAGAAGGAAAATAAGAGTTAGCAAATTTCCTAATACGAGAAAAACAAAAGTAGTTGGATTGTGGTTTTGGGAATTACTTGTATGAATTGAGTTGTTTTTAACTACACAAATATTGAAGTTAAAATTTGTTTTTCTTTTCTTTTGTGTTTTTTCTTCCTAAATTTTCTTTGTAACCAAATAGTAGAAAGAAGTGCTACTAGTGTGGGTAGAGGACAGGGGTCTATGAATGGAGGGGATAAATGGGCATGGAGTTGGGATGAAATTACAGAAATGTCATTCTTAATTGGTCAAATAATGAACCATGTTTTGAAATTGTGTTGTGGCAGTTTTGTAAATATTAAAAAAAAATAAGAATAAAAATGATGATAAAAAAAAAAAAAAAGTTACAACAAAACTACATTTCGGCTTTTATAGTATAAAAATATAAATTTATCATCATTGATAATGACTTTTGGTTAAAGTTATTTTAATAGTTGTGAGCTCTTTTAACAAAAATATACATAAACTATAGAGATTAAAGAAAATATAGTGAAGATGAGAAAACAAGATAAAAAAAGATTCATAATTAGTTGGTGATGATTAAGCCTTTAATCATTTATATTATCATAACTTTTCTTTGGGTGTTCAAACTTCAATTCACCTTTTATTTAATAAGAAAGAAGTCCTTAATAAATTTGAATATCCAAAATTACAAATGAATGCATTTTATGATGTTATATATACGACAAATTTTGACTTTCGAAAAAACTTAATCGATTTTAAAACCTTTGTACCACTATACGACAAACGTAAGATACAACAAATATAACATTTTTTACAACACCAAAAATGTCAACATTTAAAATTAGTCAAATTATTCCATTGTTCGACAAAGGAAGACTTTTTTTAAACGTCGTCCATCCCATATTTGACAAATTAATTAAAATATTTTATTTTGTATAATTGAGTTATGTATATGCACTCACACTTAAGTTTCCCCTAATTAGACTAATTAGGATGGTCTTTCAATAATATAATTAATTAAACTGCCGACTTCAAGTTAAGAATGTATTTTATGATGTTATATATACGACAAATTTTAACTTTTAAGAACTTTATCGATTTTAAAACCTTTGTACCACTATATGATAAACGTGACTTTTAGAAAAGGCGATAGAGTCAAAATTAGAACTTGCTAAAGTTTGTATCCAACAAATATAACATTTTTTACAACACCAAAAATGTCAACATTTAAAATTAGTCAAATTATTTCATTGTTCAACAAAGTAAGACTTTTTGTAAATGCCATCCGTCCCATATTTGAGAAATTAATTAAAATATTTCATTTTATATAATTGAGTTATGTATTTGCACTCGCACTTAAATTTGCCATAATTAGACTAAGTAGGGTGAACTTTCAATAATACAATTAATTGAACCGCCGACCTCAAGTTAATTTTAATTTTCTAAGTTCAAATTTGAATTTAAGCACTTCTGCACTACAGCTCATATTACACCTGGATTGTTAATTGAGTTGCCTTTTTAGGAGAGTGAGGAATTATATTTAATGAACAGATAAGCATCTTTAGGCCTTTTTGGAGCTTATTCTTACCTTCTAAAGCCTTATCTAATAAAAGGTCAAGTCATCGCCATGAGCTCATAATTAATACACAAACAATGGATGGCTTATAAATGGGTTTCGCGAGTTACAAATGCAAAGTACTTAGCCAAATGATCTTCAAAACTTGAGTTTTGTCCTCAAATTTTTTTTTTCACGCCTAATGGGTCGAAAGATTGAAATGAGGAAGATAGAGAATACTACTAGACGTCAAATCACATTCTCTAAGCGCAAAAGTAGCCTGATAAGAAAGGCCAATGAGATCTCAATCTTATGTGATGTAGATGTCGCCTTGCTTACCTACTCACCATCTGGTCGTCTTAATAAGTTCTGCAATAGAGATAGGTATTTTCTTCCTTATTTAATTTACTTGTATTTCTTTTCCTTTTAATACTCATTTGCTAATATTTTTTTTTTTTTACCAGGATGGAAGATGTGATAAAAAGTTACATCAATCTAAGTCCTGCAAAAAGATATTAGTAGGAGATTATTCTCAATATTTTACTTTACTTACTTCAAGTGTTTTTTAGGAGCAAAAAAATACCAAAACTAGTTAATTTTGAAAAATAAATTTGTTCCGAGTAAATGTTAGCATATCTAAGTTTTCCCTCTCTTTAATATTTCTTGGATTTAAATCGAGCTTGAATGTTCTTTTGGGTTTCTTTTTTAACAATTTGATGGTGCAATCAATGGTGAAGCAGTCAAACAAAGAACCTTAAGGTAAATGAGTTTTGTGAATAGATTCTTATTAGGCAATTTTGTCTTTTGTAATTAAAAAGAACACATAGCATTAATTGCAGGCTAAGTTGGAGAAATTGCAAATGTTGGACTTCATTGGGGATGATGACAACAAATTGGACTATCTCAATGACCGGTATGATTCTCCATCAATTTAAATTTTACCAAAAAGAAAAAAAAAGTTACCAATGTCAACTTTTTATTTTAGTCATGATAACACTTATATTAGAGAATTTCATTTCTTACTAACACTCAAATTTAGGTAATTTTTACTTGTTTTGATTAAATTACGGTTCTTATAAATTATATAATGATCATCATTTGATACTGATTCTCTTTGTTTGTGATGTCATGCTATATTTCGCGTAATTACAACGATTTGGATCTACAAATGATAGAATTAAGGTAAGACACACACCTGAAAAGAGAGATATAAGAAAAATTATAAACTTCTCTTAATCCAAGTGTTATATTTGATTATTTATTAAAATTAACCCTTGAAAAAGAATGATGGATTAGTGTTGAAGATTTGATACTCTTAAAAAAAAATATTAGAGTACTTTATACATAATTATATGTTTAGACTAATTATTTTCTATACATTCAAATGTTAATTTTACGTGTGATTACTACAGTATTTGGAGTTGCAAGAGAAAACAAGCAAAACAAAAGTTCAACTACTAGAAGCCAAATTCAAGTAACTCTATCATTATAATGCTTTATTTATGTAACTTTGGTTATCTCATACTTTGTAATTTTTCATATATCGATTTGATCTTTCCTTGTAGGGAATATGATATAAGATCATATATGGAGCCTTCTTTGGATCAACTCTTGAAGTGTGAGAAGAATTTGAAAAATTCTCTACGCTTGGTCATGGATAGAAAAGTGAGCTTCACTCTCTCCATATATTTTTATTTTTTTGAAAAAAAAATTAAAGAATGGTCGCCAAAAACACAACAATTCCTATTTATCTTTGTCATCTCATATTCGATTGTTTTTTTTTTTTTTTTTCTAATTTTCTTCACCAGACAGAATTGCTTAGAGAGTTAATACACCCTAATGGGCAATCCAATGGCAACAAAACCCAGGTACAAAATCTTAAGAAATAAGATAATTGAAAGAAAAAAAATTGAAAAAAAAAATCCTTTTAATTGTCATTACTTTTTTCTATATGGTTTGATAATATAGCATGAAGTACAGGTGGGGATGGAAACTATAAACTGTGGCCAACAATTTGAGAACACCTTTGACAAGAAAGAGCTGAATTACCAAATACAAAAGTCGACCGATGGCCAACTTATAATGCAACTTGATCCTCAGAATATTACAAATCGGTGTGTGCTTGTATTTATTTATATCTATATATGAATATGTTATTGTTCTTAAAGTATTATTCTATTTTTTGTGTAGTTTGAAGATTAGTGAGAGCGGTTTCCAAGACATAATAAATGGAGCTATGAACCAACTGGGAGCTTCAACACCCACATCAGTATTCCAAATTCATCCAACTTATACCTCTCAATCCAAGTAAGTACATATATACACTTACACATTAAGTGATTAGATAATAAGATTAAAGTCATTTTTCTATTCCTTGCAATAGGTCCAAGGTTAGTGAGAATATTTTTCAAAACACAATAGATGGATTCATTAACCAATTGGAGGCTTCAGCATCAACTTCAAACTTCCAAATTCGTCCAAGTTATACCCTTCAATCTAAGTAAGTTTACATGAGAAGATTTAAACCATTATCCTTTAAATAAGAAGATTAAAAAATCGATATTTTATCCCTTTCAACAGGTCCAAGGCTAGCGAGAGTATTTTTCACAACACAGTGGATGGATCCATGGCTCAACTTGGTGCTTCAACATCAACTTCACAATTTCAAATTCATCCAACTTATGCCCCTCCAACCATGTATATACTATTTACATATCTATATATACATACATACATAAATATGTATATTCACATGGTTCTATGATTACATAAGAAGTTTCAAACTATTATTTCTTTATAACAGTTCCGAGGTTAGTGAGCATACTTTTCAAAACACAATAAATGGATCCATGAGCCAATTGGGAGCTTCAACATCATTTTCACAATTCCAAATTCATCCATCTTATGCCCCTCTATCCATGTAAGTATGTACAAATATACATATTACATACATACATGCATATAGTATATTAACCATTATTATATTCCTTGCAATAGTTCCAAGGTTGGTGAGAGCAATTTTCATAGTACAACAAATGGATCCATGAGTCAGTTGGGAGCTTCAACACCCATGTCACAGTTCCAAATTCCTCGACCAACTTATACCCCTTCATCCATGTAAGTAATGCATACATATATGCATGTTACAATTATACATAACTATACACTCGTACACTTAAGTGATTATATAAGATGATTAAAATCATTATTCTATTTATTGCAACAGTTCCAAGGCTAGTGAGAGCATCTTTCAAGACACAATTGATGGATCCATGAGCCAATTGGGTGCTTCAGCATCAACTTTACAGGCTCGAATTCCTCCAACTTATGTCCCTCCATCCATGTAAGTACATACATAAATATACTCATTAAATGATTGCATCAAAGGACTAAAATGGTTATCATTTACATAAGAAGATTAAAATCATTACTCGTTCTATTCCTTGCGAAAGTTCCAAGGTCCATGAGAACATTTTTCAAGACCCAATCGATGGATTAATGAGCCAATTGGGAGCTTCGACATCAACTTCAAACTTCCTACTTCCTCTAGCTAGTGCCTCTCCATCCATGTACCAGTTGGCAGCTCCATCACCAACTCCACAATTTCAAATATCACCAGCTTATACTCCTATGCAGGTACCCCATTTTCTAATGGATACATTTTGGTTAAAGATTTGTTTCTTACAAGTTTTTGACTACTCTTAACTTAACATTGGGAAAATGATAGCAGCAAACTATGGTGAGGAATCAAATTGTACAAAGACCCCAAAATCAGCAAGTGGGAGTGTTGAATAACTCATCCATGGTATGAAGTCACACTATATACAAACTGCAAAATATCGATTCTAGTAAAAAGTTAGAAAGGGCAAAGTTCTTCATTGTAGTTATAGAGATTGTGAAATTTCAAGGGCTGTTAAACATAGTTTTCGAAAATAATTTTTAAAAACAGTTCTCCTTTGATTTAAGAATAAAATTCAAAGTTTTATTGAACTATTCTTTGGAAAGGTATCGCGTACTTATATACAATACATTTTTTCAGTTGTTTTCTCAAGCCACTTTATAATACCTTAAACTTGTCCTCAAAATTCACCTTATTTTTTTAAAAAGTTTATCAAATTGTTTTGCTGTTTGGGAAACTTTTCAGATTTTAACCTTCTGATTGGATTTAGGGACAATTTGGGCATGATGCATCTTATGGGATTCAGCAACAATATTCAACACCAACATTAGGCAATCATGAGGTACTATATCTCGGAATCAAACAACAACATTTTTACAATCATCCTTTCTTTTATTTTCAGTCTAATATTCTAAGAATTTGTAAAATGTTTTGTTAACTAAGTGTTTTGAATTTTTTTTTTCATTTCAGAACAATCCAAACAGGCAAGATGGTGTAATATCAACTTTTCAGTTCAATACAAACATGGGGAAGGTTAATGAGTTCAACATTAGTATTAATCACTATCCATCCCTGAATTCAAATGTTGGGGTACCTTCAACTTCTCAAAGGTATGTTATTATACTAGAATCATAAACAGTACTAAGGAAAAAGAGGGAAAGAATTCAAAATCTTGCTTAGTTTAAATCTATTATTTATTCATTTTTAATTTTCTTTTCCATAACTTTTTCATTTATAATTCCATGTCTACTCCAAAATTGTCTCTCTCTCATTTTATTACAAATTTACAACACATTTTCAGGATTTGTCCATCCATGGTTTGTGATCCTTCATTCACCACCACCACCATTGCAAACTTGAGCAATGACAATGGCTGTTTTGATGCAAATGAGAAATATCCAGGCATTGCTGATGAAGTTGATACCAACTTTACCACCTACAAATGGCAGTTTTGATGGGAATGTGAAGCATCTAAGACATCAGAATTAGGTGGGTAATAACTTCATCATCACATATAGCAATAATATCGGTGCTTATGGTAATAATTAAGAATATGCTTCTTGAGAGCTAATTATATATTTTTTCTAATGTTGATAGGCAGTGAAGGTGACTCCAGCAAATGAAGACGACTGTTGAAATTAATGGAGAAATTTATCCGAGTTTCAAATTATTGTCTTAGGAATTAGCAATAAATTTGTGAGTTTTATGTTTTAAGAGTCATTTTAGGAGTATTTTATAAGTGGGATATGGTCCTTTGTTTTAAGAGATGTTTTATAACATGTTTGTATGTTAATGCTTTGGTGGGGTGGTTTATTTAAGTGCAAATCATTTTAGTAAATAAAACTGAGACATTGTTTGACTGAGAAAGAGTATAATGGTGAAGCTCTCATTTTCTTTTCAATTGCGGCTAAAAGAAAAAAAAAATCTTAAGGGTTAAATCTACTATGGGGTAAACCTATCATTCATCAAATAAACAAAAAAATATTTTATAAAACATCAAAAACAATTTTCTTCTATGAAATGCAACAAAATTGATTTCTGAATTCAATAATTTTCATTTATTTTTTAAATAATTATACCAACATAAAAAATAATTAAAAATAAAATGCTACAAAAAAAAAAATTAAAAATACATAAACCAAATTAGAAATATTTCAAAGTTTTCAAATATATCTTTGTTCTATAAAACATAAAAATGACTTTCAAAAACTATTTGTAGAAATATTTTCAAAAGTATTTCCTAAAGAGAGGCTTAAATACAAAGTTCTTGAAAATATCTAAAATCTATTGCAACTTAGGATAATAATTTAACAAAAAAAACATACAAAGCATCCTAATGTAAGGCCCTTATTAGAAATTATTCCTGAAAATAGTTTTCCATTTTTTAAAATAAAAAATAGTTTTCTAACTTAATTAGAAAACAAGTTTAGTAAACTTTTGACAAAAAATAGTTTTACCAAATTTTATTATCAAAACATGTTATTTTTAGAATGAACATGAGATATTTTTAATTGTTGTTATTGGAGTGTTATGAACAATAATTAAAAATATAGAAAATACTTTGAAAACTTTTGTTAGAAAAATTAAGCTAATCCAATCTATGGTAATCACCCTAAAGGGGGGATGAAAAGGGTGATGGTCTCTTTTTGTAAATTTAAACTAAATGAATATAAGAGACAAATGCATGCAAGTATATAATAAAACAATATAAAGAAAATTTGCATATAAAACAAAAGAGTAAGGAAAAGAGAATGCAAACACAAGATTTTGTAGTGGTTCGGCACAACTCGGCCTACATCCACTCTCCTCTAACTTCAATCTCAAGCTTGAGGTTTCACTAATTTAAGGCTTCCAAACTAAGCCTTCAAGCAATACAATTGGATTATGGTTCCAATCCACCCTCTTGGACTTTTGGTTTCAAGCACCCTTTACAAACCTCAAAAGGTATCTCACTCTTGAATAACCCCTCAAGTGATACCCTACACTTGAGAATCTTCCTCTCAAAGATATACAAATTATTGATCTCACAAAATCCTAGTACAAAAACTTTAAGTTCAAATAATACAAGAAAATTAGGATTGAATGATGCACTAAAGATATGCAAGTTTTAGAACAATGGTGCACTCAAAAACACTCTTTCAAAGCTCAAATATATTCAAGAAAGGTTTAGGAAGGTTAAGTTCATGAAACAATAAAGATTGGAACCTTTTTATAGAAAAAAAAAAAGTCAAACTAGCCGTTGGGGGTTCAATCGGTCGAGTTGGGGGTCGACCGGTTGACTAGTCGTTAGCATTTAATGTTTGGCAGGTGACCGTTGGACCTCAACCGAACCTCAATCAGACCTCGACCGAACCTCAATCGATTGAGGTTCAACCTTGATCGATTGAACAACTGTTTTGGAAGAAAGAGAGTTTTTTGCACCCTCGATCAGTTGAGTTGGGGGTTGATCGGTTACTGTTCATACCCTTAATCGGTTGAGCTGGGGGTCGACCCGGACCTTGACTAGTTGAGCTGGCCGTCAACTGGTTCCTCATCAGGTTCAACCGGTTGAGCCGTTTTTGGCTTAAAAAACCAGCTTTTTCAACTTAAAACCTTTTAAACAAGTTGAAAAAACATTTAACACAAAGTTTTAATTGAAAATATGAAATCATCCAATTTTAAAATATTTAAAACAAAATAACTCTTGGATGATTTTGGTGCATAAGTAAAGAATGTAATACATGAAAATCCTAGTGTACCAACAACCTTACAAAGAGATATTTTGAAGCTTGGGTATTTGAAAAACACTTCTCTTTGAGGTGATCTTCTTCTTCATGATTTCTCCTTGGCTTGATTTGTCTTTGTGATTGCCACTTTGGAAATCATCATGCCTAATCACACTTGAAATATAATCATTAGTTCTAAACCTTGTTTTGTTATCATCAAAACTGAGATTAACTAAACTTTGGTTTCACAACTTTTATATCATGCGCATGTATGCAACACCTCGATAGAAAATAAGTAGGAAAAAATTATTTTCCATATTTAAGCTTTAAAACAAAATTTTGTTCCTCAAAATAATTAAAAAATACTTTTAAATATTATTTTCAAAAAAAAATTATTAACAATAATTGAAAAGATATAAAATAATTTGAAAACTTTTATATCACACATATGTATACAACACCTTTATGGAAAATAGTTTGAAAATTTTATTTTCCATATTTAATATTTTAAAACAAAATTTTGTTCCTCAAAATAATTAAAAATAAATAAATGTTATTCTAAAAAAATTGACAATAGTTCTCGAAAACATTGAAAAAAAATCTCCTGTTTTATAACTGTTTTTTAAAATAATTTTTTATTCTAAAAAAAATCGAAAAACATGTTTGACAATCAGAAAATAGAAAATATTTTATATTCTTAAAAATTAAAAAAAAATGTTTTTAGAGAATATTTTTTTAATTGTTTTAAGTTATTTTCACTTGTTTATTGAGAATTGCTTTAGAAAATAATTTTATAACGATTTTAAAAACCATTTTTGTTCTTTAAAACATAAAATAGTATCCAATTTAAAAAACTTATCTAGATGGATTTCAATTTAAAAAAACATATTTTGTAAATTTAGGATTGAAAATAGTTTTTAAAATTATTTTATAAAAATAGACAGATTTTTTTAAAAAAAATTATGAAGAAATGATGAAAACAAAGAGAATATTGTTGGAACATTATATTCATAAAGAATTAAGGGATAAAGATATCTTATCAACATGTTTATTAAATTTTAAAAAATTATATAAGTATAGTGATTTTTGAAAGTGAATGATGAAAAATAGCAACATTATCAAACAACATTTTATTCCTAAGGAACAAAGTTACTGTTTTTATAAGGATGGATCTTAAAAACAAACATTTAAAAAATATTGTTAAAAAAAAACCCTAAATTTTTTGTGCCTGTTTTTTATTCAGCATCATAATCATACATGTGAGGTTAAATACATTACTTCAAGATTAAAATTCACTTGACTTGTTGGGAGGCAACTATAAAACGAATTTATTAGGTCTCCCCCACCACTAATAAAATTATAACTCATATTAAAAAAAAGAGAAAAAAAAAAAGAGGCAAAACTAAAAGATGACAGCTTGTTTGTTCATTTAAAAAATAATATTAATATTATAAATTTTCATTAAATAAAATAAACTCACAAATTAGAGTTAATAATAGTACCCTATAATTAAGTGGTGTAAAGGTAGAAGAATGGATTCATTTGGATGAGTGTGTGACTGTGGGAAATTCGAAAAATAATATAAATAAATAAAAGCAATGCCCATTGCCTGAAAAGTGAACATTCCTTCCATTTACGCATAAAATGTGAACATATGATCACAAGTCTAAAATTTACAATTAATTTATTCTACTTGATACACAAAGGGTAAGGTAAGCAATTAGCCATTTAGTCTCATTGTAATATGAACATTCCAAGTAAAGGTAAGTCTTTTTAAGTCTTCAGCTAACAACCCTAAACCCTCCATGAAGCCAGAAGTTACATGCCATCAGACGCTATCACATGAACCAATGGTCCACCTGCAAACCTCGCATTAACAAAAACCCAAAAACAACTAAGTACATTGGCGATGGTTAATTAGATTGGCGTAAACATAACATAACATAACATTATCGGCCGATTAGAGAACCGCTTAACCTCATTAAGAACATACCATGTACGTGAATTAGTTTGCTAATTTGCTTCGATTGCAAGAGGGATAGCAGGGTGGGGTGAGGATTGGTGGGGTGAGGATTGGTTGGGTTCTGAAACAAAAGCATTAGGAAAAATAGTTAGGCAAGAAGATTAGAAATAGAAGTAAAAAAAACCAAAAAAGCAATGCATATACCTTCTAATCCGGTCTGCAACCAGTCTTGTGTGCAGATCAACGCTTGTCGGGTATCTGGGTTGAGGGAACTACGATAATGATCGAGAACCCTAGCTCCTGTGCTGAACACAACCTCAGGGGCAACAGTGGACATGGGAATCCCCAGAACGTCGCGTACCATCATAGATAAGATAGGGTACCTTGGCTTCTGGACTTTCCACCAATTTAGTATGTGGAAATCACAGTTGCGGGGAAATACTGGCTCCTCCAAATATTTGTCCAGATCAGATACTATGTTTTGATTCTGGGAAGTTTCGTGGATGAATTTGTCAAAGCCCTTTAGTCGATCCCTTGAATCATTACTAGTACTAGGAGGCAAGCTGCTGCCAGGGAGAGCTACACCTTGATGCAGTGAAGCAGAGGTGGAGCAGTATACATTGAAAAGTTCCTTGATCCCATCAGAAACATCCTTGATCCGATCTGCAGCATCAGTACCATAGATCTGTGGATAGTAATACTCCACCAGTTTCATCTTGAATCGGGGATCTAAGATTACGGCTACTGCCAAAGCTAAACTACACTTGCTCCAATATTTATCAAACTTGGCTTTCATCTTCAGTGCCAAAGAACTAATAAAATCATCAGGACTCTTGCACCATTCGATCAATTGGATGTGAATGTCACAAATCTCAGGAAAATATATATTTGCAGTTGGGCATTTGTTGCTGGACAAGACGGCGATAATTTCAAGAAGAAGTTTCATATAGCTAGTAATGGAACTTGCCCATTCCCACTCTGTATCAGATAGAGCAACTGTGTAGCCTGGGTCATGCTCTTGCAAGAGAGAAAATGCCCCCTTGTATTCTAACACTGTGTCAAGCATGAGATATGTTGAGTTCCATTGAGTTGGACAATCAAGAAACAAGTTTTGCTGACTATTGATTCCAACTTGTTGGGCAATCTCATTGAATTTTCCTAGTGTTGCCTGTGAGGTTTTGACATACCGAACACTTTCTCGGATCTTGTGGGTTACCTCCCTAAGTGCTTCAATGCAATCTTGAACAATCAAATTTAGAACATGACCTACACAGCGCACATCAAGTAATTGACCACTGCCCAAGAGAGGCCTGTCCTGGGAGAAGTGCTCTTTAACTCTTAGGGCGACGTCATCGTTCGTGGCACAATCATGAAATGTCATGGAAAACAACTTATGGCCAACCTCCCACTCCATCAGACACTTAATAATAACTTCAGAGAGCATGTCTTCAGTATGAGAAGGATCGAGGGAGACAAAATTCAGTATCTTCTTTTGTAATTTCCAATCCTCGTCAATATAGTGTGCTGTCAAACACAAATATTCAGCCTGTTCAGGGGAAGTCCACATATCGACAGCAAGATTAATTCTGCCATGCGATCTGCTCATAACCTCATACACTTTCTGTTTCTCTTTCCCATAAATTTCCATGCAATCAAGCTCAATGGCACTATTGACTTCAAACAGTGGCTGCAGATCCTTAACAAATACTTTGAACCCAACATGGTTGACCATGGCCAGGGGATAACCATGTAATATGATCATGCGGGCAAGATCCAGCCGACTCCGTTCCTGATCAAATCTAATACTTCCAAGGTTGATGGGCTCATCTTTTTTTTGCTCTTGATCAAACTTCAGAATTGTAGGCTTTATATTCTCCTCTTTTCTTTGCCCTTCATCATAATTGATAGCTGTAAGGCTAAGAGCACCTTCTTTTTTCCTTCTCTTTGCCGCAAGTAGTTGGGACACATCATAATTAGACCTTTTCAGACAACGCATTAAATGATTTCTCAGATGTGTAGTTCCACTATTACTTGATCCACTAAGCCTTTTGTTACAGTGTATGCAAACAGCATAACAGATGTCTGCCTTCCTAACCCTTTCAAAATGATTCCATACAACAGATGTTAGCCTCTTCGGTTTCTTAATAGCTGACTCATTCGATATCTCCATCCTACAGGTTTGAGATTAACCAAATCCTGCACTCCACATAGAACTGCAAATAAATAGCCTTAAAAAACAAAGCAGAATAGAATATCTAGCCAAATAAAACCTAAGATGAAAATTAAAAAACAATGAAACAACATTAACCAAAAAGAATATGAAATAACTATAAAAAAATATTAAGAATTATCAATAAATAAATAAGAGGATGTGATTCCATGCCAGAAGTCTCCTTAAGAGCTCAAACATCAATAATAAAACAAAATTCTTAAAAATCCTCAGCCAAAAATGCGATCAACAAACTAATTTCATGTCATTAAGTCTCCACTCTCAACATCATGAACAAATCTTGCTCAGAAGTTGCTTAATCAAACACAATCAAGTAAACATAATTTCAAAGAGAAGTGTGATTCCCTGAAAGCAATTCTTGTGCAAACAGCCTTCACTCTCTTAGAATCAAAATAATCTAATATAAGTCAGTCATCAATAAAACGGAAACAGTTTAAAGTTGAGTTGATGGGAAAGATGATATCAACAATTTAAGGCCGAAATGGAGAGTATGTAAAGGGTCATGAAGTGAGAGACAACTAGGGAGTAGGTCCTCTCAGAGAATTTCTAGAGTCAGCAGTACAAGCCCCACAGCACTGTCTGAAGTCATCCTACATAGCCAAGTAATGATAAGATGCTCAAATCTCACGTGCAAGCCTTACTAGTCAAGGGGTTCTATGATAACCAAGAACATAACCACATCCTTCAAACAAAGACTTAATAATAATGAAAACGCCAGATATCCAATCTTTCGGGTTTGAAGAAGGCTCCTAGTGGTTTTATTTTTCGTATAAAAAATGCTCAGGATTCCTTATTCTAGCCACTCTCTCTTGAAAAAAAACCTGATCTCCTATCAGCATGCTTGAGATCATAAATCAGCCTAAACAAGTTCACTGTACAAGAGAAATTTCAACAAAAAGAGATGACAGTCTGATCCATCAAAGTTTGATCAGGAACAACCATAGGTCCTCTGATGCATCCTCTAGAGAAGGACATAGGAATACCTTGACTCTCTTTGCACCAATGTTAAGACCAAATTCATGATTCTTTGGTCAAGGAGATGCCCAAACACAATACAGATAGAGTGGAAGCCCGAAACACTAGGAACTCTCTATGCCTTTATCCCTAGTGATTCCCTGGGAATTTTGTTCTATCCTTTGGCGCTCTCCGAGATAAGAGCCTTCCTGCTCGTATTATGATATAGAACATTCCAATCTTCTAGCAGAGGAGGAGGTTTCGACAACTCAGCCACTTATGCAGACCACAATCCAAGAACAATCCTTCTATCCCTCAGTGTCACAAAATCTTAATTTACAGGATATGTTTAAAAAAATCAAAGGGCCACACCAAGTACAGGGGACACCACCACTGTAAAACTGAGATAAATGCTGGAAAAGAAGATTATGTTGATGAAGATGTAGGTTAGACTTTTTGAGAAGAAGATGTATGTGGCAACCCTTATACAATTGGGGAACAGAGCTAACAAGCCATTTTCAACTTTCAGTGCGTTTGAGCATGTGCTTGCATGCAAGTTTAGCAAACAAATTAATAGAATAGAGGATAAAGGATGGAAAAGAAAAGGAGATCTTCAATAAAGAGAAAAGCACAAAACAAAGCAAAGCATCCCAAAGATCAAAAGATCAATGATACAAAGCAACGCTAAGATGGAATGGAAGCTCCCAGTAGGTGACTAGCATTTGCCTCTAAGAGACCAAAATGCGAGCAGGGCCAAAAGTGAGTTCAGGTGCAGGAGCATTCACCCTTAGAAGCTTTCAAAGGCCCAAAACAAGCATATATGCATAAATTCTGGCCATAATTCAACCCTAAAAAGGACCAAGGAGAAACCCACCAAGTATAGACCAAAATACATTGAGATCATTAAAGTTCCCCAAATACTAAACAACCATGTAACTTTGCACTTCATTAGAAGAATGCGTATTCAAAAGATTCAAGTAAACAGAATTTTGATCTTCAACCTCAGAATACTCTTAAAACAAAATGCTTCTCCCCCTTCATTGACATGGGTAAATAAATCAAATCAAGCTCAAGCCATAAATATTCCTTTTGTAATAAAACACTATAGACCCATCAAGAGCTATTTTCTAGATCCAATACACCTGTACAAGATTCAAATGCTAAACCTCTATGAAACTTAACATCTTTACATTAAAAATAAACCAATCAAAAAGTTCAACTTGAATATCAAAGTCTTCCAAAATAGAAGTTCTCCATGATCAACCATACAAATTCTGATGATAACTAAACCCCAACATTCCGATCTAGAGCATCATCATCAGATAGGGAACAAGTTCGCCTACCAACTAAACTACAGTATACAGCATGCACTTGCATCTAGAATAATTTAAAGACCAAAACCTGGTAAGCATGATTATACTATATCAGAGGCAATTATAAAGTCCATCAGTCAAATCAAGAGTAATAATCATAAAGCCCATTGGTCAAATTGATTCAACAGCAAAAACCCTACTAAAAACATCAGAACCTTAACCCAGCTGATTTTTTCGTTCCTGAACAACCACAGACAAGTACCCCATATAGAAAATTTTCAAATGTTCATTAAAAATGAAAAAAAATAAAAAAATCACCACTTTGGGTAATACAAATCAATGTCTACTAATTTCAGATTCAACTCTTCCACAACCACAAAATAAAGATATGTAGCAAAGATTAGAAATGCAAATACCAGTCACCCAGAACCCAGTAACATGCTTATACTCAAACAAAGGTCATTGTGAAAGCAAACAGGTCTGCCTGGCTGACCTGCAATGACAATAGGAAATGGGTCAACCATAACTGTACAACATAGAGACACATAAGCACAATTCCTCAGTTGCATGGATTGCAAACAAAGTCTAGATCAAAATTTCAGATTTTCGGCAACAAATGGTACACATCATGAATTTCAATAAAACAGATCTAATATCTACAATTCTGATTTCACTTTCAAGCTTCTTATAACCATAAATCCAATATGTACAAATATAAAAAGATGTGGATCCCACCAAATACAAAATCACAGATGATCACCGATCTAAAGGATCAAGCTAAGTTGACCCATTTGCCAAAACCCCTTAGAAAATGGATCAGAATGAGTACAATACAATCTTTCAGCTTCATGAACCAAAAACAAACAACCCAAGATTGCAATAAAAATATTGCGGCCAAAAAAGAAACAAAATCACAAGTCTAAATCTTATTTCCATAACACTGATTTCAAATTTAATCTCCTATATAACCATAAATTCAACAGACCTATCACGAACTAAACATCCAGGTCAATCAATCTATCAACAATTAATACAAAATTACAAGAACAAAAAAGCAACATAAGTTCACCTGTTTGGTTCCTAAGAAAACATAAATTTCCCATCAAGACCCAACAAAACCCAGCTCAATTAAGGCAAAGTTTCACATTTAAAAAAAAAAAAAAAAAAAGCCCAAAACCAAAACCAATTCACAATTCAGATTATGCAGCCAGAAGCCAATAACAATCACGGCCTCGGACCATGCAAATCTCATTTCCAAAACACAAACTTCGAACCCAACCTCCATATAACCATAAAATTCAACCCATACATCAAAAATCAAGCACCTGGGTCAATCAATCCACAGAAACCCAACACAAATATAAGAAAAACAAATTAAAAGAAGCCAAACACCCCCCGTTTTGACGAGAAAATCCCAACTTCTCCATCATGACCCGACAAGATACCAGATTTCCCATCATGACCCGAAAAACTCGAGCTCAATTACAAGAAAGTATCAAACTTTTGAACACTAAATCCAACCCAAAACCCCCACATCCCCGTAAGTTCCCGGAAACCAAAGAGACGATGAGATGAACCAAAAATTTGAAACAGCAATTCACGACAACTGAAAGCTCAATTGGGCCCTGGCCTTACAGTGATTGTTGCAGAACCTTTCCCTTTTTTTCCCTCTCTTTCTTGGAGAGAGTCCGATCGGAGGGTCCGGTGGAGCTAGGGTTTGTGGTCTGGAGAACAGATCTGAACCCGAAACACGTGGTTTTGATTTCAAAGCGATTCGGGTCGTGCCCGAAAAGACTGAACCGGGTCGAAAGGTGGAGACTCGAGAAATGGGCAAGTGGTGTGTGTGGCGAAGACTAATGAAATACACAAATAGTAGTAGATTGGGGGTGGATCCACTATCCGACCCGAGTAGAGATCGGATCTGGGTGTGTTAGGTTTGGGTTACGTGTGGGAGGCGTGGTGGGTTGACCATTGTGGGAAGTGGGTGCAGACTTTGGGTTAGGTTTTGTGTTTGGTAAGTGGGGCCCACATATTTTACACTGATCAATAATAATGCACCACCTCATGTTAATTTTTTCAAAAACTTAAATAAAAGTATAATTAAAAATATAAATATAAAATAAAATATTAATTCTCACTACAACTTAATTTTTTTCTTTTTAAATTATTCTTATATTATGCATTTTTTTTTCTATTTCTAACACTCAACATTTCCATTGGTATAAAATTTTGAATTGGTTAAAGAAAAAGTCAAAAAGAATATAACCAAACTCGAATACTTCGTCACTCAAAACATTTCAATTTTTTTTAAATAATTTCTTTTTTAAAAAAAAAATATCAAAATTAAATGAAAAACCTAAAAAATTATATTTAATTTTAGTCCTAACTTAAAACTATCACTTCTCCATTCTTATCTACACTGGGAGAGATAAAATTAAGACAACAAATTCATAAAAATACAAAAAGATTAAGCCTTAAAATTTTAATTAAAGGCTTACATATAAAAAAAACTATGGAGTTTAATATAGAAAAATATATACAATATAAAAAAAAATAAACAAAAGAAAGAGAGATTAGATCGTGGTGAGAATTAATATTTTATTTTTAATTATGCTTTTGAAAATTTAAAAGGAGAGTTAAATATTATAATGAACCGTTGGACCCAAAGTTCTTATTTATATAGTATTATGAATTTTTTTTTCTATTTAATGTGAGATGTCATGTCTACTTTGAACTCAAATAGGTTCTCACGACTTTAAAATGTGTATATAGGATTAAGAAGAATTCATATTTATATAATGTCAAAAACTTTCTTTTTTGTGATTGACTTTAGACTCGTATATATCTAGATGTTCAACAATAGAATATGTATAAAATTATTTTTTCAATACAAGCTTTTATCGTATGGTATGAGAGTGTAAAGGTCACACAATCTTGTTGTTGCGTGAGGGACACCTGTCAAGATGAGGACAACGAGAAAAAATAAGAGATATATCCGCGATTTATCGATATATCAATTATTTATCGGTGAAAATTTGACAATTTTTTTGAAGTGTTTTTTTTTTTTAAATTTATTATTTTTTTAATTATTCATTTTTAATTTATCTTTTATTTTAATTTTATATTATTATTTTATGTTATATTATCCTTTTATTTTAACTAATTTTTATATTCATCTCTTTAATGCTATTTTAAAAAATTACTATCATTTTACTTTTAATTTTTTAATATATCCATTTAATTTTATTTAATTTTAAATGTTTTTATTTAAAAATATAAAAAATATATTTTTATTCAAAAATTGCTATAATATAAAAAAATTAATGAAGTTCTAATATTTTATAAATTAAAATTAATTTGATAAGACAAATTATTAAGAATTTTAATTATTTAAATAAATTAATGTTAATATAAAATTTGTCACAGAATATTTGTAATAAATTTTTAGAAATCAAATCTCAAATAAAATATTTTACATAAACCAATTTAATTTTTTTATTTAAAATATAATAAAACATGTTTTAACAAAAATATTTTTAAAAAATTTAAAATAAATGAATATAAACATATTAAAGAAATTTAAACTAATTTTTTTTTTTATAAAAATTTGATAAATAGTATCTTTAATAGTATTAGTTATGCTTATAAAATAATTTTTATATATATATATATATATTCTTAATTATTTTATCATTTTTTTTTTAGTTTTTTCAAGCATTTTTTGTCTTAATATTTTTGTAAAAATATTTTATGATATTTCTCCAATATTTTTTATATAACCCTAAAATTTAAGTAATGATATATTCATATTTACGGATATTTTAGACATTGCGTACTCCCATTTATTTTGGACTACTGTTCGTTTGTACCATTTTATTCCGTATCTTATGGAATGATGTAGATTTTGTCAAACAGATGTTCCAAATTATTTTCCAACAAAATACATATGTATACTCCAGAAGCATGAAAGGGAGGGAAACTTGTATTGAATATTTGGCATTTTCTGAAAGATGGCGAAAAGGCGATTGCTGCTGATGTTGAAATCCTTGGATATACACCCATATTCCCAGTTGGACCTCCTCTCCCGCACCACCACACCACGGGTACTCTTCTTCTTCTTCGTTTTCATTTGATACCGGCCAAAAATTTGGAAATTTTTGGCTGAATGTGCACTTCTCCTTCCTGGGCTTTCTCGTTTTGGTCTCTTAATGCCCTTTTTCGTCCGATCAAAACTCAACGCTTTGGTCGTTTTTTTGTCGTTCCGGTACGTGGAAAAGTGCCATTCTGGTGTTTGATGAAATGCCAAAGTGGGTTATGGCGTTTGGCTCTGAATGCTGAGGTTTTGCCCTGTTTGGTTAATGAGAAAATAAAGGAAGGGGAACTGAATTTTTGGGTCTTGTGTGTTTGTTGTTCTGCTTTACCAGAAACGAAAGACTGGGCGCTACTGCGTTGAATAGTTAGCTTTGTTTTATGAGCTTGAATTGATGACAAAAAGCTGTTTGGAGGGTTTTATTTTCGGGGTTTGAATTCATGTAGAAAAAAGGGTTAAATTCCTCTCTCTCTCTCTCTCTCCTGCATTTTCTTAGCAACCAAGCAGTTCTTTATGGTCTTGAGCTATTTTTTTTATTATATGTTTGTACAGTTGTACTGCATGGATGCCAGAAACTTCAGTAACCTTTCTTTTTCAGAATTTAGCAACTTATTGTCCTCCACCTGTCCTTCATTCATAAACCCTAAACCTTAAACCCATTCTTCCAACTTCTCAACCATTAGCATAACTTTCCTAAACCATGGCCTACTAAATTATATGATTGGAGGCATCATTTATAAGAGATGTGAAGATGCAGTTGGTATGTGGAAATTGGAGTGGAAATAGGAATGAAAATTGGAATGGAAATAGGACAGGATGGAGGTGAATCAAAATCCTGGTGAGAGTGCAATTTGGTTTGTTTATTTTCATCACCATTCTAAAAGACAATCCAAACATATTAATGAATGGGAATGGAATTGATTTCCCATTGCGATTCTCTATTCCAACATCCAAACATGGCCTAAGTTCCATCCAATCTCACGAGAAATCTTAGAAGCACATGTATATTAAAAAATGTCCAATGATCTAGCCCCCAAGTCCCTATCAAAGTTCAATGATCAAAGATCTCCCTTGTTCCGATCATGGAATAGATGAAATAGATGAAGAAATGGATTTTTGTTTATAGGGACTATTGTCCAAAGCCCCTAGATGTATCTTAGATCTTCGAGAAGATGGTCGAAAACCCTTAGTCCATAGAATATGGTACATTGCTGCATTCTCATGTGTAGAGTTTATATCGACATTCTTCACTTAGTATGTAAGCAATCTTTTGTTTCTTCCATATCGACAAATGTTTTCAATTCCATTTCTTCTAGTCTTCTGGTAGGGATCCATCCATAGGTTAAAGCTGATTGAAAAACGTTCTATTTGGAATTTATGATATAAATTCATTAAAAATCAGCATTAATTCTACTTAGAATCAATGGTGTTGGGCACTTCATTGCATCTAGGCCTTTGCTCTCAACTTGAACTATGGAAAAATGTGTGCTATCATTGCTTCAGCTGAGAGAACTGTTTTGAGGATATTAGTCTTATACTGACTTTGGGACGTCCATATATGATTTTAGTCAATCCTTTTTCCCTCTTTTTTTTTTCAAAATTTCACCCTATTGATTCATTTTCTCTTGGAAACGTTGCAGGTTTTGGGTTATCTGGAGAACAGGCGAAAGGTTCACGAGGATGCCATAAACTTTTGTCAGGATGTTTTGCGGAAAAAGGCGGTTGATTGGCAAGCCATTTGCCGTAACAATCTATCACAAGATTCACAACCAATTCATAATGTGGATTTGGTTGTTACCATTGGTGGCGATGGGACTCTTTTGCAGGCCAGCCATTTCATGGACGATTCTGTTCCTGTCCTGGGGGTGAATTCAGACCCCACTCAAGTCCAAGAGGTGGTTTTATATATGTGCTTCTGTGGTTTCTCCTGATTATTTCCCGGAACCAATACAACTTTGCTGGGGGAAGTTAGCTTTACCCTATTTTCGTTGCTGCAGGTTGAAGAGTTCAGTGAAGAATTCGATGCTACTAGAAGCACTGGTCATCTATGTGCTGCAACAATTGGGAACTTCGAACAAGTAAGACTGCCACACTGGTTTTAGAAGAGGGTGTTGGGTGTGCTTGGAAGCACTGCAAGAGAGAAAAAAAGAAAAAAACTGCTAACTTCAATAAGAAGTTTATATATTAAGGTTTGATGACCAAGTTTAAGGCTATATTTGGTTCTTGGAAAGTTTGAATGAAAAAAATAGAGAGGAAAAGTAAAAGTAAAAGAAAAAAACAAAGTGAAAGAAAATAAAAACTAGATTTAAAGTCGATAAATTATTTTCATATATACTATTTTTTTTTTACTTATTTAACTTGTCTATATAAATATTAAATAATTTAAAAATATACAATTTTTGTTTATAAATTTTAATTATATTTAACTTTCTTTCACATTTTTCATAGTAAAATCAAACATAAAAAATAAAAAAAATATTTTACTTCGTATTTTTTTCTTTTCTTAATATTTTATGGGAACCAAACATTGCCTAAATAATTTTGAAAAACTGTCATTTTTACGTAGTTTTGTATTGCTGCAAGCTATAAACCGAACCTATGTGCCTCTACTGAAAATTTCACTTCAACCTTTTTCCTAGAAAGGAATCTTATAGATTATTGCATTTGAAGCAAATTTTATTTGGATAGTCCTTTTTTTTTCCAGCAAGGAAACTTCTGGCTTAACTCTTCGAAAATGGGCTCTCTTTCAGGTGCTAGATGACATTCTTGATGACCGAAGAACCCCTTCCAATTTATCCAGAATGTCAATATGTCTGAATTCGCAACTGCTGCCAACCTATGCTCTTAATGATGCTTTACTTGCACACCCTTGTCCAGCAACAGTTTCTCGGTGCTCATTCAAGTAAGGGGTTTTCCATGAAGCATTAGCATATAGCAACTTATGTAGAATATCAGGATTATTAGTTCTCAAACTTTGTCCTGTTTGTTTACAGAATTAAGAGGGAAGGCCACCCCTGTTCTCCTCTAGTGCACTGTCGATCAAGTGGTCTTAGAGTCTCAACGGCTGCTGGATCTACAGCTGCAATGCTCTCTGCAGGCGGATTTGCAATGCCCATTTTGTCTCAGGATCTTCAGTACATGGTACGAGAACCCATTTCACCTGGAGCAGCCTACTCAAGCTTAATGCATGGATTACTAAAACCTGATCAGTCTATGGTTGCATCATGGTTTAGTAAAGATGGTGTAATATATATTGATGGTTCTGATGTTTCCTACTCCATCAAATATGGGGACACTATTGAAATGTCTTCCAAAGCCCCGGTTTTGAAAGTTTTCCTGCCTCACCACTTGTTATCATAGAGTAGATGTGCAGAACAGAATAAAGAAATGTTGGTGTGAGCAGTGTGTGAAATGTACATATGAGGAGCTCTCATAAATATACAAATGACAGCATACTAGAGGTTAGTTCCTGTTCCTACTGCTTTTCCTTTATTTTTTTGGCCCCTTGTTATCAGGAGAGCGTCTAAATTATAATGTGAATATGGTTTTTCTTCTCAATCTCAACTCTGGATTTTTGCTACTATGTTTATGTCTGATTCCTGCCTGTTTAACACCATTTTGCTTTTTCCTCAAGGTGTGTTTAACCATCCACTATCTGTGAAACCTGAAAGCTATGAGAATTTAACATATATAAACTGAAGAATTTTAAAAACATGAACAGTAGGTGCCAAAGGAAGGATGCATTAAGTTGGTTTTGCATGTAAAATATAAAGGCACAGCATGGAATGATGTGGTAGGTTTACAACAAACAAATTGGAGACATTAGGATTACAAGTCTATGATAATGTGTCCCCTCCTTTTTTCTTCTTTCTTTTGTGTGTTTAATCCTGAAGACAGGTAAAGAATTGCCTGTAGTTAGTATAAAACCCTTTGCAAATCTATCATCTTTTGGTGAAGTGACCAAGAAGCTCCAAAATACAAGTGCAGGCCTGCTCTTAGGGTGTCTTTAGACAGTGTCAAACTATCCTCCTCTCTTCTCCCTTGTCCTTTTAATGATTTTGTCACAATGTAAAAGTAATATTTTTGCCTATTCTGGTTTGTGTTTGTCCCAACTGAATGCTACTTACAGGAAAAGTTCAGGTTATATTTCTCCAATCACAGTAACAGAAATGTACAATTGAAAAACATCAGTACTATGGTCCATTGATTTGTTTCACCTTTTCCTCTTCCTGATCTTTTTCTATCCTAGTTTTCAGACAGGAAAATAATTGCTTACAGATTGTGTAGTACTGTCTGGCGTGACTAGCGGTGCAAGCCCTCCAATGCCAAGCCTACAACCTGAACACCAAAATGCCATTACATTCTGGAAATAGACAGCAAAGCATTGAAAAATTGTTAAGTTTGTGGCTTACGTGAACATGTTAGGACGGCCACGGGAGAGCTGGGGCCGTTTTATTGGTGAAAGTATTAGGTTCCTTATAGTCATTGAGGGGTTTCCAGCTCCAGTTCCAAAAGCACCAGCCCTTCTGTTCCCAGCATCAACTGAGATTCGCGCTTGTTTCATTGGTGAGCCACCAGAGACCTCAAAAGGGCCACCAGAATTAGAGCTATTCTGTCTTGCAGTCCATATATCCTCTTTAGGTCCTGGAGTTTCAGGAGTGAAAACCGACCAATCTGCGACAAATAAGTCAACTGGTTTTGCTTGGAAAAATTTAACCAAAAACTGATTTACTCTATCAAACTAATAATCATAATAGGAATGGAAAGTAGTATACTATTATCCATGATAAAAGAAACAGGGTTACCTTTTCTGATTGTATCTCTGTTATCCATGATATTGGGTTGGTTAGAGAACAAATCAGGCTCGGGTCTTGAATAGAAATTGGTTGTGGGTTGGATAGCTGATCTTTTCATTGACTCATATTCACTTCTTAACTGATCATACATTTCATCAAGTTTTCTCTTTTGCCTGTTAATGAAAAATAATAGTTTGTATCAGGGATCCAAGCACCAAAGCTGAATTTCAGGGAACAGAAATAATCCAGGTAACAGCTTACCTGGATTTTTCAGAAAATTTTTCTTGGAGTTCTTGCTTGTCCTTGGACATGGTCTCAATCTCTTGCTCCATCATCTGGCACCTCTTGGCCATTTTCTGGTATGCTGTATGCACCTGCTCCAGTTTTTCTGTGAATTTTTCTTGCATCATTTCACATTTCTGCCGGCACTGGGCTACTATTCTGTTCATCTTGTATTGCATCTCCAGTTCCTTTTGTCCAATGTAGAACATTACACTTCTATATGCACTTTTCATTACTAGGCTCGTTCAAGGAAAGATGCATGCATCAATGACTCTTTACAGAATTTTTCTTGGAAAAAATTCTTAGTCCCTTTCACATTTAAGTTTGGTCACACTACCATGTAGAACAAGTAACAGGATAATGCTCCAGAATATTTTGCAGTTTTCTAGTGGAAAATTTTTGGAGGAAACTTATCAGTTTAAGAAGTAGAATATAAAGGATACATATCTGGGGAGATACTCCTGCCATGGCCATCTGCAGTAAAAGTTAAAATCTAAGGATGCAGCCAAATCATTAGGAGAAATGCAAGACTAGGAGGTGTAGGTGGGTTGTATTACAATATCATGGTGCAAGGAAATGAGAGTTGCATCCAGGAAAGAAATTCTTAAATGAGTGATTGCTTACATTTATCCATTCATCATTTGGATTGACGTCCACAGGTTTCATGAGACTGACAAGTGAAAATTCATAATAAAGTAAGAGGAAATCAAAAGCATTCAAATGCTATAACATGAGTCAAGACAATAATAAAAAGTCCAACCTTCTACCTGCCACTGCCAGCCAAAGTGTTCAAGATCAATACTAACCCCCCAAGAAAATGGAAGTGTTTTGAAAACAATCAAAGCATGTCTCTTATGGTACTCCTGGGGGGGAAGGAAATTTTGTGGAAAGCAAACAATTGATGGGAGAGTGGAAACTCCTTTTAATAAGTAAAGATTCTATATGATCCAAAATCCAAATTTGGTTTACTATTTTCTGTTTGTCGACGCATCAACCCATGCCAATAGTGCTATTGTTGCTTAAGGAGTAGAAAAACACAATAATTCCAATCAATCAACCATTTGAAACCTCGTACCTCTTAGAGAGCACTTGATCACAAATGGGACATGCTGCATCACTACTAAGGATTTTGCTAGCATCTTCCGAGCCTTTTTCTGCGGTCAAGGAAACTACATGCAAAGCACTGCACCCCTTTATTTCTATAATAAAGTAAATGTATAAAATGTAGAAAGCAGGACTAGGCACCAGGATACACAAGAGGTGGCCACAGGTGGTCGAGATGGCTCGCCCTTCCAATTCCCGCCAGCACGCATTGCATCTCATTTCAGCAGTCACAAATGATCTTCAAGTTTATGGTGTGTTTGAGGCTTTATAACCCCATGAATCGCGGCCAGGCGCAGAGCTTAGTTCCCTACAAGTCTCAGTCTGCCGCAGCAAACTTAATATGAGAGCCTTACGACGCTTACTAAATGAATAAGGGCAAGTGGCAAGATCAAAGTTTCCATGGCTTCAAACTGAAAACTGGGTACCAAAGCAGTTTAGTTCATAGATTTTTATCTAGGATGGGAGATTGGGAAGCGCTTACTCCATTATGCAGCATATTATGACTTTGGGAGTTTGGAGCAAAAGGATTTATTTATTTATTTATTTAAACCTTCTTAGAGGGAAAATTTTAATGTCTGACAACTAGCCATGACCGCAAGTTATGATTGTCGAGTCATCGGCTGGCGATTAGAATTGAATTAAAATAAATAAGGAAAAAAAAGGGATGGTCAGAATCAGATTAAGATATTTAAAGAAATTTGGGGAAATTCAGGGAAATAATTCGGAAAAATAAGCCATTTAAGCATTTATTTACTATTTCTAAAGTTTTGACTGATGATTCAGAAGATTCAGTAATATTCAGCTCGGTAATGAGGTTGAAACTTTCGGCTTGCACTAACTGGTTTAAAGAATTTAGCAATTCAGACACAGTAGGATTTGAGTAGCAAAAGATTTATGCCCATGAATTCACAGATCAGAAACCACGAGAATGGATTTAGTTGACAAACGAAGTAAAATAGTGCATGAAAAGTAAAAATGCTTGAAAAAGCTATCTGTTTGGTTTCCGAGAAAAAGTAGTAAAACCAGACAAACTGATAATAAAAACGCAACTCAGTTATTTCGCTCCAAATACAATATTATTACTTAGAATCCAAACTTTTACTTTCTTTTCCTTTCCTCCCTTTTCTCAGGCCTCGGCAACTAAACAAGGTGTTAAATTCGTACCTGAAAAACACCAGAAATTCGGCAAAATCTCTGAATTCTCAAAAAATCCTGAAACCAAAAGAAAAACGGATTCTCACCGGATTAAAAAAATAATAATAATAACACAACTTCGCAAATTTAAGTTCAATCATTCAAAAAGGGAAAAAGAAAATCAAATTGAGAATCTAAGAAAGAACAAAAAATATGAAAATTCTGAAAACAATAACAGAAAAAAAAGAAGCAAATTAGGGAAAATACCTCGCAGGATTGGTAGAAAAATGCGTAATGAAACTTGACTATGGAGAAAATGTGTGATGCGAAACCCTAGAAATTGAAGATGAAATTGGCGCGAAAATGCTCCTTTGTGACTCTACTCTTGAAGAGTGGAGATCAAATTTGGAAACTACATTAACGGAACAAAAGAAATGTCGTTGGCTGTGGCTTCAGTCGCGTATTAAAGAAAATTGCCACGTGGAAATAAATAATTTAAATCAAAGGGTTTTCTCATCGGAGATATTACTTGAAAAATGATTAATAATAGAATAATTATTTTTAAAAAACACCTTTTTTTACTCAAATTTTTCGCAAATTGGTTTTAAAAATTCAAAGAATCCTTCAAAGTTATTGCTAGGTTATTTTGTCTAAAAATAATTATTTTCATTATTTAAGATGTTATCAAAACAATCAAATCAATTTCTTTTAGCTTAAAAATAATATAATATCAAAATTAAGAAAATTACAATTTTTTTAATAGATTTTATTTCTCTAAAAAATTAAAATAAAACTTAAATAAAAATTTATTAATATTTCTTATTATTAAAATGAAAATAAAAATAAAAATTAGCTTTATATTCTAATAGTCAAATGAATACAGACTTCATCCACCCTTCAATTTATAATGCTTGTTTAGGGTCTTCATTGCACTTCAATTATCTTCACCAACACTGTCCTATTAAAACATTTTATGAAAAATATATTAAAATTAGTTTAATTATAAATATTTATATACTAGAGGATTATTCTATATAATCCTTTTATTTATTGGATTATAGTTAAAATTTTATTTTTTATTTAAAAATTATAATTTTTTATTCAACTATATTTGTTAATTAAACTTGAAAATTATAAAAAGATAAAAATAAAAAAAAAGAAGAGAGAGAGAGGAGTAGAAGAGTGAGTAAAAACTTTCCACCCTTCCAAAGGGACACATGGCCCAGGCGGTCGCCAGTGTACGGACACCAACACTCTACTAAAAACTGCCACGTGTACAAAAGACGGCACACCCTTCAAGGGGAAAAATGAAAATATCAGTAGTTGCCTCCGGTTTCCACAACCACCTCAGATCTTTCTTCACTCTCAAGTTTCTTCTCTCAACCCTAGGCGGTGGTGAAGTGGTAGTTGCAACGTAATCGGCAGCGTGTGCGTCGGATTTCTACAGTTAGTGAGGTGAGAATTCGCGGTGATGAAGATTCAGTGCAACGTGTGCGAGGCGGCGGAGGCCAACGTGCTGTGCTGCGCCGACGAAGCGGCGCTCTGCTGGGCCTGCGACGAGAAGGTTCACGCGGCGAACAAGCTCGCGAGCAAGCACCAGAGGGTTCCTCTCTCCACCTCGTCTTCTCAGATGCCCAAGTGCGACATCTGCCAGGTCTGCTTCTCAGTTTCGCTTCATGTTCTTGTGTTTGGTTCGGAGGAAAACAGAGGTGAGAGAAGAAAATAGAGAACTGTTCCTCAGCTCAGGGAAGTGAAATAGGCGTGTTAGGGGTGAATTGAGAGGAATTGGTCTGTAGGTGGAAAATTGGACGCTGGAGCTGTGCCTTTTGGATAATGATAGGTTTGAAATTTTTTAGAGATTTATCGATTAAGAATTCACAATGGATATTGATAATATGTTTCTCAAATCTATTTAGTTGGAAAATGAACTGAGGTAGGAAAGAAAATATAGATGTGTGTATTGCTTAGCTTAGATGTGCAATTAGATATGCTAGGTCTGCTGTTGAATAGATGAATTAGTTTTGTAGGTTGACGTAGGAGATTTGTTTGTTTATTTAATTTCCCTATACTTTCTCGGCAGCCAAATGGAGAGCTAGCAGAGAATGAAATTATTATTGGTTTTGTGTGTGTCAATGATACATAGGTCTAAGGAATTTTAGAGGCTTGTTAATTTTGGAATTCACAATGAATTTGGAAATATGGATATGTTGTTTTTCTGTGTCAAATTGATCATAGGCTTGATTGCCGAATAGAAGTGTCAATATGGATGTTCTCAGTTAGGTGGAGGGATAAGTTCTGTAGCATAGCGGATTGTATTTATTTTCCAATGTTTTCTTAGCAATCAAATAGAAAATTAATGAAAGATGGATATATGCTGTTTGTGTTTGTGTGCATGATGGATAGGTTTGAGAAAAATTTATAGATTCATCATTCTCAGAATTTATAATGAATCTGAATAAGACAGATGTTTGTTTATTTATTGTGAGTGAATATGATGGATAGCTTTGCTTTTGATTGCTCTGTTTGGTTCAAAAGAAAATCATGTTATATTCAACCTCAAATAAGTTGAATAGATGTAATAGGTGCTGAGTTGAGTGGAGGATTTACTTTTATAAGTTAATTATGTCATAAAAAGTTATTCAGAGGTGTTTTGTTTGTTTATCTTATTTCCTTACATTTTCTCCACGGCCAAACAGAAATGTAGAGAACATTGATGGTATGTTCTTGTGCATGTGTGTGTGTGTGTAAATGGTGAATAGGTTTATGGAATTTTAAATGCTTATCAATTTCAGAACCTAGGATGAATGTGGAAGGCAAAGACATGCTTTGTTGTGTATGAAACAATGCAAAGGCTTGATAAGTGCTCTATTTGGTCAGAAAGAAAAACAGAAGTGCAAATATTGTTGAGCTCAAATAAGTCAAATAAATGTATTAAGTGCTCTATTGAATGGATTCGAGGAATTAGTTTTATAGGTTAGTAAAAGAGATTTGTTTGTTTATCATGTTCTCTTACTTTCTTTCTGCAGCCAATTAGTTTTATGGATTAATAAAGGAGATTTGTTTGTTTATTTATTTTGTTTGTGTAGAAACTGAGAATCTTTCTAATATTCATTCAAAATTGTATTTTTTACATAAACGGATCCCTATTTAACATTTACACAGAGAGCAAACAAAAATGGAAAAAATACAAATATAGAAAAATTAAAATCACACAAATTACCCACAATTGGGACCTCAATCTTTCCCTCAATATCCTACAAATCACCATTCAAATTATACCGGATTTCCACACTCCCCCTTAAGTTGGATCATAGATATTAATCATGTCCAACTTGCAAATAAAATCTTCAAAGCTTGATTTCTGTAACCCCTTGGTGAAAATATCTGTCAATTGTTCCCTTGTAGGGATATAAGTCATGCAAATAATTCCTTTCTCAATTTTTTCCTTTATAAAGTGTCTGTTTACTTCTATATGTTTGGTCTTGTCGTGATGAATAGGATTATGAGAAATACTAATGACAACTTTGTTGTCACAATAGAGTTTAATGGGGAGCTCTATTGTAATGCGTAGTTTTTCCAACAGTTTCTGCAACCATAGTCCTTCATACATACCTTGTGCAACTGCTCTGAATTCAGCTTCGACATTGCTTTTGGCTACTACACTCTGCTTCTTACTTCTCCATGTTACTAAATTCCCCCAGACATAAGTACAGTAGCCTATAGTAGACCTTCTATCATCTGTTGATCCTGCCCAATCTACATCTGTATAGATTTCTACCTTCTTACTATCACTCTTCTTAAAGAATAATCCTCTCCCTGAAGAACCCTTTAGGTATTTGAGGATCTTATACACTGCTTCCAGATGACTTTCCTTTGGTAAATGCATGCACTGGCTAACCACGCTTACGGCGAAAGCAATGTCAGGTCTAGTGTGAGAAAGGTAGATCAGTCTACCTACTAGTCGCTGATATTTCACTTTATCCACGGGTTTTCCATCGCTTTCCGTCCCTTTTCTTGCCTTGATAGGGGTATTGCTTGGCTTGCATCCCAGCATGTCAGTCTCAATCAACAAGTCAAGTACATACTTTCTTTGGGAAATACTAATTCCCTTCCTTGATCTAGCGACCTCCATTCCTAGGAAATACTGCATTTGACCCAAATTTTTTACCTCAAATTCTGTGGCTAAGACCTTCTTCAACGTTTCCACTTCTCTTGTGTCATCTCCAATGAGAATAATGTCATCAACATACATAATTAGAATGGTTATCCTTCCATCGTTGGACTATTTGAAGAGCATAGTATGATCCGACTGTCCCTGTTGGTATCCTTGGTTCTTAATCACCTTTGCAAATCTATCAAACCATGCTCTGGGTGATTGTTTGAGGCCATGAAGAGATTTCTTCAATTTGCATACCCTGGTTTCTTCTCTTTCTTACAAAACCCTGGTGGTAGCATCATAAACACTTCTTCTTCCAACTCACAATTCAGAAAGGCATTCTTGATATCAAACTGATAGATTTTAAATGTTCAAAAGTTAAAGAATTTTTTTGTTTGTAATTTGTGGAGTTGGGCCAAATTGTATGTAGGAGAGGAGGCGTTCTCCCTTATAGGCTTCCTAGAGTGGATAGCTTCCACTTAGAGGGAGGTGGAGGTGATGTTTTTTGTCTTTGTTTTTTGAGGCTTAAGTTGCCTTGTATACTTCCTGTATGCTTTGCGGCGTTTTGCCTTTTTAATGCATATCCTTACTTATAAAAAAAAAAAGATATCAAACTGATGGAGTGGCCAATCGAGGTTTGTTGCCAAGGATAAAAGAACTCGTATAGTGTTCAACTTTGTTACTGGTGCAAATGTCTCGGTATAGTCGACGCCATAGGCCTGAGTGAACCCCTTTGCAACCAGGCGGGCTTTGGATCGTTCTACTGTGCCATCCGTCTTATATTTCACTGTGAATACCCATTTACAGCCCACTGGTTTCTTCCCTCTTGGCAAATTCATCACTTCCCAAGTCCCATTTTTTTCCAATGCCCTTATTTCTTCCATCATTGCCTCTTTCCATTTTGGAATCTCCAAGGCTTCTTGAATGTTTTTAGGAATTTGGATTCTATCAAGGTTAGTTGTAAAAGCACAACACTTTGCAGAAAGAGCATTATAAGACACAAATTTCGAGATAGGATGGAGAGTACATGAACGAGGTTATTTCCTAAGAGCAATGAGTAAGTCATTTGTTACCTGATCATAATTGGAGCCAGACTCCTGAGGGGCTGGAACTATCACCAGTTCTAACTCTTTTAGTGCTTCGGAGATGAGTGTCTTATTGAACTTCGATTTTGGCCTCCTTGAGTAGACAAGTGTTTCCTTATTTGTCTGTAATTCCGTATCTCCCCCTGAGTTTAAGTGTCCTTCTGTATTAAGCGAAAGGGTAGATATAAGGCATGAAGTGGATTCAAACACAACAACATTGAGATAGTCAAAGGTTAAGGGTGGTCTAGTTTCACTCATGGACTTCCCCTGAAGCGAGTAGTAGGGAGTATGCTAAAAAAATGTGACATCTAGACTAACATATAACTTCTGTGAAATTGGGTCATAGCATTTGTAGCCCTTTTGTGTGGAAGAGTAGCCAAGAAAGACACATTTAAGCGCTTTGGGATCAAATTTGTTCTGCTTGGGTCCGTGAGTGTGGACAAACATAGTGGACCCAAAGACACGAAGTGGAAGATGTGCATCGAGTCTAGAATGAGGAAAAAACTCTTGGAATTTCTGGAAGGGTATGACAAAAGATAGGACTTGACTAGGCATTCGGTTAATAAGGTATGTGGCTGTCAAAATGGAGCCACCCCAAAATTGTGAGGGCATGTGAGATGTAAACAGCAAAGCACGAGCAACTTCAAGAATATGTCTATTTTTCCGTTCTGCAACCCCGTTTTGCTGAGGGGTGTCAACACAAGAACTTTGATGTATAAAACCATTTTCTTGTAGATAAGTGCTCAAGGAGTGATTGAAGTACTCAGTACCATTAGCAGTATGGAGAATTTGAATTTTGGTGTGAAACTAAGTTTGCATCATAGAATGAAAGTTCATGAAGACTGATCGAACCTCAGTTTTATCAGTCAACAAATATACCCAACATAGACGAGTATGATCATCAATAAAAGTAATGAACCATTTTTTATGGGTCCTATTAAGGGTACGTGAGGGTACCCATAGATCACTATGAATTAAAGTAAATGGTATGGATGGTTTATACTTAGATTTAGGAAAAGACGCCCGACTGAAAATCCAATGAAGTTTTATTTGAACATAGTGAAGGAAATAAATGTTTTTAAGTATTGAAAACTAGGATGACCCATCCTTTTATGCCATAACAAAAGTGCACTATCCTTAGGATGAGATGTAGAATTACAAACAATAGGAGGACACTGTCCACGCACATCAGTTTCGTCGAAGTAACATAGACCCTCACGTTCCTTAGCACTGCCAATTGTCTTCCCCGATGATAGGAATTTAGTTGAGCAATTAGACTTTTTGGTTAACTGGCTAATAGACAGTAAATTGCAAGATAAATTAAGTACATGTAGGATAGGGATGAGAGTAATAGACTCAGAAATTCAAATACTCCCTTCGCCAACAACTGGGGATAAAGTACTATTTGCAATTTTTAATTTTAAATTACTGGCATAGGAAGAGTATGTAGAAAATAAATGATGAGCATCATTCATATGATCAGATGCACCAGAGTCAATAATCCAGGGAGTAATATGAGACATGGTGCTAAGTGCTGTCAGAAAGGTACCTTTTTGGGCCAAAGAACCATAGGACAAAGTGTTAGAAGACTGACTAGAGGCTTGGAAATTAGAAAAAAGCTCATATAATTTCACAAGCTGGTCGGAATTAAACCCCACACTAGAAGTTGACTGACAAATTTTTGTGGGTGTTTTGTTTGCCTAGGTTTTGGTGGAGGCTTGATGACTATGGGCTTTATTGGGCTGTCTGGGCTTCCAATCTGCGGGTTTGCCATGTAAAGTCCAGCAAGTGTCTTTAGTGTGGCCTAACTTATTACAATGCTCACAATAAGCCCTCTTGGACTGTCTTGGGCTTGGCCTGCTAGATCCAGCAGCATGAGGCCCACTAGATCCAGCATGAGGCCCACATCCAGCAGTAGCATGAGGCCCATGGGTTAAAAGGGCTGAAGCCTCAGGCCCAAATGAGAGATCCAACATCACTCTCCTTCTGCTTTCCTCTCGTTGCACCTCAGAGAAGACTTCTCGAATGGAGGGCAACGGCCGACGACTGAGAACCCTGCTCCTGACGTCGTCAAGCTCGCGGTTTAGCCTCGTTAGGAACTTGAAGACCCTCTTGTTCTCCATCTTCTTAAAGCGCACACTGTCACCTGTGCACTCCCGTTCCTCTTCGCAGTTGAGATCGAGATCTTGCCACAAACCTAGCATCTCAGTGTAGTATTCCGTGACTTCCCGATCTCCTTGCTTTATCTGTCAGAGCCGCGTCTTGATTTCAAAGATTTGGGAAGCATTCTTGGCATTGGAATATGTTTCCCGTATCGCATCCCACACATCCTTTGCCGTCGGGAGGAACATGTAAGTCTTGCCAATGGTTGGCTTCATGGAGTTAATCAAGCATGAGGTGATAAAGGAGTATTTGAACCGCCATTTCTAGGATGCTGCTACAGTGGTCGGAGGTGGTCGCCAAGTCTCGCCGATAAGAAGCCCTAACTTTCCCTTTCCGTCAATAACGAGGTTGATTGCTTGCGCCCACTCTCTGTAATTCTTGTCGTTCAATTTTTCAATGGTAAGATGGAGTGGGGAGTTGTCAAATGCACCGACGGAGCCCATTGAGGAGTGTATCTCCGACACTCTTTCATGCGTTGCCGACTGACTGGACTCGTGGTTGTTTCCTCTTTGGGCAGCCATGGACTGATTAGGGTTTTGAGCGAACACTGCTCTGATACCATGTAGAAACTGAGAATCTTTCTAATATTAATTCAAAATTGTATTTTTTACATAAATTGATCCCTATTTAACATATACACAAAGAGCAAACAAAAAAGGAAAAAATACAAATATGGAAAAATTAAAATCACACAAATTACCCACAATTGGGGCCTCAATCTTTCCCTCAATATCCTACAAATCACCATTCAAATTATACTGGATTTCCACAATTTGCTTATGTTCTCTCAACAGGCAAACAAAAAGCTAGTAGGAATTGAAGATATGTTGGTTTTTCTATGAATTCTGAGTAGGTTTATGCTTTAGAGGAATTTAAGTTAGTAGTTCACATAGAGATCTGTTTGTCTATATTATTTGCCAGCAGTTTCTCAGCAGCCACATAAAGCTACTGAAATTGAATTTTTTTTTTTTTTTTGCATGTATGTGTTTAATATGCTTTTAGTGTGTGTGTGTGGAGTGTTGGTGCTGGTGTTTCTTATATATAATGAATTTAGTCTTTTGTTTTCCTCTCCCCCTCTAGTTGCCAGTTTCAACATCAAATGTATACATCATGTGTGCCTCATTGCATCATTTGTTTAGGTAGCATTAATGTATATTTACTTTTTGCTTGTCAATTTTTTTTTAAAAAATAATAATTAAAATAATGAATTTAGTCAAACCATACCCAGAGAGTAACTAAGATAACTTTTATGTTCTTGTAATGGAACATTCTGGAACTCATTGAGTTTTATATAAGTTATATTCTCTTTTTCTATTAACTAGTAATGACAAAAGAATTCTCTTTTTCTATTAACTCGTAATGACAAAAGAATTGTCATCCCTTTCAGGAGACAGTTGGCTATTTCTTCTGCCTAGAAGACAGAGCTTTACTCTGCAGGAAATGTGATGTTTCCATACACACAGCGAATACATATGTTTCAGCTCACCAGAGGTTTCTGCTGACTGGAGTGAAAGTAGGGCTTGAACCTACACAACCCGGTTTATCCTCTTCCATGGGGAAATCAAATCTTGTTGGGAAGCACTCAGAAACTGAATCTCCTTCTGCGTCCAGGAGAGGTACCCCTATGCCATTGACCTGTGATTACAACAAAACGTTATCCATCCAAGCTGGTGGAGCTGGGGATTTTGTGCCAACTAAGGTTTCATTTGCTGGGGGTTCTGGATCAACTGAAAGTATTCCACAGTGGCATATAGATGAACTTTTTGGACTAAATGAATTCAATCAGACCTATGGCTGCATGGATAATGGAACATCCAAGGTATGTTCATCGTTAGCAGAATTTCTTATGATGTTTTCATGCCCATGCTTATCATATGTTGGCCTTTTATATTTAAGTATCCCAAGATCAAGTTGTTTAATTGGGATAACCATCAGAGTGCTGCACAAAAATGTGCACTAATCTCCAAAGTGTATATATTGTGGACCAATCCTCCTGGTAACTTTTTATGCTACACATATTTTGGATATCTCCCTCTCATGCATGCCAAAAATCACATTGATTGGAGAGTTGAAGCTATGGAATCCCTAAAGTTTGCATTTATTTAAAATGAGAAAAGGGAAAGAAGAAAGGAGAAGGGGGTAGTTTTGGTGGGGGATTTGGAAAAACTTTTTTTTTTATATAGGTAAATAAGAGCATGTATTAGAAACACCTAGAAGCGGCGAGAACAACACACGAAATATACAAATATCGCCCAAGAAACTAGGCAAAAAGAAAGACAAAAAACTTTTCCCCAACTAGACAAATAATCGTTCTATAAAATCAAGCATGGACGAAGTATGATCCTCTAAATACACCCTAGCGCAATTCACAAAAGTATACAAAAAAGAATGTCTTATAGCTTGGTCAAACCGTTCATTATCATTGAACACACTTTCATTTCTTTCCATCCATAAGGTCCACATTAAGCATAGGGAGGCAGTCCTCCATGCTTTCTCTCTTCTTTTGCTCACAAAGGCTCCATACCAACCAAGCAAATTCCTTTTAATTGAGGAGTGCAAGACCCATTGCACACCAAAAAGAGAGAGAATCAAACTCCATAGCATTGTAGCCTTCTTACAAAAAAGGATTAGGTGGTCGCTAGTTTCCTCTTTCTTTTTACACAAGTAACACATATTTGGCATATTCCATCCCATTCTTTTGAGCTGATCAATAATGGTCAAGCTTCTGTTCCAAGACACTTCCCAACCAAAAAAGCTTACCTTCATTGGAGCCCAATATCTCCAAATAAGACTCCAAGGAAAAGTGTCACGAAAGGCTCTTGTGAAAGAGCAGTAGAGGGAGCTAATGGAAAAAATGTCATTCTTACTTTCTTTCAAGACATCCTCCGCATTTTTTTTCACAACCAAAGGATGCAGTTTCTGAAACAAGCCCTCCACCTCTTCCATCTCCCAATCATTAAAGTGTCTTGAGAAGCAAGGATTCAAGTTACCCACCTCCCCGCCCTACTCCCAAGCATCTAAAACCCACTCATCCTTGTTAACCGCCAATGGGAATAAATTAGGGAAAGCTTTTTTCAACGTTTGGTCCTTACACCACAAGTCCTTCCAAAATTTGACATTTCTCCCATTTCTTACCATAAAGTGGGATCTATAACGAACACCTTCCCATTCCTACAATAAATTGGAGCTTAGGGCACAATATGGGTTGAGGTAGCTCTTAATTTTGGGTCAACATGATATTTGGCTAGCATGATAGGCATGAGGGTGATATTATCACCTAAAGGTATGTGTTCCATGGTATACGGACCCTGCAAAAGGTTTTTGAGGGGGTAAGAATAAGTTCCGCACTGAGGGCATGATCCCTTTGTATGTCTGGTTAAGAATTAAGTTCCATACCAGCTTTAGATTTTCTCCTGCTATGCCACAAAAATTTTTGACCAAAAGTGGGCTTTGTTTTGAGTGTCACTGATTACTGCTTGGCCACATGACTAATTTCTGGTGGTAGTTTTCCATTTTAAATTAGTTGACATGCAAGTAGATTCTACTCCTGCTACTTGATGAAACCTGTTAAATTTATTTGGTTAGCTTGAATGCCACTTTGGTGGATACCTTCTTCTGGAGTAGTGGGGATTCTAGAATAACAAGAAACGCTACTATGTTGTGAAAAGCTCTCTGCTTTTAAGTTCTTAACCATTGATAGGAATTAATATTTTCAAGAACCCTGCTTGCAGGTAATTTTACTTCCACCAGGTGGGCTGTCACTGACAAACTGATTTTTCATTTATGGTTATAACTCTGTTGGTATTTAGGTGGTTGATGGGAGTAATATGCTTGATTTTTTTGCCATATAGCCAACAGTGTCAATGACATGTATGTTCTTGGTTATGAATCCTTCTAGGCTGATATTGGTAAGCTCAGTGACTCTGATTGCTCACCAACTTTAAGAGCTGCTGATGAAGAGCTGAACTTCGATGATTGCTTAGGTCAGGTGCCAGAGACAACTTGGATGGTGCCTCAGATCTCGTCACCACCTACAGCCTCAGGACTATACTGGCCTAAAAGTTCTCAAATTTCATCCGATACTTCTGTTTTTGTGCCTGACATATGCTATTCACCTGTGCAAATGCAAAATGAATCTGCCACCAAACGTCGGAGGCAATTCTGATCTCATCTTCTCTTCTCGCAGCAGGGATGGTGTGCGCCATGTTTTTATGTTCGTCCTCTTTCCAGAGTACAAGGGGGTTGATTTCTTGGTTTGTGGTTGTCCTCTGTGATTATATCCCCCTCATTCACGCCAGTCCTACATAAAAAATGAGGGGGTTAGAATATAAGGGTACAATAGCTTAAAGATTTAACCAAACGATCAACTTGTAGTCTGAAAAGGAGAAAGTAGATGTATTTTTTTGGGAATCTTGAAAGCTGTGTTCGCTTGGTAGCTTCTTATTTTTGAGTCTCCTTCTATGTAGGAGCAGGGCTTTGATTTACTTAGATATAATGCTATGGATTCGATCATTTTGGATCTTATTAGCTGTCTTTGTGTATATCATGTATCTGAGCAGACAAGGGGACTGGTTTCTATCCATGGTCGTAAGTGGATGGATGATGCATGCTGAGGTTTGATCAGAGTTACCCAAATTGGTAGTAATCAAATTTCAGTATTTCCATTATGCAAAGATGGTTGAATACAGTTTATTTTACTGATGTAAGAATCCTTGGCATTTTTTTATTCCATTAAACCATTAGCCTCGAACTCGACTTAACATATATAAAAAAGGGTTATTTGATCAAAAAGTTGGATGAAAACTCAAATTAGGAAAATCTTATTCCACGTGTTTTATTGGTCTCTTTTTGATAAAAATGCTTTTATTTTTTTTCTTGTAAAAATAATTTATTTTTTAAACCAATGGTGAAGATTACTTATGTTAAAAATGGGTTAGGGGTTGGATTTATAAATAAAAATTAGAGTAGTCATGGTTGGTTCAGCATTTAGAATTCAAATATAACTTCCTTTTCCTTAGGTAAAGCGCATGGGGTAATTTCTAGGGTGCATCTTGGGCAGTTCGGTTTGGGTGATAGTCAAACCGATTTCATCCCAAGAATAAAATAGGTCTACCCAAAACCTGATTGGACCCGAGTTATCGAATTCGGTTCGACCTAAACCTTTTCAAGGCCTGTCAAGTTGGTTAAAACTCATTGAATTAGTTGAATTGTAACAATAAAATAAAATAAAAAAATTGTATAAGATATATATATATAATCTCATATACATATGATGCATTAATCTGATATAATAATTTAACACAAGATAATTAATTTAATTTTAATAGATAAAAAGTTACTCTGTTTATTTTTATATAAGATAAACTGTTTAAAGTATCATCCGAAATTCCGAGTGAGATGTCATTTTTCTGAGGCTTTTACAATCTATACTTCGGAACCAAATTCAATATCGAATTCCAACCCTTTCCCTCACACATACGGAAGGTGGGTCCAGAGAAGGAAAGCATCAAATACTAGTTTGGCTTTTTTTTTTTTTTTTGGATTTTATTAATTCATTCCACCATATAGTCTCATCATGACAAGAAACTCACATACTTTCTTTCTCTTTTCCTCCACTCTTGTTGCCAGTGCCTCCCTTGGCTTCCTTGAGAATGAGTTCCAACAGCCTTTCATATGCTCCAATGGCTGATTCAAGTATATCAATGGCTCTACTCCTGTCCTTCACTGCCACCCCCAGCTTCTCTTTCATTTCTTCCATCTTCCTCACTGGCCTGCTCAGCTCCCTTGCTGCTAATCCTGACTTCTCCCTCCATTCTTCCATGTTTATTCCCAGATTGGAACTGCTCCCTCTACTATTAGCCACCCCCCTGGCCATCACCAGGTCGCTGATGCTCACCATCTCATTGCCCAGCACCGTCATCACCTGCCCTTTCTCCACCTCCCAGATCCAGACATTCCCGTCTTCCGATCCTGACACCAGGTTCCGCCCCTGATTCAGCATTGCCAATGATACTACTGGCCCACCATGCTTCTCACGCCATTTGATCACTTGCAGGTTTCGTTTGGTCAGTTGTCGGGTTGGGGACTTTGTTGCTCCAATGTAGATTGAGCCATCTGACCCTGCAGCGTAGAAATGGGACTCAGTTGGGTCGATTGCCAGGCCTGCCATGGGACACGGGAGAGCCACCGTGCGCAGCAGGAGCCCTTGGGGGAGGCTCCAGAACTTGCATGTGCCATCTGCAGAGCATGAGATCATAGTAGAGTTGCAGGGCCCAATTCTAATGGTGGTCACAGAAGAGGCATGCCCAACAAAGCAATGTGACGCAAAATTGCCTGGGTTTTTACCTGGTGAGGTCGCCACAAGCTGGAAGATTGGGGCTACTACAATGGAGCCATCGTCACTACCAGATATGAGGAGAGACCCATCATCGTTGATTTCAAGGCAGGAGACAGACTTGGAATGTGCAGGAAACGTTTGAATTGTCTTCCCTGAGGGCAGTGAGATGGAATAAATGTGGCCAGAAAGTCCCCCAGCAAAGAGGTATGCACCGTCAAGAGTGGCAGCAAGCGGAGCCACTGGTTCAGGGAGAGGGAGGTGGTTGAAGACCGCGGAAGACCACCAGTTATAGAGGTTGATTGAGCCTGCACCGGTGGCTGAGATATGGGAGGCTGCAATGAGGCCCTTTCCAGCAAGGGTGAGGCCTTTCGGGGGTGATCGGCTTCCAGTGAAGTGAGCTATGATGGCACCTGAGTAAGGATCATACGCAATAATGGGGCCATCAGGGGAGCTAGTCAGGACAATTTCCGGCAAAAAGGATGCCATTTTCAGGTAGTACTATACAACAACTAACATGGAATAAAAGGAAGGGTCACGAGAAGATGATTTCGAGACCTTGAAAACAAGGTGCTTGCAGTCATCTAACTTGGCTGCTTATCCTTTATTACAAGCTGGTTGGTTATAAATTTGTTATGGTTTTATTTCCATAAAATATATGATACTAATTAATGATCTTGGTAGCCTTATCTTGGAGTTCTAAGAGACTCGAGTACCTGGCGATATCACTGCCCTTTAGCTTCCTCAAGTAATGTTGCTCTTCCTTCTGCAAGTCTGCTGACCAATATCACTTCCATGAAAAACTCACCGGTCATCACAAACCCAGATCAGGGCTTACAAGCATGGTGTAAGTGAAAAAGTACTCCAGTCCAATGCCTTTGTTAGTTTCTGAGAAGAGTGTCAGCAAAAAGTTTTCCTCAGAAAATGCTTCTATGAGTTGTAAACAACTTGTCATTTAAGAAGGAATGAGACAGCTTTCGATACCTCTTGTAGATCACATGTCAAGTGTGGATACTCCCAGCTTGTTCAGATTCTTCTTCTGCATGAATCATGTGAACTAGGATTTGCGGTCTGAGCTCTGACAGGGCTGCAGGTAAAAAGCAGGAATCCCTGAGCTGAAGTCTGAGTTAATCACCTGGCTAAAGAGGTTTTATTACTATCACTCGCTAGTTCGATCAAAACCGTCTCCATATTCATCAGCCACCATATATTTAAGTGTTAAAAGACAAATTTGGCTGGACATACCTGGAATGGAAGGTCCCAAGTTCAAATCCTGGCCATAATCTGAGACACAATTCTTAACACAATTTTTGAACCCTTGTTTTGATTCAAAACTATTACCATTCATATTCAAGACCTGGCAACCATACTATACCAGAAATAATAAAGGAAGAAAGTCTACAATCAATCATAAAAAGGAAATCAAACTTAAGTCATTTCAAGTCCTGTGATCACAAGAACTTGAATGTGCCAAGGCTCGAATTTACCTACTACGGCTCTGTTTTGTTGCTGAGACGCTAGTGGAGAAGAAAAAAAAGCAAACACTGGAAGTTATATGGAGAAGAATCATATCTTCATAATATGAAGTCAACAAGAAGAATGATATCTGTTTTAGATCCATCCCCAATGTGGAGCTGCGTTCATTTCTTTGGTGTATAATGTTCCAAGTACTGATTGAATTAGAAGGAAAGTACACAAAATTGATTACAAATATCCTAGAAGAAACCATATCTGGGTGAGATACATAATTTACAAAACCCAGTTTCGATACACAATTTTGTGAATCAAGAATGCTGCTAAGGCTTCCTCCCAATGGGTATGTTGATGACATTGCAGCATCATTGTTGAGTTGAAAAACAAAGTTGGCAGCAAGGAAGCTGGAGTGGTTAAAATCCACGGAGTATTTTCTGTATCAAGATTGCTAAAATGCTGCCCATGGATATATTGATTACATTGACCACATCATTGTTGAGCTGCAAAACAGAGTAGGCAGTAAGAAAATCTGTGGGAGTGATTTAAAAATCGGGAATAGAGCAGCTAAGAGAGAGCTGGCACAACGTGATCTGAGGTGCTAATATAGAACTGCAAAACATATGTATAACAGCTCCAAACCACTCAATGAATCTGGTAAACCATACCATATACCATCATCAATTGTCACTCAGTCATGACCCTGACAACTAGGACCGAACCAAATTCCTCCCAGCTCTACTACAAACTGATTAGAATAGATTCAATTTCTTTTATAATGAGGAATCCATCTTCATGGCAAGACATTTATCCTGGGTGCAGGTGAAGCAAACCCCAGTTGATATGAATTTGCACCTCTATCCAATACTACTTGAATACCAGAGAGCCTTGAACTTGGAATTCGGGTTCATTGTCAGAGGGCACTACTTCTCAGCCACACCCAGGGAGGTGTTTAGAATATATACAATCATGTAGAGAAAGTGAAATTGCAAGGGATGTACACAAATCCAGTTGTTATTGAAATGGTTGCTTACCCATCGAAATCCTTCCTTCCCCTGGAGTGCAGCACCTATAAAGCTCTCACCAAGGTTAGCAATCTGAGCAGCTACTACACATATTACTGCTTCCACTGCATCAATCTATTTCAAAAACAAAAAAATTAAATAAAAGTCTTAGTGTATTCCTAGAATTATAAGGTTGAACTGTTGACAAAACGAAGGATGTAAAACCCACATTCAGCACATAACAAAATTTCTGTTTCTTTGCCAACTTATCAAGATATAAAGAATTTCAACTGAATTATCTGTACTGCATCTTTGGGATTTCAGGAACTTCTTGATTAAGACAGCAAGAACCAATAATAAAGACTAATCACATAAACATAGCAGCAACTGAGCTGAATCTGTTTAGTTGTTTGCAAGCAGAAACTGTTTAATTCAGGAATTGGCATGAGTAAACAGTTAAGGGCATGACTATTAATCATTTAAAACAGTTAAGAACAAGGGTATTTTTTACATTTAAAACATTCTGTGTTGATCACCCAAGAAAAGGCATCTGTGCATTGTTCATTTTCTATTATGTTTTATTTCTCTGCACCTAGAAGATAAAAGTTTATATTATAACTATACCATCTTAAAGACCTTTTACATTTTACATCCAAGTCAAAGACAGACTTCTCAATTTTATTCACCCAATGGAAATTGCAGGTCAATTGTAAAACCTGAAAACCCGTTTCCAACTTTCTATGTTTTAGGTATTCTTGAGGGTGAAATAGTAATGATGATGAAGGACAACCAAAGCAAAGACTTCATGGGTGCAGGGGCACACTGCATGCAAGAATGTTAATGAAATATGATTCACAAATTTTTTGAAATAAAGTACATTGATTCTTAGAGGTTTTGAATGCCTATTTGTAATAAATAAAAAAAAAAAATGCCCATTTGCAACAAAGATTTGCATTGTCTTCTGTTTCTGAAAATGGAAAAAATGAAAATGACAGGAAAACATGTTTGGAGGCACATTTCTGATAACTATCTTAAAAAATAATACCCTTCAAAAGGATCAATTTAGGAAGCATCAAATAGAATTTTTCTTGTTTTGAAAAAACGAAAGCATTTTAATGAGGCAGAGACCCCTTGAGGGTTGGCTCAAGGGGCAAGGGTTAAGGGTGGGAATGCAGGAGATTCCAGGCTCAAGTCCAAACATGGGAAAAAAAACTAAATGATACTTTTGCCTATTGGTGAAAAAAAAATGAATTATGGATGGTGAATCGGTCATTAAAATGACAATGATGATGCTATTATCTGTAAAAACAGATCATGACCAACTGTGGGTTAACATTCATAATATACCAGAAAAGAATGGACATGTTCATATCCACAGCAGCTACCAAACTGGTATTATCAGGGATAACAAAATACAACCTTAGGCATTTTATTGAGAAAAAAGAAAATTAGGTACAAAGTGTGATACTGCAATTACAAGGGCATTCCAGTTTCTTTTAGAAACTGAAAGACAAGTTGAAGTTTCTCGCATCTCAGCTGCTGCTAATAATTACCAATTCATGCTTATCAGGGTGACAAGCCAACCCAACGCAACCCAACAAGAAGAGACAAGAATGTGGAGCAAACTACATGCTATATGTCCTATAAATATGTGTGTATAGAGAGAGAGAATAAGTAATACCTGACCCATGAGACAACCAACAAAAGCAAGAAGAATTGATGCTAAAAGTCCAGCAGAGGTTCCCTCAGCACTTACAGCCCCTTCTGTTCCTCTTGGAACTATCTTCAATGTTGTAACTAGGTACCTGCCCCCAAGCACCAGCTTCAAATATTCAGGTTTGGATTTTGCAATAGAAAATAAAGAGAGAACTTCTAATAAAAATAGGAATAGAAGCATAGTAATTAATGAGATCGTGTTTCTAAAATATGTAGGTTTTGTTTTGATTGAAGAGTATAAAAAACTAGGAGCATATCTATCCTACACTGATCAAGTTGAATATCTACAAACCAGACATGTTACATCATGCACAAGGATTAACAATCCTAAATTGCAAATTATGGATTTGTTAACTTAAAACAACTAATGTTTTTTCCACTTACGAAAACTAGAGGTGGCAAACAATAGTGTCATCGTCCATCTATTTTTCATTCCACTTCATTGCTGCTATTTCATTATTACTTAAAGGTCAAAATTTCTTGCCAGCACCAACAAAAGTAGGAATCCTATTTCTTTTATGCAGGAGCACTGACGCATAGAACATTTTTTTATTATCATAGTTGTACAAACCAAAATCAACATAATGTCATGGTGGGGGGGAAAATGCTCCAATTATCATGGTTATCAGAAGCACCAGTAGGCCGAAGGCCCACTTCCATACATCACATCCATGAGAAGCAGGAAACACAAGGCTTCTAAATTAGTCGAGAGAGCACAATAAGGAACAACACTCATTCATACTTCTTATGTTAATCAATACAGTAACATTCAGTGGTTGTGTTTTAAGAATGCACAACTGGCATTATGATTGTCAAAATACTGAAATCTCATCTTTCTTTTATAGGAATGACAGTAAGTGTTAAGATTTGAAACAATTCCTAGGGTGTAACTCAGGAGCAGTGCCCTTTGGCAATGAACCAGAAGTCGTTCAAGCCTATATCATTTGAGATTTGTTTTGCCTGCAGTTGGGATTAATGCCTCACTGTTGGGGTGGATTCCCCATTATTCAAAAGACAGAAAGAGAGGGAGAGAGAGATTATTAAGCAAACAAACTAATTCAATACTTCTTTTTGTTGATTGGCAAGAGACACCAACCTAAGTTAAAACAAAAAATGATCATCTCTAATATCATATTTGATTATTTTTCAAACTCATAGTGACAATCATAGTTTTTTCTTTTTAATTTTTCCATTAATATCTTTTTTCCCTATCTTATCCCATCCGGTTGTGGTAGAAACACCACGGACCAGTTGCATTTCTAGTTCAGCCTTCGGTCAGCATTTAAAACACTGGCTACAATGCAAAGTTATCATTCCAAAATTTGTAAAGCCAATTATAACACCATAGAAGGTAAGAAGAAAAGGACAATTATAATGATTATCAGGGCATGTAGAGTGTTAAATGTTTGGAGCATCCATCCACCTAATAATAATGATGTGAAAGTAGGAGGATAATAAGGATGAGGTCACTTATCAAAAAAAAAAAAAATTAATAATAAGGATGAGGTCGAGAATGAGGAGATGATAGAATATCTTAAGATATGTGGTTCCCTGTTGAAACACATTGGAGCAAGGAGCAAAACCCCCAACTCTCCACCCCCAACCAAAAAATTACAAGGTTAGTTTGTGCTCTTTTTATTTTTACTTTTCTATTTAGTGATATTTTGACAAAAGAAGAGAAGGTGATTTTCCCACACAAACAAAACCAAACCCTACTTTCGTAAATTTTGTGCGGCTATGTAATTGATATCAAACCAAATAAAAATAACTTTGAATTTTGGTAAGCAATCAGAAACTACATCAACAATATGATTTGCAGCAGGAAAAAACAAATTTAAAATTTCTTCTATCTTAAAAACTTTCCATTCATCGATAACTAATCGAGAGAAACTAGTGGTAATGCTAAAAGGAGAGTGCCTAAACATCAACACAGCAGAAATGCATTACTTACGTTGTTTTCCCATATGCCTTGCCTATCTCACTTGAGACGGTATCACTCAGTTTAGTACAGAAACTGGCAACAAATCCAAGTTGCCAAAGCCGCAAAAATGCCTCTCCCCCTACCCCATATATGGAAAGAAAAGCACAAACACAACCAGCAGCACTAGAACCAATAACACTACCAGGCCCTCTTCTTCCTTTCCTCTTCTCAGCAACCCCTTGAGCCTCTTTCTGTGCCATTTTCACCTTTGTGGCTGCCGTCCCCTAACAGATACACCCAAATGATCGCCATCAAGTACTAGACAAGAATTGGAAATGCAATCACTTACCAATAAATTCTCCAAATTAAATTTAAAAAACATAATGATCTGATGTCAACTTTCAACAACTGGAATATGGAAATGCAGTTTCAGTGACCCTCTTCATTGAACCACCCAGTAGTACTTCCACTAAGCAGTACTCTCTAACAATGTCATGAAAAAATGATTGTGATCCAAAAACGGGTCCTACTTAGTAAATTACATGTAATAAAATCAGCCGGATTGGATTATTTCAGCCATTTGATTCAAAATAAGAGGAAGCCTCTGAGAATGTTCTTAAAAAAGGGGGGAAAAGACGACACAAGAATGTGACTCACATTGTTAAAACTCATCTAATCAAATTGAGCTTCCCTAAACTAGGCATATTGAGTTTGAGCTTTCCCATGGTGGGTGTCTATTCTTTTCATTCGATATGGTGCTAAAATAGCATAAACTACCACCACTCCATGGAGAATGGTGGAGAGCTCAGTGGAGAGCAGCCAGACCCAAAAACTGCAATCACTCATAAATGAACTCTCAGAAATGGACAACAATCAAAACACAAAACCCTAATCACACAACTAACAGATTGATTTTGACCTACAATGACACAATTCACCAACGCAATCACCAAGTCGCAACTTCAACAGAACAGACAATCAAAACCGATAATGGAAATTAAAAATAAATAAATAAAATTATACAACAAGGTAATTAATTTTAACCTACGATATCATAATAAAAACTACAAAAACAAAAACCAGAATGAAAATTGGAAAAATAAATAAATAAATAGAAATGTTAGCCATTATCTACTGGGCAAATTGAAACACTTCTCTCTAACTTTTGAAAATGAAAATCAAATCGCATTTGATTTTTTCTTTCAAGAAGAAAGAAAGGTACTTTCAAAGATCAACGAAGACCCTTAATTCCCAATTAAACCTTAAAAAAATGGCCCGATTTAAGCATGGAATACCAAACCCAGCTCAAAAAGATTAATTAACATAATAACATAAAAATTATATACATAAAAAAACTAAATGATTCGACTTACAATAACGAAGTATGTAGCCACGAGCAGAAACCCAGGTGATCCAAAGGCGCGCCATGTCAGCGTCCCGAGCAAGAAGGCGGCGGCGATGCCGGAGAGCGAGAGGCCGGAGACGAGGATCGGAGCGCCGGCAATGAAGATGAGGAAGTTGTTGAGAAAAGCCGACTTCCACGTGGCGGGCGACGATTGGATGAGAGCGATGGCTTCCGAAACTGCCCCCCTAAATCCAGGGACAGGGTTAGGGAGAGCCTTGGCGGTGAGAGGCATTTTGGGGAATTGGGGACTGATCCGGGGGTAGAGAAGTCTTTTGGTAGAAGGTGTGTGGTGGAACTGTTGGAGTGGGATCGGAGGAAATCTGAAAAGAGTCGTTGAGAGTGCCATTTTTCTCCGGGTTTGAGAAGCGTATTGAGTTTGAGTGTGGAGTAAGCAAGGAGTAGTATGTAATATTGATGGATTCTGTCCACTTTTTTGGTAATTTTGTAATAGTGAATTCTCATCCATATTTCTAATTAGTTCCATAAAATAATGGAAAATGGATTCCCTAAAATCATACGCTTTTGTACATGGTAAAACCCAAGTACCTCATTTTAAAAATATACATACATTTAATTTTAGTTGAATAATTCCTTCGTTCAACCTAATTTGGGTTTAAATTTTATATATAAAGATGAGAATGGAATGAGTTTTTTCAAGTTTTCGTCTCTAATAGAATAAATTTAAAATTTAAATAAATAAATTAGTGGTGAGTTTGATATTTTTTTAAAATCGAAGACATGTTTGGGGTGGATGCGAAAATTGTCTTATCATGCCCTGTCTCTATTATATATAAAATTATTTTTTAAATTTAATTTAATTTAATTTCTTATTTTTATATATGTAGTAATAATCATAATAAATAATAACAATGATAATACTTTTTAATAAAATAAGTTATAAGAAATTATAATATTTTAATCACTTATAAAATAAAATTATTTAATGAAATTAATATTTTTAATGATTTTTAAAAAATAAAAAAAAAATTCAAAAAACATTTAAGCTGGTCAAAGGGGCAAGTATGAAAAATAACATGCCTACCCCGTATCACCTCGTTTATTTTTTTAATGGAACGATGATAAAAATATGATCAGAGGATAAAATATTGAATAGTTGGTACACATGTTGTGACATAATTGGTGGACACAATGTGACATAGGGCCGTAAGTTTCAAATTACTCATAGTGGCTATTACACATTATCATTAAATTATATGATCAACATTTTTAAGGGTTATTGAACCATCCTTCATCCTCCATAAAGATAATATCATACTTATGACATAAATAAATAAATAAAAAGAAAAAGAAAAATTAAAGACAAAATATATTTTATCAAAATTCTTATGTTTCTTTAAATGTATTTATTTTATAAATTAAATAATTTTGTTATAAAATATAAGATTCTGTACTACTATGATAACTTGTGGATGATCATCCATAAATATCTTGTATAACTCCTTATAAAAGGGAGAGATCTCTAATGAATTTTAATAGAGTTTTCTTGTGCATTCTATTATCTTCCTACATTCTAATTTCTTTTTCTTATTCTCTTCTCCTTTCACTTTATAATTTTACAACACGTTATCAGCACAAATAGTCTCTACAAAAGAAATAAGAAAGACGTTATTCTCTTTAAAGAAATAGAAAGATGTTTTTCCTTTCAGAGAAATAGAAAGAATTTATCTCTTATTTTTCACAAAAAGGTATGTGATAAACTTATATCATGATTTTCTATTTTATTACCTTGTGATTTTTTTTTCATTTATTTTATTCGAATACATAAATATTACAATCCCTATAACCAGAAGTTATGAGATAAATTATAAATATGGTAAATTCATAACCAGAAATTATGAAAAATATGTATAATCCCTATAACCAGAAGTTATGGGATAAATTCATAACCAGAAGTTATGAAAAATATGTATAATCCATATAACCAGAAGTTATGGGGTAAATTATAAATTATGGTGTAAATTCATAACCATAAGTTATGAAAAATATGTGCAATTCCTATAACCAGAAGTTATAGGGAAAAATTACAGAATTACAAAATTATAGATACATGACCAGAAGTTATGTATATGATCCCTAATTATTTATTTTTAATTATACGGTATAATTGGAAGTTATACCAAACAATATTATAGCCAGAAGCTATAAAATAAATAAATGTTCATAACCTGAAGTTATGTACAAATCTACATAATGAAAGTTCATAACCCGAAGCTATGCACAAATCTACTTAATGAATAGTTCATAGCCTGAAGCTATATACAAATTTATATATATAAAAAAAAAATAGTTCATAGCCTGAAGCTATGTACAAATTTAAATATTTTCTTGTTCTGACAAAATAATCATGGCCTGAAGCTATGAAAGATATTAACTTTTAATTTCTTTAATTTATTTTAATTATATTGTGTAATTAGAAGTTATACATAAATAGTTCATAGCCTGAAGCTATGTACAAAATTGAATATTTTCTTATTTTGACAAAATAATCATAACTCAAAGTTATGAAAAATATTGGATTTAATTTTTATTTCATACTCATTTATTTTTCACAACAGGAATTATGGAAAACAATTTTTATTAACAATTGTTTCATAGCCAGAAGTTATGCATACAATTTCTAATTCTCTTGTATAACCAGAAGTTATTCAAAACAAAATTGTCAATGAATCTTGGAGCTATGATCAAAGAAGGAAATCAAGCATCCCTGTAGGATCGCGCAAAAACACTGATTTTCCTTCGTCATCATCTCCATGAAGGTTTAACAAAAATGAGCTTTTGATGAGAAATCACCAGTCTCGTCCAACTAGATTTGAATCATTCCCTAAAGTGAATGCAATATTGTCCCAAACTCGTAGACAGTGATGAGGATGTGGTCGTGGAAGAAATCCCCGATACTATAGTTCTTATAGTAATAATTCACCAAATTCTCAGGAAAGAAAAGTCTCATTGCACCACCAGAAGTGGAATAATACTGAGGTAAAACAAGAAAATGGGAAGTGTTTACAAGATAAACCTCCTAAGAACCATGAGAATAAGTGTTATAGATGTGGTATGAAGGGGCATTGGTCGTGTACCTATCGTATGCCCAAACATTTGGTCGACCTTTACCAAACATCAATAAAAGAAAAGGAAGTTCAAATGAACAACTATGTACCTAGAAGATGCATAATTTTTTTAATTTTGTTATATAACCAGAAGTTATATAAATATTATTATTCATAACCCGAAGTTATGAAAATAAGAAAATTAATATTTTTTGTACTAATCAAAGGTTATGCCAAAGTTGTTAATGTGTACTTTCTTATAGCTAAAAGCTATAGAGAACGAAATTGTTAACTAACAATTTTGTACAACTTTATGAATTTTATATAACCAAAAGTTATAATGAAATATATTATAGCCTGAAGCTATGATAACAAGCATATAGATAATATTTACATATTATCAAAATATTAATATTTTGTATATGAAGTTATACAAATAGGAAAGTGTTTGATAGTTTTTATAAATTTCTATTATTAGAAGTTATACTGTTATTAGTAGAAAATTTTACATGTAGATGTGGAATTTTGGATTGCATGATATTTTTATATTAGAGGTGGTAGTTTGAAATATTTTTTTTTTTATTCTAGTTGTTTAATACACAATAATATTTTGATTTAGAAATTTGAGATTCTTTGGATACATGTGAAATATATCACTTGGTCATATGATTAATAAATTGATTTTGCATGTCAATTTTCTTTAAGATATGTTTTTATGATTAAAAAATTTTGAGTTATATAAAATAATATATATTATTGCATGTTGCCACATACAGTATTTTTATTAATGCAATAATTTCATTATCCAAAATAATTTTGAAATTACAATAGATTCAACTATTGTTCTCAATATATTATGTTATATCTTTACATATATGTTTAGATGGATTTGTAGTATTTCAATTAAAGTTTTGAGACAATAAGATGCTTTCAATCATGATATGTTCTCTTGAAATTTTGATTTATGAATTAATTTTTGTACATTGATTTAGATCATAATAATATTTTGAATAAAATTATTGATCTATCACTACAATTACTTTGATTATTGAAATACTTCCTCGTTATTTCATGTATAAATGTTCCACACTTACAAAATCAAATGTGTGAGATTACTTAAGAAATATATAACTTCAAATTATCTTTTCATTTTTTTTTATTGTGTTATATATACTCTCATTGCTTTTACACAACTTATTATGTCATCATCAATGACTAATATTTTTTCATTGATTTTAACTCTTTCTCTATGATAATATTTCTTCGACTCTATAAAGACAAAGTCTTTAAAACAATGTTTTATGACTTGTTACTTTGATAAAACTCTTGTCTCATTCATTGCATAACATTGATGACAAACAATGTTAATACTATATTGGGTGATAGAAACCTGATTAAAGGCTCCAGAAGAGCTTATACTATGTCAATAGTAGTATTTGATTCTATATGATGACACTTTATATGATGATAGATCCAGAAAAATCTTTTAAGGCCAACTTGGTCCCTAGGGGTAAAAGATCATATGGATGTACATTATAAAACCAGAAGTTTTTATTTAGTGACCTATACACTTAAAAAGTAGAATGACTTGTTGTGCAAATTATCATTTTAATGAGACAATTGTCTCGCCGTTAGGGGGAGAAGAGCCAGTTCCAGAAGAATGACGTGAAATTATTTGGAATGCATTGACTTTGACTCATCTTGATCCTCATACAAATCAATGTGAACTAGAAGTTCAAAGGATCACTCATTTGCAAAATCTTGCAAATCAATTACAAGATGCATTCATTGATACAAAGAAAGTGATAAAGTCATATATCCCGGCTGCAAATACTCTAACACGGATTGATGTCCCTATAGGACAGTTAACAAATTAATCTAAGATACGCTTGAAGCGTGGTAGACCTGTTGGCTCAAATGATGTAACTCTTCGAAAGAAGAGTACCCAAGAAAAACTTGGCACTCTAAAAGAGGCCATAAAAAATAACTGATCAATTTAAAATTGATAAAATCTATAGCCCTAGAAGAGGCACAAATAATACAAGAAGCCTCTGAAGAGGCACATATATTGAACAAGAAGCCCTTGAAGAGGCACATATTGAATGAGAAGCCCTTGAAGAGACACAAGTACCTGAAAATTGTGAGATCTCAGTAAATTATGTATACACGGGAGAAAAATGGGATCAAAATAATATTATTTTCACTTTCCAAGTGGTCTCCATAAGAAATGATGAAGATCCTGAACCACGAAATGTGGAAGAATGCTGACATAGAAATGATTGGCCAAAATGGAAAGAAGTTATACAAACAAAGTTAAACTCATTAACAAAATGAGAAGTTTTTGAACCTGTAGTTCAAACACCTGAAGATGTAAAACTTGTTGAGTACAAATTAGTATTTGTACGAAAACGCAATAAGAATAATGAGATCATAAGATATTGTTAGCCCAAGGGTTGTCCTAATCGGCTTTTGATGATAACAAACCATGGCTAAGTGACTAATTGGTTTAAATGTTTAAGAATCTCAAGTATAAACTTGAAAATTCATCAAAGAACCAAATAGATACAAGATCAAGACGCTTGGAAGACTTGTGATCATAGGAAACTAATGTAAGATGAATGCATGAGTGCACTTAGGATTTTCATATGTTTCATGCATCTTAGAAAACTCGGTTTATTATTTAAAACTTCGATTTCATTAAAACTCGAGTTTCTAACTAATGTACCTTAGGCAAAATATTTTATAATTGGCTTAATAATTTACCTAAAGACCTTGCCTAAGTGTTAGAAAAGAAAGGAATAAAAAAAATAGGTTTTCGGGGCCAAAAAGGCTCAACCGGTCGAGGCTATGGCCAACCGGCTCAACCGGTTGAGGAACCGGTCGATCGATTGTGGTCGTCCAGTCGAGGACCGGTCGAGGGAGGTCAAAAACCTTCTCTCTCTCCCAGTAGCCTTCTCTTCCCGGTCGAGGTGTTTCTCTTACCGGTCGAGGTCCGGTCGAGGTCCGGTCGAGGATCGGTCGAGATCCGGTTGAGGCAACGGTAACCTGTCATGCATTAAATGCTCCAACGGCTAGTGAATCGGTCGACCCTAGCTCGACCGGACGAGGTTACTTTTTGCTATTTTTTACTCCCGAGCTTAGAAACCTATAAATTGAGAGCTCCACTTCAATTATTGATAAGAGAACACTTGCATTCAATAGCCTATCTACCTGTTCTTGATCAAAAAGCTCTCATTTCTTTCATAGTGCATTAAATCACCACTTGCATATCCTTTAGTGCACTCTTGTGTGTCATCCTAGCCTTGTCTTGTATTTAAGCTATCCTTAAGCTAGGTTGAGGGATTATATCTTGTAAAAATCTGAGTGTTAAAGCCTTCAAGAGGGTTAAATCTTGAAGAGGTTGTGTAAGAGCCCATTGGAGCCGGAATGCAAGTGTAAGAAGATTGGAAGCTTGGTTGAAGCTTCAAGTTAGTGGAACCCTCACTCGGTTAGGAGGTTAAGGAGAGTGGACGTAGGCAAGGAAGTGCCTAACCACTATAAACCCGAGTTTGAATTCTCTAAACTCTATCTTTTTACTTTGCTTATATTTTGTTTAAATTTGTTGTGAATGAAAAGATTTTAAAAACCCAATTCACCCCCCCTGTTGGGTGTTTTTCTTAACTAAGCATAGCCTTTGTTTTCTCAATTGGTATCAGAGTTAGATTTTTTTTTTTAAGACTTAATCGTCTAAGAGGAAATGACTATTCCATCAAGCTCATCCCAAACTGAAATTTTTTCAAAACATAGAGCTCCATTCTTTACGGGAACCGACTATCCCTATTGGAAAACTAGAATGACTTGGTATTTGCAATCTACTGATTTAGATGTATGGGATGTCATTAAAGATGGCCCAACTTTTCCCATTAAACTAGTGGATGGAGTTTTGGTTCCAAAACCCAAGCAAGAATGGAATGAGCTTGATAGAAGAAACTTTCAATTAAATGCTAAAGCCGTTTTTATTTTGCAATGTGTTATGGATAGAATTGAATATAATAAAATATGTCAATGCAAATCGGCTAAAGAAATTTGGAGGTTGCTTGAAATAACTCATGAAAGAACTAATCAAGTGAAAGAGTCAAAAATCAATTTACTTGTTCATAACTATGAATTGTTTTCAATGAAAAAAACTGAGACTATTGTTGAAATGATTACTAGGTTCACCGACATTGTCAATGGTCTTGAAGCTTTAGGAAAAACCTACAAGGAATCTGAGAAGGTGATGAAGATATTGAGGTATCTCCCATCAAAGTGGCATACCAAGGTCACCGCAATTCAATAAGCAAAAGACTTAACTAAGCTACCCATGGAAGAGCTCATAGGGTCATTAATGACATATGAGATCAATTTGACAAAGAAGCTACAAGAGAGTGAAGACAAAAAAGAAGAAGAGCATAACCCTGAAAGCTACAACCAAGGAAGAAGAAGATGTTGAAGAAGAAAAGCCAAGTGATGAAGATGATGATCTAGCCCTCATCACAAGAAAGCTCAACAAATACATGAGAAGTGAAAGACTTAGAGGAAGGAAATTCACCTCTAGAAGGGATCCTTCTAAAAAAGAATCTTCATCCCATGGTGACAAGGAAAAATGGGAAGTGAAAAGATATTTGACATGCTTCAAGTGCAAAAAACCGGGACACATCAAATATGATTGTCCTCTTTACAAGGGTGAAGCCAAGAGAAGAATGAAGAAGGCAATGATGACCACTTGGAGTGAAAGTGAAGAATCCTCCGAAGAAGAAAATGAGAAGGAAGTGACAAATATGTGCTTCATGACAATAGATGATCTAGATGAGGTAAACTCTAACTATAGTGATGAAGATATGCATGATGTTTTTGAATAATTATATGAGGATTTTGAAAAACTTAGTTTGAAAAATAATTTTCTTAAAAAGAAAATTCAAGAACTTGAAGAAGTGAAAGAAAAATTTTCAATTATTGATATATCTAAAACTCATCTTGAAAAAGAAAATGAGATTTTGAAAAAGAAAAATGAATGGTTAACCTCTTCTCTTTCAATTTTCTCTTGTGGACAAAAATCTTTTGAAATGATCTTAGCTAGCTAAAAATATGTCTTTGACAAACAAGGGCTAGGATTCAAATCATCAAAAAATCAAAAGTATTTTAAAAACTACTTTGTAAAAGAATCCGCAAGTGCAAGTCCTTCCACCATTTGCAATTTTTGTGGAAGAGGAGGACACATTAGTAGTACATGTCCCTTAAGAAATGGTTCTCAAAAGACTTCAAATGCTAAAGCTAAAAAGGTTTAGGTTGAGAAATCCAAGGTCACTAACCCTCAAGGACCCAAAAAGATATGGGTACCTAAATCAACTTAAATTTTATCTTGTAGGGATCAAAGAAGGATAAGTGGTTCTTGGATAGTGGATGCTCAAGACACATGACCGGGGATGAATCCAAGTTTGCTTTCCTTACAAAGAGAAAGGGAGGATACGTTACCTTTGGAGACAATTCAAAAGGAAGGATCATTGGTCAAGGCAACATTGGTAATGACACATCCTCTCTTATTGAAAGTGTTTTATTAGTGGATGGTTTAAAACATAATCTTTTGAGCATAAGTCAACTTTGTGACAAAGGTTTTAAAGTGATTTTTGAAGCATCTCATTGCATCATCAAAAATATTCAAAATGATAAAACCATCTTAATGGGCCATAGATGTGATAATGTTTATGCAATAAATATTTCAAAATATGATGGCCATGATAGATGTTTTTCAAGCATGTATGATCAAAGTTGGTTGTGACATAGGAGGTTGGGACATGCTAACATGGACCTCATTTCCCAACTCAACAAAGATGAACTTGTTAGAGGCCTTCCCAAAATAAATTTTCAAAAAGACAAAGTTTGTGAAGCTTGTCAAATGGGAAAGCAAATCAAAAACTCTTTTAAAAACAAAAATTTCATTTCAACAACTAGGCCTCTTGAATTGTTGCATATAGATTTATTTGGCCCCTCTAGGACACCAAGCCTTGGAGGAAAATCTTATGCTTTTGTTATTGTGGATGACTTCTCTAGATATACTTGGGTCTTATTTTTAAGTCAAAAGAATGAAGCTTTTTATGAGTTTTCAAAGTTTTGCAACAAGGTTCAAAATGAAAAAGGTTTTACAATTACTTGTATAAGAAGTGATCATGGGAGAGAATTTGAAAATATTGATTTTGAAGACTATTGCAATGAGTATGGTATTAACCACAACTTTTCGGCTCCTAGAACTCCTCAACAAAATGGGGTAGTTGAAAGGAAAAATAGAACTCTTCAAGAAATGGCTAGAACCATGCTAAATGAAAACAATTTACCAAAATACTTTTGGGCCGAAACGGTTAACACTTCTTGTTATGTTTTAAATAGAATTTATTTAAGGCCTATTATTAAGAAAACTCCATATGAGTTTTAGAAAAACAAGAAACCCAACATTAGCTATTTCAAAGTCTTTGGGTGCAAATGCTTTATATTAAACACCAAAGACAATCTTGAAAAATTTGATGCAAAATCGGATGTTGGAATTTTTCTTGGTTACTCAACTTCAAGTAAAACCTTTAGAGTTTTTAACAAAAGAACCATGGTTGTTGAGGAGTCGATTCATGTTATTTTTTATGAATCTAACAATTCTCTCCAAGAAAGAGAGAGCTTTGATGATGATTTAGGCTTGGAGACCTCCATGGGAAAATTACAAATTGAAGATAGAAGGCAACAAGAAGAAGTTGTAGAGGATCCCAAGAAAGAAGAATCACCTTTGGCACTACCTCCTCCTTAACAAGTGCAAGGTGAATCAAGCCAAGACCTCCCTAAAGATTGGAAGTTTGTCATCAACCACCCACAAGATCAAATTATAGGTAATCCATCTAGTGTGGTAAGAACTAGATCATCTCTTAGAAATATTTGCAATAATCTTGCTTTTATCTCTCAAATTGAACCTAAAAATATAAAAGATGTTATAGTTGATGAAAATTGGATGATTTCCATGCAAGAAGAGTTAAACCAATTTGAAAGAAGTGAAGTATGGGAATTAGTACCAAGACCTCAAAATCAAAGTGTTATTGGAACTAGATGGGTCTTTAGAAACAAAATGGATGAAAATGGCATAATTATAAGGAATAAAGCAAGACTGGTAGCCCAAGGTTTTAATCAAGAAGAAGGGATAGATTATGAAGAAACTTTTGCTCTCGTAGCTAGATTGGAAGTCATTAGGATGCTACTTGATTTTGCATGTTTTAAAGACTTTGTTTTATATCAAATGGATGTGAAAAGTGTCTTCTTAAATGGCTTTATAAATGAAGAGGTATATGTTGAACAACCACCCGGTTTTCAAAGTTTTAACTTTCCTAATCATGTTTTTAGACTTAAAAAGACACTTTATGTGGTTTGAAACAAACACCTAAAGCATGGTATGAAAGATTGAGTGAATTTCTTTTGAAAAATGGTTTTAAAATGGGAAAAATTGACACAACTCTTTTCATAAAAACCAAAGAAAATGACATGCTCTTAGTACAAATATACGTTGATGATATCATTTTTGGAGCTACTAATGTCTCTCTTTGTGAAGAATTCTCTAAATGCATGCATAGTGAGTTCGAAATGAGCATGATGGGAGAACTTAACTTCTTCCTTGGACTTCAAATCAAGCAACTAAAGGAAGGAACCTTCATCAATCGAGCAAAGTATATAAAAAAAGATCTCCTCAAAAGGTTCGATATGGAGGAAGCCAAAACAATGAAGACTCCAATGAGTTCATCCATCAAGCTTGACATGGATGAGAAAGGTAAGCCCGTCAACTCAACTATGTATAGAGGCATGATAGGTTCTTTGCTATATTTGACCGCTAGTAGACCCGATATCATGTATGGTGTATGCTTGTGTGCTAGATTTCAATCTTGTCCTAAGGAATCTCATTTAAGTGCTGTAAAACGAATTCTTAGATATTTAAAAGGGACTATGGACATAGGCCTATGGTATCCTAAGGGTGATAACTTTGAATTAATTGGATACTCGGATGCCATCTTTGCCAGTTGTAAAGTTGAGATGAAAAGCACTAGTAGCACTTGTCATTTCCTGGGACACTCATTTGTTTCATGGCATAGTAAGAAGCAAAATTCGGTAGCTTTGTCTATGGCGGAAGCCGAATACATAGTAGCCGGTTTATGTTGTGCACAAATCCTTTGGATGAAACAAACACTTAGTGATTTCAATTTGATTTTTGAGTATGTTCCTGTAAAATGTGATAACACTAGTGCCATAAACATTTCAAAAAATCTGGTACAACACTCTAGGACTAAGCATATAAAGATAAGACATCATTTTCTTAGAGACCATGCACAAAAGGGTGACATTACACTTGAATTTGTAAGCACAAAAGATCAACTTGCCGATATTTTTACAAAACCCCTAAGTGAAGAGCAATTTGTTGATATTAGAAGACAACTAGGGGTGATTTCTTCATGATCGAATGATTGCTTGATGAATTCTTGTTGATATTACACTTGAATATACCCTATGATTGCGTGAAATTCATATCATATGCATCATATAGAAATAATTCTAAGAAAGAGGTCAAATTTTGACCAAAAATAAAAATTCAAGTGGCATTGGACATAAAAAATTGGGGATTTCAACTGAAAAGGGCAGGGGAAGATCACGAGACAAGAAAATGCAACAAATTTTGGAAAAATTGACGGTTAACCATGATCGTTGACCGTTGACCAGGCGGTCGACCGGTTGAGGAATCGGTCGACGGATTCGTCCGGGCTGGGAATTTAAAAAGCCCCCTCCCCCGACTCGCGTTTCATTTCTCACCTATTCTCCTCCATGGCTTGATGGCCTTTCACATACCTGCTTCTAGAGGCCATTTTCAGTTGGATTTTGGACTGATTGAAGGCTTTGAGTGGATTTTGGGACGCATTTGAGCTAGGGTTTTGATTTGAAACCCAGGGTTTCAGCTTTTGGGAGCGTCTTCTCTCTGCACCGCACGCCTTAGGGTCTGTTCAGCTTCATCTCCGTGCGCCTAGGGCTTCGGGTTGGTGGTTGCTCCTTCCTATTTGTTTTCATTCTCATTTTGACCTTCTCCTTCTCCCTTCAGTTCGTGGATAGCTCCTAGGCGAGAGACGGGCACCTCTAGGGCTCAGGGCAAGCGCCCTGCTGAGCCATCTCAGCCCGAGCAGACGGAGGCTCGCTGAAAGGCGAGGTATGACACGACCCTCTTCAGTTCGATTGAAGTCTATCAGCGCTACAAGAAAAAGTTCGCCCAGAGGAAAGTCGTCCTAGGGAGAAGTGTCAATTTCTTCCAACTTCAGCACTTCGGGTTTGAAGGACTATTCGGTCGGATGGGATGACTGCCAGTTGTGACGATTTCTGAGCCGATCTTCTCGACTCTGGTGCGGGCTTTTTATTCCCGGGCGACCTATGGGCTTGGAGGACCTGTATTGTCCACTATGAGGGGAGTTGAGATTAGATTGAGTCCCGAGAGTATTTGCCTCATTCTCGACATCCCTTCAGTTGGACTCTGAGTGTATGAGGCCAAGGCATGGCCCACTGTGCGGGATTCGAGCCTAAAGAGGCTATTCAGAGGTTGTGCGGACTCACAAATGCCCAGGGGATGTGCAAACCATCAGCACACAGCTTGACCGTGCCCAGCCGAGTCCTTCACCACATGATATGCTCCATTTTATTGCCACGTGGAGGACATCGAGACGAGGTCTCCTACCTTAAGGCATTTATTATGGACTCGATCCTCACCGGGAGACGGATTCACGTGGATATCTGATTATGATGCATATGATCTCCTACGTTGAGAGCACGACACGAGTACTCCCCTACAATCGCTTCCTTACCCGAGTATTCAAGGATGTCGGGGTTGACTTGAGTAGAGAAACGGATTTCGAGGCCCCCATTAGCTATGACACATATGATGAGCAGTCTTTGGGGCGCATGTAGTTCGAGAAGGCACCCGATGGCTCCTGGGTTAGGAAAGCTGAATGACAGGCCCGGGGACAGGATCAGATGTGGAGCAGAGGAGGAGGCCGAGATCAGAGAGATGGAGGATGGGTTAGACCCTCAGAGGGACTTTGAGCAGAGAGGGCCCGAGCTTGACATTCCGCTTCCACCTCAGTCAGAGGGCATTCATGTTGAGACTACCTTCTCAGAGCCTATGATGACTGAGTCGTCTTTCACAGCAGGACCATCATCTCAGCCATCATTTATTGAGCTACCATCTCAGGCACCTCACGCTCCTAATCATGCGCCTTGGATGGATGTCTCCGTTCAGATCAGCTCCCTTGGGACTTGTACGGAGGAGCTTGCCTTAGTCCATGACTCTCGCTTCTACTCTATGGAGGAGCACATGGATCAGTATCAGACTGGAGTCACTTCTCGGTTTGATCACTTCCAACAACGATTTGAGCGCATAGAGGAGCGTATGTATCAGTAGCAGGCTACATTTGAGCATCTCCAACAGAGCATTGATCGTATTGAGAGTCATCAGGCGAATCAGCATGAGGAGATGATGGCTTACCTCCGCTCTGTGTTTCCTCCTCCACCCCCTCAGCCTTGAGACTATCTAGACATCCCCCTTCGTTTCTTTTTTATGTTGCTAAAGGGGGAGAAATTTATAGGATCTAGGAGACCCCCATGCATGTCATTGTCATCATAGTCATATCTATCTTGTTTGTACATGTGAGGTTTCATTTCCATATATATATGATATGATATTTTTATGATCCATTGTTCATTTTCGTGTTTTACATTGCTTCCTATTAAAAATCGTTTGATTGATCCATGATTGGTTTGAGGGGGAGATTTTTTTTTCTCCTAGATAACCAAGGTTTGTCATCATCAAAAAGGGAGATTTTAGCCCAAGGGTTGTCCTATCGGGTTTTGATGACAACAAACCATGGTTAAGTGACTAATTGTTTTAAATGTTTAAGAATCTCAGGTATAAACTCAAAAATTCATCAAAGGACCAAACGGATACAAGATCGAGACGCTTGGAAGACTTGTGATCATAGGAAACTAATGTAAGATGAATGCATGAGTGCACTTAGGATTTTCATACGTTTATGCATCTTAGAAAACTCGGTTTATTCTTTAAAAACTTCGATTTCATTAAAACCCGAGTTTCTAACTAATGTACCTTAGGCAAAATGTTTTATAATTGACTTAATAATTTACCTAAAGACCTTGCCTAAGTGTTAGAAAAGAAAGGAATAAAAAAAATAGGTTTTCGGGGCCAAAAAGGCTCAACCGGTCGAGGCTATGGCCAATCGGCTCAACCCAGTTGAGGAACCGGTCGACCGGTTGTGGTCGTCCGGTCGAGGAAGGTCAAAAACCTTCTCTCTCTCCAGTAGCCTTCTCTTCCCATCGAGTTGTTTCTCTTACCGGTCGAGGTCCGGTTGAGGCAACGGTAACCTATCATGCATTAAATGCTCCAACGGCTAGTGAATCGGTCGACCCCTAGCTCGACCGGACGAGGTTACCTTTTGCTGTTTTTGATTCCCGAGCTTAGAAACCTATAAATTGAGAGCTCCACTTCAATTATTGATAATAGAACACTTTGCATTCAATAGCCTACCTACCTATTCTTGATCAAAAAGCTCTTATTTTTTTTTCATAGTGCATTAAATCACCACTTGCATATCCTTTAGTGCACTCTTGTGTGTCATCCTAGCATTGTCTTGTGTTTGAGCTATTCTTAAGCTAGGTTGAGGGATTATATCTTGTAAAAATCTGAGTGTTAAAGCCTTAAAGAGGGTTGAATCTTGAAGAGGTTGTGTAAGAGCCCATTGGAGCCAGAATCCAAGTGTAAGAAGATTGAAAGCTTGGTTGAAGCTTCAAGTTAGTGGAACCCTCACTCGGTTAGGAGGTTGAGGAGAGTGGACGTAGGCAAGGAAGTGTCGAACCACTATAAACCCGAGTTTGAATTCTCTAAACTCTATCTCTTTTACTTTGCTTATATTTTGTTTAAATTTCTTGTGATTGAAAAGATTTTAAAAACCCAATTCACCCCCCATTTTGGGTGTTTTTCTTAACTAAGCATAGTCTTTGTTTTCTCAAATATAAAGTGCGATTAGTAGCACAAGGTTTCTCGCAGAAACCTGGTGTTGACTATGAGGAAACACTCTCTCCCGTCATGGACGCAATCACATATAATTTCTTAATTAGTTTGGTAGTCCCAGAAAGACTAGATATGCGTCTCATGAATGTTATTACAAGTATATTTATATAGATCCATGGATAATGATATATACATGAAAATCCCTGAAGGATTTAAATTGCCTGAAACAAATTGTACAAAGCCTTGTAGCATGTACTCAATCAAGTTACAATGATCCTTGTATGGATTAAAGCACTCTGGATGCATGTGGTACAATCGCCTTAGCGAATACTTGTTAAAATAAGGGTATATGAATAACCTTATATGCCTATGCATCTTCATTAAGAAATCAAAAACCAGATTTGCAATTATTGTTATGTATGTTCATGACTTAAATCTTGTTGGAACTCCTGAAGAGCTCACAAGAACAACAAATCACTTGTAAAAAGGAAATTGAGATGAAAGATCTTGGAAAAACAAAATTTTGTCTCGGCCTGCAGATCGAGCATTTTCCAAATGGAGTTTTAGTACATCAATCAACATACATTAAAAAAGTTTTGAAGTGTTTTTATATGGATAAAACGCATTCTTTAAGTTCTCTAATGGTTGTCTGATCACTTGATGTGAAAAATGATCCATTCCGTCTTTGCGAAAAATGATAAAGAATTACTTGATTCTGAAGTACCATATCTTAGTGATATTGGTGCACTTATATATCTTGCCAATTGTATACATCCAAACATTGTTTTTTCTATCAATTTATTAGCAAGATATAGTTCCGTTCCAACTCGAAGACATTGGAATGGTATCAAACATATATTGCATTATCTTTGCGGAACTACTAATATGAGTCTTTTACTCAAGTGAATCAAAGCAACAATTGCTTGGATATCCAGATGTAGAATATCTTTCATAACCATATAAAGGTAAGTCACAAACATGGTATGTGTTGAATTACAATGGTATTGTTATCTCATGGAGATCTATCAAACAAACAATGGTGGTCACATCATCAAATCATTAAGAAATTCTTGCAATTCATGAAGCAAGTCGTGAATGTCTATGACTAAGGTTAATGATCCAACATATACAAGAAACATGTGGACTACCTTCCATCAGAGACAATGCAACCGTGTTACATGAAGATAATGCTGCTTATATTGCACAAATTAAAGAAGGATTCATAAAAAGTGACAGAATTAAACATATCTTCCCTAAATTCTTCTATACTCATGAGCTCCAAAAGAAAGGTGAGATTGATGTTCAACAAATTCAGTCATGCAATAATCTAGCAGATCTATTCACAAAGGCGTTACCTTCCACCACATTGAAAAAGTTAAGGTATGACATTGGAATGTGAAGATTGAGAGATTTACCATTTGAAATGTTGGAAAAATCATAATCATATTTACATGAGAGGGATAATGATAATATGGATATACTGCACTCTTTTTTCCTTCGTCTAGGTTTTTGTCCCATTGGATTTTACTGGCAAGGTTTTTAACGAGGCAGTTATAGTAATCTAAAAGAATATTGTACTCTTTTTCCTTACTAGGGTTTTTCCTAGTAAGGTTTTAATGAGACATATTCTTATGATCATCCAAGGGGGAGTATTATAAAATATAAAATTCTGTATCACTATGGTAACTTGTGGATGATCATCCATAAATATCTTGTGTAACTCCCTATAAAAGGGAGAGACCCCTAATGAATTTTAATAAAGTTTTCTCGTGCATTTTATTCTCTTCCTCCATTCTAATTTCTCTTTATTATTTTCTTCTCCTTTCACTTTATAATTTTACAACACAATTGTGTTTATTTTTTATTGAATTTTTTTTTAGCTTTCTTGGTATTTTGTAAGGAGTTTTTAAAACCATGACACCACATTGCATAAAATTTAAAATTGAAAATAAAAATAGAACAGTACATTTTATTATTATTAAATTTACGAGGAAGCATTTGAAATAATTTAATTAAATAAATATATATATATATATATATATATATATATATATATATATATAATATATATATATATATTTCCAAATAATTTTGACGCATTATGAGGAAAAAGGATTTATTTATTTATTTATTTTTACGGCATAGAATTACAGGCCACTGTCATCTTATCCAGATATCAATACTACTCAACCCCAATTCGAGCATTGGCAGGAGTTGCAGAGAGCTCAACAATGGCGATAACCTTTGCTTCATCATCGGTGATGCTCCCATCTCCGTCTCCGAAACCCTCTTTTGGGTCTCTGAAGAAAACAACGCCGTTTCTTGGGTTCTCAATCTCAGCAGCAAACCCGAAGCCCTCCTTTCCTAGGCAGAGTTTTCGTGTGAATTGCCAGGACAAGGCAGCAGTTGTGCCCTTGGACCAGCGCTGGATGTTCGAACAGTCCGAAGTTTCTGGCCCTGTACGATTCTCTCTCTCTCTCTCTCTCTATTGTTTTTCCCCCTCTTGGTGGGTTTGTTTTGTTGATGAGAAAACGGGGGAAATGAGGAGGGGTTCAAGGGTTTTGATTGTGGGAGTTTTTTTTTGAGAAGTGAAGAAGCAAAAATTATCACATGGGTTATCATCCTATGCGTTTTGTCTGTACTTAGTTTGGTTGCTGAGAAAATGTGGGAAAAACGAAGGGCTTTGATGTTTTCAGTATTTATAGTTCTTTTAATTATTTAGATTTTGAAGACACGAAGTCTATGTGTGGTGTTGATTCTGTATGATTTGTTTGGTTGATGGGAAAATGCTGGAATAGCAAAGGAATGATTTATTTAAACTTTTAATTTTTTTCATTATTTGAGAGTTTGAGACCCTATAAAAGAAAAACAAAACTCTTTGATTTGGTTGAATTGAGTTGGGCTGTTTATTTATTTTCATTTCTATTTATTTTTTATTTTTTATTTTTATTTATTTTTTTTAAATTCATGTGTGGAGAGCAAAAGAGTGACAACCATAAACTCAACTTTTATTTTCTTTTCGTTTCCTTCATTCTCCCACCCACCAAACAGATAGCTATGCAGAGAAAATTTTGGAAAAAAAGAAATAAAAGTTTAGGATACTTACATTTTTATATTTAGGCTGCAAGGAAACAGATGACTCTGTTGGACTGAGATTTTCATTTTGTGGAACCAATACAAGACAGGCCCAAAATTTCAATTGCCTGTCCTTAATTTTCTTCAAACCAAACAGATTAGGATTAATTAATAATGGTTGTACAGGAAATTCATGCTGTGTGAAATGTAATATGCTGAGGCTAATCTTGCATAGCTAAATGAGAGAAAAATAGTTGAGTAAGCTGATGAGGGTACATGAGTAATGATTATAATAGTTGCAATTTCATTTGAGAATAAATTCTTAAACTGGGCATATTTGCTTCCCTAGTTTTCACATAAGCCTCAACATCTCTGCTGATCTTATTTAGTAGTTGGTTGAAAATGTTTAAATATTGTTTTTCCCCTTGTCAATTTTCAGGACATTTGGAATAAAACATGGTATCCTAAAGCTGCGGATCATATAAACACAGAAAAAACATGGTATATTGTTGATGCAACTGATAAGATACTCGGAAGACTGGCATCAACAATAGCCATTCATATTCGTGGGAAGAATCTGGCAACCTACACTCCTAGTGTGGACATGGGATCATTTGTAATTGTGGTATGTAGTCTTATAAAGAAAAAGTCAATTATGCATATTTTTCTCGTCAATTATGAATTGTGGTAAACTAGTGTAGACTACCTTTGATAGACTATATTTTTGGTGTGTATTTTGGTAATGATAGGGGGATAATGTTCATGGTTGTTGGTTAGGTGGAAGTTCTAATTTTTTCACTCATCATTTCATGTTCACGTTATTCTTTTGATCCCCTAATTTTTCATGTCTTTGTGCTCATTATGTTTTATTTGCTAGTTAAGCTTGTTCTGAATTTGATTAATAATGTTTGGTTTCAGGTTTTTCATGTGTCAGTTGTTGGCTTGATCACCTTGAAAAGATTAGTTGCATGATATGTCATATATTATTATATTCTGTGATATGCATCCCATAGGGATCTTACCATTAAAGAATTTGACATAAAATATGATATGTACGATAGTTCTTGCCATTGTAAATTGTCCTGTTGAGCACTTTTTCTCAGAACACAACTCATGCCTATAACTGGTCTGCTGATAAATGTCGGGAATATGACATTAAACGGTCTAAATTTACATTCTTATCTTCCAAAGAATTAGGAAAATCAGTGCACGATGATTTTTAGGGGATTGATTAGATTTCAGATCTATTTATACCAAGTTGAAGTTCCAAAGATATGATACAGGGAGGATGGGTGGTGGAGTGTGGGTTGGTTGAAAAAGAGGCTTAGCTTTGAGTGTTGTTGGAAACTAGTACAGCTTATCACAATCTTAAATTATATAGGTACTCATTATAAGCATTTAGCTTATTGTAGAGTTTTTTACAGTGGGCATTGGCATAGGTTGAGTACTCACGAAAAGCTCATTGAATTCACATTTGAGTTTGAGAAACTGTGCCTCATTGCTCACTCTTGGCCCAGAAAAAAAGCATAACAAAGAGAGTTTGACGCTTTAAGTTTCTGATTGTAAGATTAAACTGTTCAATGTCTTGTTGGTTAACATCTTATGTTCTGGATTCTATACTCTTGAAAATTGTCTTAAATATGTACCTCTATTGGATTATTAACTTTTCAATATATACATTGATTAGCATAAACTTCTCAATATCTGCTAAATGCATTTGTCAACATTCACTTGTGTAGTGGTTCACAATTCCTGTTATAATTTCTCCCATGTGATTCTAACTGGTTATCAAATTTCTGGAGTTGTTTCCACAGACCAGGAAATTTCACTTTTTACTGCCTAATGTTAAATTTCATATTGTCTTATTTTTATTAGACAAAATCCTAAAAGGTTTGTTGTACTTGAACCAAAAAAGGTGAATGCAGAAAAAGTTGCAGTATCTGGCAAAAAGAGGACCCAGAAGCTCTACAGGAGGCATTCAGGAAGACCAGGTGGTATGAAAGTGGAGACATTTGATCAGTTACAACAGAGAATTCCAGAAAGAATTGTTGAACATGCTGTTCGGGGTATGCTTCCTAAAGGCAGGGTGAGTTCTGAAGTTCTTTAACTCATTTTTAAGGTTTTCTCCTCTTCATTTTCCCCCTTCCCCTTCTTGCATTGAATGATAGAATTGCTAAATAAGCTGAAAAAGCTAGGTGTTGTTGTCAATGCTGCTGATTTTATTTATAGGGTCAACAAAACAGAAGTGATACTTCAAAGAACCATTCTCACAGCAAGCAAGTTAGTTAATTAGTTAGTTTTTTTCCCCAGTGTATTTGTGCATCCTTGTAGATTCAATTTTGCTCCAAAATCTTCACACTGCCACCATTAAGCCATTTAAATGGATGGGCTTGATGTAGTATGATTCTACAGGCTGGTATGCCATTTCATCAAAGGAAGCTATTACAGAAGCATCTCGTTTTTGGGCAGTCCCCTCACATACAATGTGAGCCACCTTCCTGAAGCAGGTTGCTTAGTCTCGTTGTAGAATAGGGTCTATTGGGAATAGTTATCTAGTGGTTGTTTTCCATAATGGCTGACTAATGGGCAGAAGAAGATTGAGAATTGAGTGGCCATTTGGCTTTTATGTCATGCATTGCTCTTGTGTCTTTTCTTTCGGCAGGGAATGTCCCAACAGACTAAATGCTTCGTCATTGGTGGGATGAATTCATTTTTAGTTGAAATAGATAGGCTTTTTAGTGTTGGCTCTATGGATGATACACTACAATGAGTCTATCAGAGTGATGCACCATTCCAAGTTGCATGAGTTGACTTTCTGAGTAGTGTTAGTACGTGCTCATAGGCGGATATTAATTATGCAGCAGGGCAGCTGAAAAACCTTATATTTAGGAGGTCAGAGAATAATGTGAGGAAAGTGTCAGTCTGTCAAAGTCCTTGCTGTCTGCTTCAGGGATGAAATAATTTAAACAGGACTACAGGATCTTGAAGTAGAAAGGCTGATGTAAATGTAATGACCAATTGTATTGAGACTGGGAAAAACATTTTCTAACAAATTAAGCGCTGAAAAATCCATGATAAAGAAACTTGGTGTATTGATATGGCTCAAATGGCCATTAGATATTGGTGACAAATGAGGCCTTTCATGAAATATTGGTGACCTATACTTGGACTGTCCGACTGGGCCAGTGGGAAATGAGTACAGGCTTAGACACCAATTGCTGGATGATTTTCTCTCTTGCTTCCTCCTTCATTATGGAAAAACTTATATCCCAGGGTAGGCATCAACTATTTTGAGAAATAAATTGAATGCTTCTTTTTGTTCACTTGCTCTTTGCAAATGAGTTAGCACCATCAACTAAGGGAGTCTTTATCAGCCTCACCAGTTAATGAGGCTGTTAGTGCTTATGATTAGCTTTCAGTTGTACCTACTGACCCATAAGATCTGTTAGAAAGAGGAACTATACTGGATAATCAACAATAAATAAATAAATAACTCAAGACACTTGTAGACAGTAGAGTGGCCTGGACTGCTAACGGATTCCACAAGAGTCACCTCAAGGATCTGTTTTCTGATCCGGACTGAGAGTAAAAAGCAGGGACCCTTTTGATCATGGTGTGCCTCTGAACAAGATAGGAGCCACCTTCGCAAGAATTCCTTTTGGTCTATCAGCTAAAACAATGATTCAGATTCAAAAATTTCTCCGTTGTTTTTGGATGGTCAGAAAAATTACAGTGCATTGATCTACTAGATGTGATGGCTTTTATCCTTCTTGCTCACTTGACAATATTTTTTGGGTACCACACAAACTGCAACGGCTTTATCAGGGTGCAGTAAAGCCCAAGAATATTTGAAAGGAGTTTGATTATCACCATTCACTGTGTTCTTGACAATGCTAACTTGACGCCAAAGCTCATTAGCCAAGGAATGAGCTAGGTGTTGGACACAGTTCTATCATTCTACTTGTTCCCCTTGGCCCCCCTCCTATGGCACAGATACTGGACTCTCTTCTCTCACTTTTTGCAGATGGTTGCCATCAGTGATAAATCTTAAAAAGAACAGAGAAAAGAAACTTATTAATCAATGTATGTGCATGCACACTTGTAGTTCTTTGTCTGAAACAGCTCGTAGTTATTGATATTTTTTTAATAGAACCTAAGGCAATTTACCTTCATGTGATTGTTCTTCAACATTTTAACAATCTGATATTCAAACCATATTTGACAATACATTTTTACATTTAAGCTAGGGCAGTACTGTAGGTGTTAATACTGATAAAGTAAAACCATATTCTCATCATACTGTTTTGTATACATCATGTATACCTTAGACGCTTTTCTTGGCACTTTTAATACAATTGCTTTACTTATAAAAAAATAAAAAAATAAAAATCTCATCATACTGTCCCAGTATTTATATTGGGCTTACCAACATTAACATTGATCTTAAAGGGGCAATCATATCTGTTACCATGCTTCTTACTATCATGCTAGTTCTTGCTCGCTCGGTTGCTTTAATTTGCATTGTTTTTGTGCAGCTTGGCCGTGCACTTTTCAACCATCTTAAGGTATACAAGGGTCCAGACCATCCACACGAGGCTCAGAAGCCCATTGACCTGCCCATCAGGGACAAAAGGATACAAAAGGAGAGGTAGATTTTTGAGCAAAACCCTGGCAGGAGATTCGACAAGCAATCCTCGTTCTTCTCCATGTTTCATATATTTTCATGGTTGGTGTTGTGGGATTCACCTTTCTCGATTTTGGCTTCATGTATTGTGATTACAAGCCTCTTATTCATGTTCACTTTAATTCGTGGAGGTTTTCTTTATAGGATTGGTTTGTCCTGATCTAAGGCCCATTCTTAAATTCAAGGGGGAAATCCATTTTGTAGATTTTCAGTTGTTTACTTGGATCTGCAACTTATTTGCAAGCAAGCACATTTGAATCAGTTATGTTGGAAAAAGGAAAAATCGTTTACCATGGCTACCTTCTTTCTACAATTTCTGTTTATCCTTGTAGCAGCTAGATGCTTGTGCATTGATTGAGTTGGGTCAGTTTGATATCAACTAAGTGATTATGGAACCATTGATTTATATACAGACTGGAACTTACACTATTGCACTAATGCTCTATTGCTCATGTTGCGAGATTTAAGTGAAAAATGCACTAATGCTCATGTTGTATCGACCAATACTACTACATATAGAAAATGGTTTATGTTCATGGAAAAATGTGGTGTTGGGGATTCATACCATGGATGTCATCCTTTCTCTAGTTTCCTTTGTTCAACAAATGCAGGTTGGTTCCCTTTTCCAGCTCAGAGCCAAGCTGGAGATATTCTCCAAAACCATGCCAGCCAAGGTCAGTTCAGATTTTTTGTAGTGATTTTGGAATGAATAATCATTTTTTTTATTGATGCAGGAATTTAGAACTGGTATTACACAAGACCAATATGGCACAGTACTAAGAAAACTGATTTCACTTCCCGAGTAGAGCTGCATATAGGAGCTCGTTCCAAGAATCAGGTACACCGGCGAGACACCAGTGGCTGCAGTCAACCAGTGCCTTGCCTTGGCCAGCATAGACAGATGGGTGACCATCTTTCCTTAGTTGGGTAAGCAATGTAATGTCCATTAAAAATGCTGGTTTCTTCATTCCACTGATTATGCTCCTCAGGACATCTTCAGCTGGAAGGCTGCCGCCTGGATACGCTGATCCATTCACCGGTGTTGTTTGTCCTATGCACTGCTTTGCCCCTGGCTCGCCCCAATCTGCACCACTGAGGAAACCGAAAAAAATGAGTAGAGAAAACAAGTCTACAGCCAGCAAAGGAGTTCCAGACAACAACTCACATGACATGAACTGCAGAAACTCCCTGAAAGAAGACCCTTGTCTTTGAAGGATCGATATTTTCATCAACCCACTTCGCCCACGTCGTCATGGCGATCTTGTAAGCTTCGACTCTATCCATCTCTTTGATCAGCTTGTCACCTACCTGAAAGTAATCCCATCTGCAACACAACATTCATTTTTTTTCCATCACCATTTCGACTGTTATACATAAGCTAAAATGCAGTATGCTGTTTGATATGTAACTCGTATAAGCTATGAACAGGTCCGAAACTGAAACTTTGGATGATTCGTACGTTTGATACCGGCCTTTGTGAGTCCACCAGTGATAGGAGTTGAAGATGAGCAGGTCGAACCCTAGCCACTGGTTGCCGGTACTGATGGAATCCAGCTTCAGGATGCGCCCTATTTTTTCATCCACCACCACGTCCACCAAAAATCCATTTTTCTTGATCATGACTGAAACTCCATACTCCTGAAGAAGAGGATAGAAAACTCACAAACCCAGATGGAAAAACAGCTGTTTATAAAGAAAAAAAAAAACAACCTTCTGTGGGATTCATTTTTGTGAGCTTTAGATCATTTTTCCTTCGGTTTCCCCGGCAACCAAACAATGCTTTCTTAGGAAATTACCTGAAAGGAAAATGTGCCTCCTCCCTTTGTCTCTGTGAAGGTGTAGTTAGTGCTGGGGACTGCAGAGTGAAGCATGCATGTTAATGATTTCCATTGATTGAAGCCAAGAGAGTCCCCTACAAACAACATCCTTTTCCCTCTAAGTCTCTCCAAAAATTCTTGACCATTGAACCTACATGGGAAATTATCCAAGAAAAATTAATAAAATGTTTTAGATAACTCAAATTTTAATAAATTATTTCATACTCATTCTATAGTTAATTTAGGATAAAAGTTTTTAGATGTGCAATGACAAAAAATCATTATAATTTTATTATCTTCTTTTGCTAGAAATTTTGTTATTGATAAATATTATGAAATGATAATTTTTTACTATATATAAGGTAGAGGTGTAAATAATGTTATTTTGGTTGGTTTTTTAGTACAAAATGAATCAAACTAATATAATTAATTTATATATAATGGAAACTGAATCAATCAAATTTGAAGTGAAAAATCAAATTAAACCAAACTTTTTAAGGTCTGTTTGGTTTGGTTTTCATGGATTGACTTCAATTCAACTTAACAACCTTTCATAGTCCTCTATCCTATTGTAAATTTATGGGTTTTTTTTTTTTTGTTTATAGTTTAAAGTCAATTAATTTAAGTTTATATTAGGCCTTAAATCTAATTCATTGTTAAAATTAATTGAAATTAACTTGGATTTGATGTTAAAAATATATTAATGCATTTAGAATTAATTTGAACATCATATAAAAACAATGAATTACTTTAATAAAATTTAATATAATTTTTTTTATCAAATATCAAACAATTATGTACAAGTTCTAAGATATCGGTTTGGTTTGGTTTGGCTTTTTGAGACAAGAAAATCAAAAACCAAATTGATGAGGTTGGTTTTCAAAATTCTCGAATCAAATCAATATGATCAATTTTGGTTGGGAAATTAACAATAATGCAAAATTTCATAAAAGGAGATGCTTTAAAAAAAAAGAAAAAAAAAACTTAAATTAAAGTCAGAACGAAAATGTATATGAAGATAATGTAAAAAAAATAATAAAAACTCTTACAAAAAAATCTTGTAACTTATAAAATATCTTCCAAACCAAATAAATCAAGTTTTTCTAAACTTAAATCATCATAATAATTCAAAGTTTCATGGTTGGTAGAACTTTATTTTACTTTCTACCATTTCAATTTGTTAACTCATCCCAATAAACCAATCAAGTTGTAACCCAATATATGCTTTTCAAACTTTGAAAAATAAATTTAATCAATATAACAATCGAATCTAATGTTTTTGAAATCTATATTACCTTGGTAGATCACACTGATTTGGTTTCCATCTATACGTCAAGTACTCTTTATCAGCCCTACCATTTTTCAGGCAATCAAAACCAGTTCCGATGAATGGACAATTTGCAGCATCATAAAGTGGGTACGAATCATCTTGGACCCAACTCCCCAAGAACCAATCACAGTCATCAGATTGCATCGTCTGTGTGTGATGGTCCACATGATTAATGTGCAACTCCCCACACACTATGTAGGGCACGCATGAGAGTAAATAGAGAAGGCCAGCAAATTGAACCAAGAAACAAGCCCACAAAGCCATCTATGGAAGTGAGTAGAAAGAGATAAAGAGATGAGAAACACAATTGGAAACATAAAATTTAGGGTTTTTTCAGTGAGTTTTTGTAACTGGTGGCATAAAATCAAACATTTATTGCATTGCCATCAGCTTGGATTTGATGAATGGGACAGCTATGAACTTAATAAATTTTTTTAATGTCTAATAAATAGCTAAAATAAATAAATAGGGACTAGGAAGTAGGAGTTTAATTTTAAGTGGAAAATTATTTATTTTATTATATAAAAAATAAAAAAGGAGTTATTTAGTATTTACAACACTTCAAGCTCAATAAATAAATGATATAATTAACTCTAAAAGAAGACCATAATGATGGGCAAAAGTAGACTTGCATGTAAATGAAGAGAAAATGAAAACCCACAAAAAATAGATCAACAAGTCTAAGAGGCAATACATCAAACATCATGAAAGCTATGAAATAGAAGTGCATTTATTAGAAATAAAAATAATACCTCTTTGAGCTCTTCAAACTCAATTTCTCATCAAGAAAAGTGCTTCTTCCATACTATAAAGTTAGAAAACAAAAAGAAAAAGAATGGGGACTTCTGCTCTCTGAATTTGATGAAGACGATGAAAATAGGTGGAAGAAGCTTCAAAAAAAGCTCTTTGATTTTGAATACTAAAGCAAAGAATCAAGAGAACTCTGGTTTCTCCTCTCTCCTTGTATTTCTCTCCCCTCTTTAGTGGTCACCCATGATTGTTATAAAGAAAAAGAAACCCAAGCTAAAGACACCTTTCGTCCCCTTGTTTTCAAATGGGGAGTGCCTTTAGGGATGGACCACAACATCCCATTCACACCAATCTCCCTATTTGGGTTGGACCAATGAGCGATGAAAACCAAGATTTTTGTTGGTTTATAATACTTAATTCATGGTGAAGTTCAAGCTTTTCTCTGCAAATAGCTCGTCATTTTGGGAAATCTTCTCCATGTGAATTTTCAGGTGGCTCATTTGGGTTTTACTAACATTAATTATTATAAATTCTTATTTAAAAATGAGTATTATAATAAGTCAATATAAATATATTTTAAAAATTTTTAAATATCCCTTGCCTTAATCTATCATTATGTTTTCGTATTAATTTTAGGATTTAGGTCATTAGAGTTTATTTTGAAATTACTTGTAGAGGGGTCATACTTCCTCTTTTCTTTCTTTCCTTTAAAATGGAATGAATGAAAAGAGTAAAAAAGGTGGAAAGGTGGAGAAAAGGAAAAGAAAAAGAAAGAATAAAATTAGGTTAAGATTTTCATACGAGAGTAGAAGAAAGAAAATAAGGATATTTTTGTAATTACGTATACTTGCTTTAATCTTAAAAAGTAAAAGCAATTGTGGGATCTAACTTTTATTTTTAAAAGTAACAAAAATAAAATAAAATTGTGGGATCTAGAAGGAAAAGATAATAAATAAGGTTAAAATTTGCATAATAGTAAGAGGGTAGAAGAAATAAAATAAGGATATTTTTGTAATTTTATATGTCTGCTTTTACTTTAAAAAGTAAAAGCTTATAGGCTTTAGAAGGGAAAGACAATAAAATGAAATAAAAATTTGTGTAAAAGTGTAGAAGAAAGAAAATCAGGGTATTTTTTATAATTTTATATGTCTACTTTTATTTTAAAAAGTAAATACTTATGATATTTAGAAGGGAAAAACAATAAAATGAAATTAAGATTTGGGTAAGAGGGTAGAAGAAAGAAAATCAGAGTATTTTTTATAATTTTATGTGTTTACTTTTATTTTAAAAAGTAGATACTTATGGGATTTAGAAGGGAAAGACAATAAATGAAATTAAGATTTGCCTAAGAGGGTAGAAGAAAGAAAATCGGGGTATTTTTTTATAATTTTATATGTTTGCTTTTATTTTAAAAAGTAAATGCTTATGGGATTTAGAAGAGAAAGACAATAAAATGAAATTAAGACTTGTGTAAGAGGGTAGAAAAAAAAATGAGTATATATATATATATTTTTAATTTTGCATGCCTACTTTTATTTTAAAAAGTAAAAACTCATGGGATTTAGAAGGAAAATCCTATAAATTCAATAAAATCCATAAACTCCTAAAAATTTACACAATTATAAATTGATAATTTAAGTAATAAAGCATATATACTGATAACTTGGGCAATGAAATTAATATGATTTATATATAACTCTTATTATGATGATGTGATATATTTAGTTAATGAAATTGTACCATCCTTCATTAAGGTTTTAACCAAACAACATGACCCTCCTTATGGTAGTCAATTGATAGTTTGCTTGTTGCCATCCTTGTTTTACCATTTTTATACCCTTATTCTACATTCATTTTAAATTAATTTTAATCTCAATTGACTTAAATTAAGCTATAAAATAATTCTAATTTAAATTAATTTTTAATTTTACTTTCTCAAGAGAGAAACTCAAAACTCTTGCCAAGGAGAGATAAAGGGAAAAGCATATCATGAGATATGAATGTATGGATTGAACAAACTCCAAGGTAAAGCAAAGATAGAGAATTGTCTCCACTTTGATAGGGGTATTGTTGCATGCAACATGCATGCCAAGGATTCTTATTGATTTTGGCTCAAAAACTTCCCCAAAATGTTACTTTTCTTTTCTCTTAAACCTCCTCAAGAGATTTTTTTCCCTTGAATTTGCATGTTAACCAATGGAGATATCCAAAAGTTAGACCTACCCATGAGGAAAAAAAAATATTAATACTATTAATTTCTTCTTCTTCTTCTTCTTTTTTTTTTGTAAAATCATTTTTACTATTAATATTATATAAATCCATAATAATATGTGTTGATGCCCAATTTCGCATGTTGCGTGTTCTAATATGACATGTTAATTACCATATGACTCTCCATTTGCATAATTCCATTTGTGTTACCATGTGTGTTAGGTTGGTAGGTATGTTTGGCTTAGGTGTTGGCCCCACCTTAGTTGATGCCTAAACTTATTCCTATATGATCTAATTGATTCGATAAGGCATTTGCATTCTGTTAAAAAAAAGTAAAAATTTGAATATATTCCCTCTTTAGTGGATAGAAGGGGCAAAGGATATTAGAGTCCCCTTTAAGTTAAGAATTGATTTTTATAACCACTTGCTAATATATTTTTCTATCCAATATTTCTTACGTGTGATCGAACATTGTGGAGTTATATGCGTAGAGGTTATTTAAACCATTCATTCTTTTAACAATTGATCAATTCATTCATGTTGAAGGTGTGATCCACAACAAAAGCTTAAATATGAGTTTTTATATGCTATAGGTGTTGTTAGAGTTTTGATGTGATAACCATGTTCTTAGCAAAGTACGAAGAAGTTTGCACTCTTTATCAAAATTAGTCATTTTCCACTAAAACAAGTTTATTTTCTATTTTTAGTTTTATATTAATATTTTTCTTAATTTATATTTTATCTAGAAAGAAAGAAATTCTAAAGATTTGTTTGACAACTATTTTTTAGAACACTTTTTTGTTTTCCAAAATATGAAAACAAAAATACATGTTTGGTAATTAGAAAACTGCTTTCTGTTTTATGTTCTTGAAAACAAAAAACAGAATGTTTCGGATAATATATTTTAATTGTTTTCAATTACTTTCACTTGTTTTATGAGAGTTGTTTAAAAAAAATAAGTATATAAACATATAGAATGGTTAAAAATAAAGCATTATATATAATTTTTTTTTTAAATATTAAAAGTAGATTAAAAATATTTTAAGTTTTCAAATAGACTTTTATTTTACAAAACATTATAGAATAATTTTCAAAAGTTGTTTTTTAAAACTGTTTTTAAAAATAATTATCAAATATGACTTTTTTTTTTTTTTAATGCTTGTAGTCCTTCTTATATATTTATATGTGATTCCAATTGATTTCTCTACTTCTTTTGTTTCCTATAACTACCACATTTTTTGTAAACCAAGATTGAATAATTTAAATTTTCATTATGCAATAATATTAATTTGACCCAATACTTTATTAGTATTGATTTTTATCATTTTGTTACACAATTAATTATTTATAAGGATGGACATGTTTTTTTTTTTAAAACAAAAATCTTATTCTCAACCATCAAATTTCATACTATAAAATAGCAAATTTCCTTATTAAAATTCTTAGAAAATTCATTTATTTCTAATATTTGAATTTCATTAGGTAACAACAAATACATACAAGAGTTCATTCCAAGTATCAAGAATATCAATAAGATACCAATGGCTACAATCACTTTGCTTGCTACCACTATATATTGATGGATGACCATCTTTCCTTAATTGTGATAATGTAGTTATATCGAGCAACATCACGGGCTTTGATATTTTACTTAGAACTTCCTTGACTACACCTATTTCTGGTGGCAAACTCGTTGGGTATCTTGAACCTTTTATTGGTTTAGTTTCTCCATTGCATGTTCCTGATTTCTTTTTCCATTTTTCACCATTGCTCCATCAATAAAAAAAAAAAACGAACAAAATTACATGGTTAGTATAAAATTTTTGAAAATTATTTTTAAAGACATAAGCTAAATCTATCCATTTTCTACATGATATTTTATTTTTAGATAGCAGTTTTTTATTTTACCTTTTTTTAAATAAAAAAAAGAAAAGAAAAAGTACATCCAAACTTGCATTTAATTTTTTTTTTATGTTATATTCACTAATTAGTGCTATTACTATGTGAACCCAATCAAGGGTGAGAGCTTACTGATTATGAGTTGGAGAAATGCCTTGGAAGAAAACTTTAGTAATAGTAGGATTAATGTTGAAGTCTATCCATTTAGACCATGTCATTAGACCTTTTTTAAAAGCAGTCAAGCGATCCATGTCTTTAATTAGCTTATCTCTTATTTGAGTGTAGTCTCATATGAAATATGAAGAAAAACAAAATACACATTTTTAAAAAAAATCAAGTAATATAAATGTTAGTCGAATATAATAAATAGGAAGATACTAAAATATCAAAGTGCTACTATGTCAAACTTCCAATATGAGCCATATGCATTGATATGTGTAGTCAAATCTAGATAATTGAATAACATGACAAAGAATTAGACTAGGGTTTAAAAGAAATTATTTGGTTACAAACAAAGTACAAATAAATAAATCCGTTTTTATCATGTGATGATTTTTGCTTGGTTGTAACTTTTCTATATGATACCAAAAAATAACATTTCAATACAACTTTTCTTTTTTGTAGAATGATGCCAATGAATAATATGTAGAAAATAACTTTTCTTTTTTGTTTGTTTGTTAGGTTTAGTATCTTACGGTTTTGAGTCCCCTATGTGAAGCCACTAGTGCCATGTATTGAAGATAAGTATGTCAATACATTTCCATGACTTACCATCTTCAATGGAGTTGATCTTTAGGGCCTTCCCTAATTTTTCTTCATTTGCTAAATCAACTAGAAATACCTTGTGACATAATATTATTGAAATTTCATAGTCCTGCAAAAATAATTCCATACTTTAGAATTAATGTGAATAATAATTTTGATATTGAAATAAAAGAAGTTAAAAAATTAGAAATTATTTAAAATTTATATGATTGGGATAAAGGAAATATTTTTGGAACTCATTGGCCATGCAATAGTATAGAGGTCTCCCTTAATGCTTGTGTTGAAGTGTGTTTGGGGGATTGCAGCATGAACCATGCAAGTAGGGGATTCAATGGAGAGGATTTTTTGAAGAGGTTTAAGGAAAAGAATCCCCTACAAACATTATTTTCTTTCCCTTAAACCTCTTCAAAAAATCCTCTCCATTGAATCTGCAAGACATGTAAAGTAATAAGGTTGATGAAGGGTCTAGGTTAGTATTATAAAAAGAATATATACTTTTAACTTTTAGTTCAAAATAAAAATGAATTAATCAATAAATCAAAAGGTATAAAATTTGATAAATCCATGGTTAAATACATTTGATATGTTAAATTGATACATTTAAGGCTCGTTTAGGATTTAACTTTTGGTTTTAATGGTAAAAGAAGTAGAAAAAGGATAATTTTGAAGTGTACATGATTGATTTTATGTTTGGATATTGTATTTTGAATATTTTTTTTATAAAAAATAAAGATAATTTTGATTTTTTTAAATGTTAATTAAATAAAAAAGTGAAGTTAAATACGCCTCCTTTCTATCCTCCCACACCAATTTTATTTTTTATTTTTAAAATAAAAGTAATTGTATTAATATTTTTATGAAGATAGAAATTTTGATTGACTTAAAAATGGAAAATATGAAGAAAAAAAGAGAGTAAAATTTGCATTTAAAAAAAAAAAGATGTTTAAAAGATGCCAGGAGATAAAATGAAAATATATATGAAATATAATGTGACATAGAAAATATATATAAAAATAATATAATATAATAATAAAATTTCTAATAAAAAACCCTTGAGTTATAAAACATCTTCCAAACTAAATAAAATGATTTTTTCTAAACTTAAATTCTAATAATTCATAGTTTGATAGGTGGTGGAATGTGACACTTTCCAATTCAAGATAATGAACTAAATTTCATTTTACTTCATACGATTTTAATTATCAATTAAGGGTAAGAGGTTTTATAAGCTACAATATTAAATTTGCTTTAACTTGATCAAGTTTAACCTTAAATATGTTTTTTGAAACTCAAAAATGATTCCATTCTAACAATGTACCGGCTTCCTCTATATAAAAATTGGACATAATGACATTTTTTTAAATCTACATTACCTTGGTAAATCTAAATCATAGTCATTTGGCTTCCATTTATACTTAAGGTACTCCTTATCGAGTCTACCATTCTTCAAGCAATTGAAACCATTTCTAATGAATGGACATTTTGATGCATCATAAAACGGGTATGAATCATTGTTGACCAAACTTCCCAAGAACCAATTGCAGCCATTGGATCGCATTATTTGTGTGTGATGGTCCACATGATTAATGTGCTCCACCCCACAAAATATGTATGGCACATATGAGAGTACATGGAGAAGACAAGCAAGTTGAACCAAGAAACTTAGTCCACAAGGCCATCTAAAGAAGTAGAATAAAAAGGTAAGAAACACAATAGAATGCATAAATTTAATTTAGGGTTTTTGAATTGAGTTTTTATAGTTGGTAGCGCAAAATCACATGCCAATTACATTATAGTCTATTTATTTCCTTTCATATTTGATAAGTAGATGATATAATTCATATTTACACAAAAATACTTTAATTAAAAGAAAAGAAGTATAGTAAATTAGAAGTATAACCCCTTTGTTAGAAATAAGAAATTTGAATTAATATAAAATACCCATTTTATTCCATTCTTTTAAATTCAATTTGAATTAATATAAGTTAATCTTAATCCCGATTTGACCTAAATTAAATGATAAGGTAATTTTAATTTAAATTAAATATTAATCTCATTCTTTCAAGGGAATATCTCAAAATTCTTACTCAAGAAGAGACCCGTGAAAAAAGATAGCATGAGATATGAATGTATAGGTTGAACAAATTCAAACACAAAGTAAGGATAGAGAGTTTTCAGTTGTTGCTAGCAATGAACTTTGAATGGGGCACTATTGCATGTAACATGCATGCCAAGGATTCCCATTGATTTTGACTTGAAGAATCCCCCATAAACATTGTCTTTCCCTTTTTTCCTCCCTAAACCTCCCCAACAAATATTTTCCGTTGCATCTACAAGTTAACAAATGGAGATATCCAAAAGCATCACCTAGCCACAAAAAAAGAAAAAAAAAGTTATAAAAAAAAATATATTCAAAGCTCTTGGAATTTGAATAGCAAAGTCAAGTTGTAAAAAAAATTCGGTTTCTTCTTGTATTTCTCCCTCTTCTTTATTAGTAGATTGCCACAAGAGGAAAAAAAAAACCAACATAAAGAGACCTTGTGTCCTCTTGCCTTTGAATGCTAATTATTTTTAAATGATTGCTTAAAATTTGTATTTTATAAATTTGAGTTCCTATTTTATAGTTTTTTCATATGAGTTTTATGATTTAAAATTAAAAATGATTTACCATATTAAATAAAAAAATTATATTTAAAAAAATCCAAATATTATCAGCCTTAGTTTCCATAATATGTTTCATATTAATTTTAGGATATTAGCTCATTAGAGTTTGTATTGAAATTATATGGTGTGGGTTCATGGCTAATCACTTTTTTTTTTCTTTATTGGAATCTACCCTTTTTATACCTTTCTTCTAAATTCAATTTAAATTAATATAAGTTAATCTTAATCCCAATTTGACCAAAATTAAATGATAAGGTAATTTTAATTTAAATGAAATATTAATCTCATTCTTTCAAGAGAATATCTCAAAATTCTTATTCAAGAAGAACCCATGGAAAAACTTAGCATGAGATATGAATGTATAGGTTGAACAAATTCAAATGCAAAGCAAAGAGTTGTCATTGCTAGCAATGAACTTTGAATGGGGCACTATTGCATGCAACATGCATGCCAAGGATTCCCATTGATTTTGGCTCGAAGAATCCCTCATAAACATTATCTTTCCCTTTTTTTTCCTCCTTAAACCTCCTCAAGATATCTTTTCCATTGAATCTACAAGTTAATAAATGGAGATATCCAAAAGCATGAGCAGCCCACAAAAAATTAAAATTAAATTTAAAAAAAAAAAAATCTAAGAGTGAAGAATTGAACAAAAAATAGACATGTTTTATTTTTGATTATCTTAAAAAAAAAAAAAAAAAAAAAAAGGAACACTCTCATTCTTAGGTATCAAATAACTAATTTCCTTATTTTCCCACCAAATTTATTTATTGTCACAATTCAAATGTTTACTGAGTAATAACAATTGCATATAAAAGTTCATTCCAAGTATCAGGAACACCAGCAAGACACCAATGGCTACAATCACTTCCTTGACCACCATTATATATCGATGGATGTCCATCTTTCCTTAGTTGTGATAATGCAGTTATATCGAGTAATGATACGAGTTTCGACATCTTGCTTAGAACTTCTTTCACCACCCCTACCGCCGGTGGCAAAGCCCCAGGGTATGTTGAACCTTTTATGGGTTCAGTTTGTCCTTTGCATGTTGCTAATTTCTCCTTCCATTCTTCAACACTATTCCATCAACAAAATAAAATTATATGCCGAGAAATTAATTGAAAAATAAATATGATATGAACATATTTATATATATATCTATATATATATTTGAAACTTTAGTAGTTAATTTGATTTGAAACTAGGGTGGGACTATATATTTCATAATTTTTTTCACTAAATGTTGAATTGCATTTGTAAATATAGTGTATTATGGTATTGCCCTTTGACTTGGGCCACCTTTTAGAGCCCAAAAGTTTGGGTTGGGTTTGGAGTGTTGAGTCATGCCTGCCCTAAAATAAGCAAATATGCTTATAATTTGATTAGCAATTACATTTTTAAATTTAATTTACTCCAACTTCCATGATGTTTGGATGCATTTCCTATGTTTTGTTTTTAAAAATAGCAAATCTTATAAATAAATAAAAACATAGAAATTTTATTCAAAAAGTAGATATATACTTTATACACTTGAAAATACTTTTTAGTATTTTTAAAATCCAAGTTAAAAAATTTTAGTTTGTCAAAATTTTAAAATTAAAAAAAAAAAAAAAAAGAATACAAGATATTTTCTACTTTTGATATAAGAATTGTTATATTTGTATAGAAGTCTTTATTTTTTAAAATTAAAAGTAGAAAATACAACTAAATGACACCCTAATTTTTTATGTCATATTCACTAGTGAGTACTTCTCCCATGCAAACGTAAGCAAAGAAGAGAACTTACAAATCATGCATCGGAGAAATGCCTTGGAAGAACACATTAGTCATAGCAGGATTGATGTTAAAGTCTACCCATTTGGACCAAGTAGTTAGTCCTCTTTTAAAAGCAGCCAAACGGTCCATGTCTTTAATCAACTTTCCTCCTATTTGAATATAATCCCATCTGAAATTCAAAAAAAGAAAGTATTCATATTAAAAGTACAAAGCATTGAGATAAGACTTAAGGTACAAATATATGGAACCTAAACCAAAATTCAAGTAAATAAGAGTAGTGATTCTTAATTGATTATCACTTTTATGATTTTTTTCAATATCATAAAATGATCTTAATTAGTGATATCATTTCCCTAAAATTATGCAAGAAAAAATATTTTTTTATGGGGTTAAGCATCGATCTTACGGTTGTACGGATCCATTGTGGAGCCACCAATGCCATGTATTGAATACGAGCGTGTCAACACCTTTCCATAATCGGCCACCTTCGATGGAGTCTATCTTTAGTACCCTCCCTAACTTTTTCTCATATACTAAATCTACTAGAAAGACATTGAAACATAATGTCATTGAAATCCCATACTCCTGCAAAAATAATTCCATAATTTTGAAATCAATGTGGAGAATAATCATTTTGATATTAAAAATATAATAAAAATTATTTAAAATTAATATATTTTGAATACAAAAAATATTTTAGGAACTTACCGGCCATGTAATCGTCTTGAGGTCTCCCTTAATGCTTTTATTGACTTGTGCTTGGGGGATTGCAGCATGGACCATGCAAGTGAGTGATTGCCATTGATTTTCACTTAAAGAATCCCCTACAAACATTATCTTTTTTCCCTTAAACCTCTTCAAGAAATCCTCTCCATTGAATCTGCAGATATATAAAATAATAAAGTTGTGAAGGGTATTTAGGTCATATGCTTTACTAAGTAATATGATAAAAATGAAATTTCTTAATTTTATATGTAAAATCAAATACATTAAAGTATATTTGAGATGATTAACTTTTAACCTCCAAATTTAATAATAGAGGACATAGGAATATGTTTTTTTTTAACTAAATAATAAATATAAAAGGATAAAATATGCTCAACTTCTTCGTATTAGTGAATATTGAGATCTTTTTGAGACAAGATTGGTGTTGAGACATTTAAAATGATTGCGTTTAACATAATCAAGATTGAAATACTACTTTTGCCCATATTTGAGGATAGTAAGGGAATTGCAATTATTTTATAACTTTAGAAACATTGTTTTAACAATTTTTTTTTTTTTTTTATTGAAAGCAATTATATTTTCAAATGTTTTTTTGTAATGAATTTAGAGAAATTGAAAATACAAAAATGGTGAAAAACTTTTGCATTGTACACAAATACAAAGAGTGTTTATAGATAATAGGTTGAAAAAGTTGTTGTTCATATTTAAGTTTTTAAACAGAATTTTGTTTTAAAGGTTACAGAGAACTATTAAAAAAAAGTCATTAAATAGACGATAAGAATCTTTTTAATTTTTTTTTCCTATTATATAGATAAATCACATTAATGAGTCTCTTTATTTATTTATTTTTCCATTATATAAATATATCGCATTAAAGAGTATAAAACCTAGTTTGAGAGTTTCATCCAAATACCCTTAAAAGTTTAATTTCACAACCTAACTATTTAAAATAAGATTTTATACAATCCAACAATTTGGAGGAAGAAATTAAATAAAGTCGAAATAAATAGTATATATATATATTACCTTGGCAATGTGCAAGCCTTGGGCTGCCATCTATATTTGAGGTAGAGCTTGTCTGGCCTTCCATTTTTTTGACAATCAAATCCTTGTTTGATGAATGGACAGGTGGATGAATCATACAGAGGATAAGAATCATCCACCACCCAACTTCCTTGGAAGAAATCACAACCATCCAAATGGGGTTGCTTGGTATTATGATGCTCCACATTTGCATTGGATTGTTGAAGCCATGAAAGTAGCAAAAGAAGAGAGGTTGAAAGAAAATAACAAAAGCTTTCCATGGAGGGAGTTTTGTTGTGGGAAAATGATGGAATATTGTTGTATGATTTCTTTATATATATATATATATATATATATATATATATAGATATGAAAGGAGTTTGGCTTAGCTTTATTCGTTGTACATATAACAAATTTTCCCACTCATCATTTTTCAAATAGAGACAATTAAATTTTCCATTTGGATTATTGTTATTATTTTTAGATATAAATAATAAATTTTTTACTATTTTGTTTATGAGGCTGTTCACACTTTCCAAGATCCAAATAATAAATTTTCCTATCACTTTTTGAGATAAAAAGATTTATTACTATTATTATTTATGACAGATATTTTGTTAAAGAAATCCATTTTTGGGAAATCTTTTGAGTTTATGGATAGAGTTTTGGAAAAGAAAAAAAAAGTTTATAAAAAGAAATTAAGAATAATTATTTGTTGAGTTTATTAAAGTGCAACAATGTTATCCTAAATAATTATTCTTAGAAATTAAAAAAAAAACTAAAAATGGAAACTAAAAAAGAATTTTAAACACTTTTAAACTATGTTTGGTAAATAACGGGGAATTGTAGACCCCTCGGCTGGGGGCATGGGCTGGTTTTTATTTTTATTCATTTTTTTTCTTTCTTCTTCTTCTCTGCTTTCTTTATCCACCCGAGGACGGCTGGAAGTGAAAGGAGGGGGAAGGAGCTATCCTTAGGCGGTTGTAGGGGACAAGGGGCGAGCAGTATTTGGGCGGTTGAAGAGGACGAGAAGTAGGCGGATAAAGGAAGGGATTAGATGGGTTCGGGACTGGGGGATTTTCAGAGAAGAGAAGAGGAGAAGAACCGGGGGGAGGCTAACGAAGGGGAAGATATCTGGTGCCTTTTCAAGTAAGCTCACTATGAATCATATTTTTTTGTTTCTGGGTATCACTTCATTGGATGTTATAGATTATTTATTTGTTGGTATTCCATTTGTGTTGCTGATTTTCTTCCTCTGTTTCTTTGATTTGACTCCAAAATGGTGTTGCTCTGCTTCATGCTTTGTTTTTTGTTTTTTTTTGTAAACATTAGCAAGAAAATGCTTCGCTTTCGAAACTTTGCTTCTGCTCCCTCATTGTTTCAACGTCTTTGGGGCTTTCTCTCTAAATGGTATACGATTTTCCTCGAAAACCAGTGGTTTCTAAGGGAACCCACGTTTTATTTTTTACTCTCACCCTTGAAACATCCCACGACCATTCCTGCAAATAGTTGGTATAAACTTGCTGGGCAGCTTAGAATCACTAGAGTTAGGGTCCTGGTCAGGTCTTGTTGGGAAAGTCCTCACTGGTTCCGGAGACCTTAGGAAGCTCCAATCTTTAGTGTTATTAGAAAATGGATGAAGTAGAAATTGGAGTATACAGACGGCCACATCTCGAAGTCGCGAACAGCTTCCTCCCCGACGCCGACGCATGGTTCGTTTCAACCTGCCCCGAACGTGAGGATAGCCGCGCCGGTCACTAGTGACAGCAGCAAAAATCTCCTGGTTGCTGCCAGCTCGCCGTCGTTGCTTCCCTCTCCCTCGCGTCGCCGATGGTGGAAGCTCCTTGGATGAAGACGACACCCAGGTGGAAAACTAGCTTTGGTGGAGATTGAAGGCTTGGGTTACTTGGCCATTGGGTATGGGCTTGAGATGGAGCCCAGGCCCATGTATATTGCTGAAGGGCCTCATGTTTTGTTCACCCATTTAAAATTGGCCCATTTGATTGTTTTCAACTTACATAATTTACCTCCTTAAAGCATAAATTTCTCAATAAATTTTCTCAACCCCAATTTCTAAACGCTACTTACAAAACTTGCATATTTAAATAATTCTCCTAAATTCCGCTTTTTAAATTTAATCCAGATTTCTGATATTCCGATCTTTTATATGTATTTATCTTTATCACCTTGTCCATTTATTTATCTATTTAAATTTAAAATTTACATTTTTAAATAATTCTCCTAAATTCCGCTCTTTTAAATTTAATCTAGATTTTCGAAATTCTGATTCTTTTTTTTTTTATCTATTTATCTAATCGTTATCACTTTATTTATTTATTTGTTTAAATTTAAAACTTACATTTTTTTAAATAATTCTCCTAATCCAGATCTTTAAATAATGCTTCAAAATCCCGATTTATAAATTTAAAATTCCAAATTCTGAAATTTGATTTATAAATTTAAAATTCCAAATTCTGAAATTTTAATTCTCACATCAATTTATTTAATCATCGTTATTTATTCATTTGTTCATTTTTAAAATTCAATCTTAAAATAATCTTTCAAAATTCCGATTTCTAAATTTAAAATTCCAAATTCCGAAATTTTAATTCTCACATCAATTTATTTAATCATCGATATTTATTCATTTGTTCATTTTTAAAATTCAATCTTTAAATAATCTTTCAAAATTCCGATTTCTAAATTTAAAATTCCAAATTCCGAAATTTTAATTCTCACATCAATTTATTTAATCATCGATATTTATTCATTTGTTCATTTTTAAAATTCAATCTTTAAATAATCTTTCAAAATTCCGATTTCTAAATTTAAAATTCCAAATTCCGAAATTTTAATTCTCACATTAATTTATTTAATCATCGTTATTTATTCATTTGCTCATTTTTAAAAATTCAATCTTTAAAATAATCTTTCAAAATTCTAATTTCTAAATTTAAATTCCAATTTTTGAAATTTTAAATTCTCACATCAATTTATTCTAATCATCATTATTTTATTTATTTATTTAAAATTCTATCATCAAGCAATTCCTCAAAATCCCGATTTCCAAACTCAATTTCCTAATTTTCGGAATTCTAATTTCCATATTTATTTGTTCAATCATTATTCTTGTTATTATTATTATTATTTATTTATTTATTTAAAATTCTATCATCAAGTAATTCTTCAAAATCCCGATTTCTAAATTCGATTTCTAATTTTCGGAATTCCAATTTCCACATTTATTTATTTAATCCTTATTATTTTCATTAGTATTATTATTTTATTTATTTATTCTAAAATTTCATCTTAAACAATTCATTAAAATTTCCGACTTTCAAATTTAATTTCTAATTCCAAAAATTCCAATATTCACATTAATCTTCGTTTATTCTAGAATTCCATTTTAAACGATTCTTTAAAATTCCAATTTCCAAATTTCTAATTTCTTTATAATTTAATTCCCAAAATTCCAACTCTTAAATTTAATTCCCAATATCCCTGATGTTCAAACAAATTCCAAAAATCCAGTTTTCACTCAAATAGTTTTAATTCCATTTCGGCTCCTAAATAATCTTCTGATTTTCTTGATTTTATATAAGTAATGATGAATTCTTCATGATTTCGAAACACGGAATTTGTGAGACTAGTCCATGAACGATAAATTGGGCTTTGGTGGGGGCTCTATGTTTGATCCCTTTGATTGTCAACTGTCATGCTTAATGCATTTTGCTTGAGCTTCGTTTTGCACTCCGATATGCATGAGCTATATTTTGTATTCATTAATTGTGCACTAATCTCGTTTCTTGATAGCGCATTGTGGCTCATGGCCGAGGTATGCATCCACTTCCATTCTAGTCAACCTCTATTGCGTGTTTTGATTCTCATATTGTGTATGATTTAGGTGAGTATCCATTGATTTTCTCATTGATTGCCACGTCAGCTTCATTCTATTAGTAGAGACCCGACTATAGGGACTTAGAGGGGTGCTACGGTTTGTACCGTACCTTCCCAAGAAGCAATCTGACCCCCCGAGCTCGATCCGGTTTTTCACATACCACCTTTTCCAAAACAAGGAGTCACACTTAAGGTTTTCTTTCTTATTTTGTTTACCTTTTTAAAATAAAACAAAAATAAGTGACGACTCCAAATCAGTTTTCATAATCAAATAAAATCAATTTTTCAAACAAAAATCGAACTCGTCATCGAGTGGGAAACGCATGAGCCGAAATGTCGGGTCCATAGGAATGAATATGAAAATTTTAATTCTTTTGTTTGGATACAACTAAAACTATAATATTTGAATAATTATTTGTTTCTATTTTAATATGAGTAATAATTTTAATTTGGAGTCAAAAACAAATGAAATAAAATAAAAATTATTTAAAATTGATGTGTTTTGAAAACTCACTGGCCATGTAATGGTAAGGAGGCTTCCCTTGTCAATGCTTTTATTGAAGTTTGATTGGGGGACTGCATCATGGACCATGGAAGTGAGGGATTCCCATTGACCTTCAGTCAAAGAATCCCCTATAAACATAATATTTTTCCCCTTGAATCTTTTCAAGAAATCCATTCCATTGACAAGAAAAATGACAATAACTTTTAATACTGTGGTTGATTTTCATAAAATTAAAGGAAAGAAAAAATTACTGTTCATGAAAAATTTGGGGAAAAAAATGAAAGAAAATTAAATTATTGATGAACTTTCCCCAAACTTTTATAAAAAATAGTTTAACTTTTTTTAGTGCTTTTTATCCTACATTTTTTCCATCTTATTTCTCTGTCATTCAAATATAAGAAAATAATTTTTTTTTTAATTTTTTTTCCTTTCTTAAAATTTTACAAGAATCAAACATTTTTAAAAGTTGAAAAAAATATCCATTTACTTTGTCATTTATATAATGTATATGTCATTGATAAGTTTTAAGAGTGTTAGGATAAAAGCTATTATTATTTTTATAAATGTAAAAAACATCTTTATTTTTAATAATATCATTTTCAAATATAAATTCAATAATAGTTATTTTACTTTCGAATCATATTGAAATATTTAATTATTAATCCCGGGTTATAAAATTCTATAAATATTAAAAACTCAAATTCATCAAATAAAGTCAAATGAAGTATTTATAAATATACCTTGGCAATGTACAACCATAGGGCTGCCATCTATACTTGAGATAGAGCTTATCTGGCCTTCCATTTTTTGGACAGTCAAAGTGTGAATTGATGAATGGACAGGTGGAGGAATCATACAGGGGATAAGAATCATCCACCACCCAAGTTCCTTTGAAGAAATCACAGCCATCCAATTGGGGTTGCATGGTCTCATGAGGCTCTACACTTGCACTGGATTGTTGAAGCCATGAAAGAAGAAAAAGAAGAATAGAAGAAAGAAAAAAACACAGGCCTTCAAAACTAAATCCCATTGGGAGAGATGGGTTGTGGGTAGAATGATGAAATGTTGTATCATATTTATATTGTTAGTGTGGCTGCCCACACTTATGGCATGACCAATTTTCAAATTTTCAAATTTTATTAATTTTACCTTTTTCTTAAGTTATTTTTATTTTTAATTTGTTTCATCATAATAGATATTGTTCTAAAATGATGAATTCCATTTGGGTTTTTTTCTCTATGGTTTTGAGAGAAATTGTTTCCAATCAAGGAAAATTAAGCATAGCTTAATTATGAGTTTTATGTGCTAATAATATTTTTTTTAGGTCAAATTATGACAATGTTAGTGACAAAACAAAGGTTTATGGAAAGAAATCAACAAAGATTAGGAAGCATTTAGATTATGTTTTTTCTTTAAAAAAATGCTTAAAAAAATGAAAAAACAAATCCAAGGGAAATGATTTTAAAATCTTTAAATATTATGAAAAAATGATTAAAAAAAATTAAGGAAAAGAGGAGGGAAAATCTTCATTTTCTTTTATTTAAAAAAAGAAAAAGAAAAAAGAAAGTGGGAAAAAATTCATTACTCAAGATTTAATTTTCTCTCTTTAATGAAAAGAGAAATTTTGTAATTTTTCTTCTATTTTTTCTCTTTATTTCTACCCTATTAACAATAAAGTATAGTCTAACGAAATTGAGGACATTTAATACAAAAATTATTTCGAGATTTGGCTTTTATGTCACCCTACAATTTTGTACATGGAATTTGCGTTCTGTTTCCCTTCATCTGCCATTTAAATATGGTTTGACCAAATTACATTAAATTTTGTGCCAATTAGTGTGTAGATTATTTTTTTCATTGTTATTCTACAATCGATCAAATTCTTACACCAACGGGTCGGCATTAAAGGACCAAAACATTTTCTACCTTTTTCTCACAACTATCCCATTTATTTTGTTGACTTGTGATTATGTTGTATTTTTGCTTTTATGTTAATATTTTATCTATTTAAAATATACTTCACGTAAGGTTATCAACAATTCTTAAAAACAATTTTAGTTATTTTTATAATAAAATTTTATTTAAGAATTCAAATATGAAAAACAATTTTCTCGATATGTTTGTATGAAGACAAAGATATTATGCATTTATATATAGGATAAATTCTTAAAAAACTATTTCTCAATCTTAAATTTGCAAAATGTAGTTTTTAAGTTGGAAGATCAATTTCCAAATAGGTCTTTAATTTTCAAAACCATAAGGAATATATTTATCATCAAATGAAAACAATTCACAATTTTATTAGCATATACAACAACCAGTACATTTAGGTATTTAAAACATTTTAACCCATAATAAGACTCGCATATAAAAGTTCATTCCAAGTATCAGGAACTCCAGCAAGACACCAATGGCTACAATCATCTTCCTTCCTTCCATTGTTACCATAGTAGGATGGGTGTCCATCTTTCCTCAATTGTGATAATGTCGTTATATCGAGCAATTGAACCGGTTTCGACATTTTACTCAACACTTCCTTTAATATTTTTGCTTCCGATGGCATCCCTGCTGGATACATTGAGCCACTTAATGGTTGAGTTTGGCCATTGCAAGTTGTTGACCCCGATTGTTTCCATTCGTCACCACTACTCCATAAATTATAAATACGAAAAAAAAAATTAAAAAAAAAAGTAAAAATAACTCCAATATAACATAGTATAACTAAAAGAGATACGAAATATTTGTATAGAACTCTCGACCATAAATAATAGATTTCTTAATGTGAATTATCTCTATGTTAGAGAAGTAAGAAACTCATGTTTTTCCTTAGATAAGAGGCGGGATTTAAAATAGCATAATTATTTTTATTCTTAAAAAAATTATTTTTAAAATATAAATCTCAAACATAAAAATTTAATGGCATTACGATAGTAATTACTTTTATTTCTATTTGCTCTACTATTAAATGCAGAAGTTAAATGCTATTTCAAACGAGACTTAACATATTTAGAATCAATTAGGTTATTTCTATTCATAGCAGATTTATTAAGACACGTGCATGGGTTACCCATAAGAATATTGAGAATAATAATGATGATTATAATAAAAGAGGAGAACTTACTTATAATGAGTAGGTGAAATGCCTTGAAAGAAAACCCTGGTGACAGCAGGATTGATGTTGGACTCGACCCACTTGGACCATGTGGTTAGTCCCTCCTTAAATGCAACCAATCGATTCATGTCTCGGTAGTACTTACCTCCTATTTCAATGTAGTCCCATCTAAAACCAAAATAAGTAAAAAAAATAAAAAAAAATAATGATCTATATTAAAGATTAATTTTGACAACTTTAATTTATTTTTAATATATTTCTTACGGTTGTTTGCTTCCTTTATGGATCCACCAATGCCATGTATTGAAGATAAGCATATCAAATCCTTTCCATGCATTGCCCCCAACAATGGAATCAAGCCTTAAAACCTTACCTACCTTTTCTTTAACTAAATCAACCAGAAAATCATTATGAGATAAATATATTGAAATCCCAAACTCCTGCAAAATGAAAAAACAAATCCCCATTTTAGTTAATAAAAATTTAATTAACATATAAAGAGAAAAGGAATAAATATTAAAAAAAAAACAAAAGGGGTTCTAGTGAAAACATTTCTAAAGTGAATGGGACCTTATGTTATATAGACACTTTTAAAAAGGAAAAGTCGCATTCCCTACATGGTTGTATATAGTTTGAATATTAATTATAAGTGGACCGACCATTGCTAAAGCCAATTATTCATATTTCACTTTCATTGTTGTGGCATTATTTCTTGTGAAATTAGGTAAAAGTGAAAGAAAATTTTACATTAAGGTGCAGTCAACTAAAAACAAAAGTTAAAAGATTTATCTTATGCCAATAAAATAAATTTAACCATTCAATTCACCTACCATTTTAGACAGTCATGACCAAGTTGTCATAGCCCTACCACAAAGCTAGCTATAAGAAGGGACCACATGCAACATCAACCCCATCTGGCCAACTTTATGGGGTTAGATTTGAGCTACAATATTAGAAGAAAATGAGAGGTAGGGACATGTGGCCTTTATGTTTAGGGCATCTGCCCCTTGTGTTTGGAACAACATGCTTGACCATTCTTAACACCAACCTCAACCACAAATTTAGGAACAACATGCTTGAACACCTAACTTCAATTACATATATATGAACTTATGTTTAGTTATTACTTCAAATTCCATTAGATCTAGTTGTAACTTTAAATATAACTATTTTTGGAAAAACTATGAGAACAAAAAGAGTAATATTAAACATAAAAATTGAGATAAGAATAAATAGGTGGGATGCAAGTTTGAGAATTTTTTTTTTTTTTTTTGAAAAACTCAATGAAGTTAGGAATTGCTAAATTCCACCCTCAACTTACTCTTATGTATGAAAAATAAAAAATAATTTAATTTGTTTTTTTTTTTCTCTTTAACACACAAAATAAAAAACTTATTTTTTAAAAAATAAATTATAAAAATAATATTTATTTATTTGTAAATTATATTTATTTTAAATTTAATTAAAAATAAATGGGATTGGGCATATACCCACCTCTCTTATGTGTTTATTTATTTATTTAATAAGGTTGAAAGGAGTATTACCGGTTGTTTTTATAATTTTGTTTATTTATTATCCTTATCCTAAATAAATTATTAAAAAGCTTAAAATTAATTCCTCTTAAATGAAATACCTACCTAATTTCTACCTCAAAGCTACAAAAATGACTAAAAAGCTTAGATTAAATCTTCTTAAATGAAATACCTACCTAATTTCTACCTCAAATCTACAAAAATGACTAAAAAGCTTAGGATTAAATCTTCTTAAATGAAATACCCACCAAACTTCTATCTCAAAGCTACAAAATGGGAAGAGAGAGCTTAAATGAAATACCCACCAAACTTCTATGTCACAGCTACAAAATGGGGAAGAGAGAGAGAGAATGAATGATTAAAAAGCTTAGAATTAACTCTTCTTAAATGAAATACCCACAAACAGCTACAAAATGGGAAAGAGAGAGAGACAGAGATCAAAGTACTGTATTAAAAAAAAAAGGAAATTGGAAAAGAGAATTACTGGAGAAACTTACTGGTATAGTAAAAGTAGAGAGGTCATTCTCTCTGTCAACAGTGTACCTAGACCTGGGTACTGCAGCATGCAACATGCAAGTGAGAGATTGCCATTGATTCAGACTCAAAGAATCCCCCACAAACATTATCCTTTTCCCTTTATACCTTGCCAAAAACTCTACTCCATTGAATCTGCATCACATCTCTCAAATCTACTAGTCAAAAAGCTCATAATAATTCTCATCAAATAATAAACACCAATCCACTTTTTTCCTTTTTCATTATGATAAAAAAAAAAATCATTTTCACTACAGAATTTGTGTCGGCGGGGGAGCTAGCTTTTGTTGAAATCTACATCATGGATGAATTATAGCAATGGGGAAATAGTTGGTCACTGAATTCATTATTTTTTGTAGGACATGCCCATGTGATAAAAAAAAAAAGAACCCCACTCATCATCATTATGAAATTAATAATATTAAAAATCAATAAATTTTCCGGTAGTCCAATTAAAACCCAAAAAAGTTTGACATATTTTGGTGGGTTTAAAAAAATATTTTCATAAAAAACATGTGTTAATACATTGATAAGCTAAACGAGATGTAGAAGAATTTGAGTTGTGAGTATGAACAAAAGAAGCTCAATTTATCATCTAACAGGTCTTATTAATGAATTAGTTATAGTGGAAGTCAAATTCCATATGCTTTTAGTACACTTAATGTATAAGATACCTCGGCAAAATGCAACCGCTAGGCCGCCATCGGTACTTGAGGTAGAGTTTGTCCGGCCTCCCATTCTTTTGACAGTCGAACTCTTTGTCGATAAACGGACAAATTGAAGATTGATACAAAGGAAAAGTATCATCAATCACCCAAGATCCTTGGTAGAGATTACACCCAGCAAGCTGTGCTGCTACTTCATCACTAGAAGAACCCTCCACTTTGGCATTGGATTCATGAAGCCATGACACCAAAAAAATTGCTGCAAAAAAGCAGAGGAAGCCACCAAAACCATATCCCATTTGGAGAAGAGAAAGAGGATAAGGATTTGAAGAGCAGTGGTGTGAAAAATGAGAAAGATTTCCATATATATATATACAACATAAAGTTTGGACCCCGTTTCCTCCAAGTTGTGCAGCTGGCTTTTGAGTTAAAAGACAAAGTTTTCCATTTCCATACTTTTTCTTTTTCATTTTTTAGTGCTCTAGTTTTGGACCCATTTCCATTTTTCTTTTTCTAGTTTTAAGTTAACTTTCTCATAGTTTCTCTGCTGATTTTTCTCTTTTTGTTTTTGGGTTCTTTTTCTTATTTGGTTGTCAGGAAAGTGAAGGCATCCACAAATTGTGTCGGCAGTTCAGTTGGACTTCATTATGAGATTTCATTGGCTGACAAATGTTAAATCAAAAGGAGTAATTGCCATTAAGCTTGAAAGAACATGCATGTTATACAAACTACCTCACAATAATGTTGTTCTTTGAATTGGATTTAGCATTTTTCTCTTTTTCTTTCCTCATTTTCCTAAAATCCAAACAGGCAAAGATATTATCATCTTAGCATTGTGTGGAACCTACGTTACTTGAGTAGGGTCTTTGACTTTTACCAAGGAGCTATTCATTTTGCATATAGAGACAATTTTTTAAAGTTATGAAGGTTAAAATATCAAGAACCGATAATATCTATAGAGGCCTTATTAAAGAACATAAGCTATTTTTATCACCGAACAAAATGGAAGAATATCAAAACTTGTCCGATGACAATTTTAAAAATCAATTTTTGAGAATCGTTCTTAAAAATGGTTTTAGTTATTTTTAAAAACTAAATTTTATTTAGAAATTTAATTCTTTAAAAACATTATAATGAACATAAAACTGTTTTTAAAAACATTTATCAACTAGGCACTAGGTCATTTTTACAATATTTTCCCTTTCTCCTTGGAATAAACCAGAAAGACATTGCTTATTTTTACCATGTTTCCTTTGCTTCCCTCTTTTTCCCAAGATCCAAACAGCCCAAGATGTGACACCCAACTCACAATAAAAAATTGAGGTAAACCAAAGGACTTGTTAGTTGTTATTTACTAAATGCCATGGAAATGACAATCTTATTCAATTTTTTCCCCCAAAAATTGTCCAATTTCTTAAGGCAATTCACCCATAAATCAATGCTCACAGGATCAAATTGTAAAGGATCTCGTTCCAAGTATCAGGAACTCCTGCAAGACACCAATGGCTGCAGTCCATTCCCGTTGGTCCTCCCAGGCCATACATAGAAGGATGACCATCTTTCCGCAGCAGTGAGAGGTTTGTTACATCCAGCAATAGTACTGGTTTCTTCATCTTACTTAGCACACCCTTCTGCACCCCCAAAGCCGGTGGCAGACCGCCCGGGTATGTCGAAACTAGCAGGGGTTCCTTCTCGTGGACGCAGTTCTTTGCACCAGGCTCACCCCAGCTCGTGCCACTGATTTCACAATCGTTAAAGTACTTTTTTTACTTTTAAAAGCAAAAACATATTATTAAAATATACGTTTTTTTATCCGTACTAAAATATTTGTAGTTAATATTTTTAAAAAAAAATTATTTTTGAAAGTAAATAATATACTATTTTAACATCATAAAAGCACTTTGAAATTAAATAATACTTGAGATAGTGAAATTTAAAATGTTTTCCAAATGCTGTTTTCATGTCTTCTCATGTAATACTTGTATATGTTTATATTACATTAACAAATATTTGGGGAATGTGAGAGCTTACTTGTAATGAGATGGAGAAACTCCTTGAAAGAAAACTTCAGATTTTGTAGGATCAATGTTTAAGTCTACCCAATTAGCCCAAGTTGTTAACGCCTCCTCAAAAGCAATCATTCGATCCATGTCCTTGAGTATCTTCTTTCCTGATTGAATGTAATCCCATCTACAAGATGTGGAGAAAAATTTTTAGGCATATAATACTAATAAAATATCGGATATAACACATTGGTATTAATGGTTAATACAATAATTTGAATGATTTGAATTTTAGAGATAAAATTTCTTGTTTTAAATGAAAAAATTTGAAAAATAGTATTAAGGTTTAGGACAAACGGTTGCATTGGTCCTCTTCTATTCCACCAATGCCAAGTATTGAAGATAAGCATGTCAATGTTTTTCCAAAGCTTGCCCCCCTGAATCGAGTCAAGTTTCAAGACTCTTCCGATTTTTTCATGTACGACATCTACTAGGTATACACTACGATCGAGCATCACTTTTACGTCATAATCCTGTAATATCATCCATGAATAGCAAAAAAGAATTAATATTTAGTCATTACATTTCATGATGTACAAATCATTTAATACACTCACAATTGATTGGTTCCCAAGTCAATTGAGATTATCTTTATCGATATAATATTTTAAGATGATATTGTTTTGATATCGACTTTTATGGTCTAAAAGTTATGAATATTCTATCATGACAAAAATTATAAAAGTTTTCAAATTTCATATTAGACAATAGATATGACTACTTGATAATATAGATAAAATTATTTTCTATCCTAATTGATGTGATTATGACATTACAAATGATCTTAAGACCCAAATTTTAAGTTCTTTGATAATTGCATTTGGTCAATTGTTGATAAACATTTAAACTTTAAAAAAAAACAAAACAAAATTGTCTATTTATATGAAATAACCTAATTTTCTGATTGATTTTTTTTATTTTGGGAGAGTGATATAGGACATAATTTATAACTTCACACAAAATCAAAAGTATTTATCTATGAAATAAATTGATTGGAAGTTTTATTATTTTTGAAAATAAAATGATATGATGAAAAAATTAATGGGGTTGGAGATTAGAGTATGATTTTGAAATAATGAAGGGAAATGGATGAGAAAGTGATGAATAGAAATTCCATTAATGTGGGCGGAAGCTCCCAACCAAGAAGTGGACCACCACTCACATGGTTGTTAAACCATGACAAAAAGATTCTCACCACCCAAACATGGTCTGTCTGGTCTTCTTGTCAAAATTAATAAAAACCAAATTCATGTGAAAAAAACAAAACAAAAAGGAGAAAGATGTGACCTCACCACTATCTATCACATTCTTGATGCAACTCCACCGTCACATGCTCCTTTTTATTTTAATTACATAACATAATAAAAAGATTTAGATTTTTTTTTAAAGCTCCATTTGATCACAAAAAAATATAGAAAAAATAAATAAATTAGTTGAAAAATCATATAGAATAAAACCTATTTGAAGATTTATATATTTTTTAAATGATTCATTCTTTGTATATAAATAAAAATAGAAAAATAAAGTCGATCATGTCCGTCAAAAAAATAATTTTCTTCCAACTTTTTACTTTTTTTTTTTCTTAAATATTTTTTTCTGATCTTTTAAAATGGGATCTTAAAATTTTAATGATATATATAATATCAATCATTAAGGATTTATTTGAATAATGAATAATTATATAATTTGGTTTAATAAAAATATAAACAAACAAATATAATGAAAATTATATATTTTTAAATTTTATATTCTCTACTATTTAGAGAGAAAAAAATTGAAAAAGCACGTAAAAACAATTATTAAGTGTAAACCAATATTTTTATTTTTTATTTTCTTTATCTCAAACTTTCTAAGATATTAAACAAACATAATGAATATCCATACTTAATCTAAAAATAAAATATTAATAAATCAAACATACCATGAATGTGAATGTGGAGACGTCACCAACTCTCATGACATTATATTGAGCTTGAGGAACAGAAGCATGAAGCATGCATGTGAGTGATTGCCATTGATTTCTACTCAATGAATCTCCGATAAACATTATGCTCTTTCCTCTAAATCTTTCTAAGAAATCTTGTCCATCAAATCTGCAAAATCAAAACTTAAAAAAAAAAATTATCAAGTTTTCTTATTCGAGTTTTGAAAATAAAACATGAAGTTCCAACTCTAAATCATTTATTTTAAATCTTGGTTATTATTGAAAAAAGGCTAAAAAATATAAAATAAATAAATAAATTTTTTAGTGTGCTTGACAATAAATTTTTAAAGTGTTTATTATATTTTTAATATTTAAAAATTTTTATTTTTTAAGTACTAAAAATATTAAAAATACTTTTTAAAATCACTGTCACATTGAAATAGATACAAAAAAAGATTCACCTCTTTTTTTCATCTTTATTTATTTTCTGTTCATTTTAATTCTTTTATTTGATTTATTTTGCAAAATAGAAAAAAAACCAATAATAAAAATTATTTTATGAAATTACACATCTTCAAATTAATGAATTTTAGATAAAAACAGAAAAATATTTTTGAAATTAAAATTTGTTCAATGACACTACTTATAATGATGAGCAATGATTACTAATTTATCTTAAGAAAAAAGTCAGAAAGGGAAAAATATGGTAATCATTGTAATGAAATGATGGCACTACTAATCAACTTATTTCTTTTTATTTTCACGTTATCATTTTAAAATAATTATTATGGTTTATATTATTATTAAATTTATTTTGCAATTATTTTATTATCATTTTACTAATATTAAGGGTAGTTATAATTTGACCCTTTTTAAATAAATGGCAAGAATAATTATTATGATGTTATTACATCATAAAAAAATCAAGCAATAAAAAATCACAATCCCAAGGCACCTCCACCGTACGACCCGTGAGCTTCATCGCATTAAGATATTTCTCTTCCACTCACCACATGGAAACACAGAATCTTTGTCATCATCACTATCAACAAAAGTGTAAAGTACCATCCCACGCGCACCTCTAGCACGTGTACTTTCTTAGCCAATCAGAAGTCAGGTTGACTTTTGCGTTTAAAAAATAATTTATTTTTTACATAAATATATGTAAATAAATAATATTTTTATAAACTTGATAAATAATTAAAATACTGAAAGAGATTTATGTAAAATAAATAAATTATATGTACAACATGTGAAAATAAATAATTCACATATTGTGACCTTTTTGAAGATTTTCATAAATATAAATAACCAATAAAAATATCATACAAATAATTAAAAATGCCACATTAACAGGTGGAATTTAAGGAAATATTGTTGGCAATAAAATAGGTAATAATAATTAATTATTGCATTTGGTTTAATATCAATTTTGGATCATTAATCATTACCTACAACATTAATGAGTCATAAAAAATAGCTATAAATTCAATATTTCAACCCATAAAATTACAACAAATATTTCTACCCTAATTATTAAAAAGCGACTAAAAAAACATAGACAATAATAATGAATAAAAAGTAAAAGTAGTTCCAAGTTATCACCATTTAATGATATTTATATAAGTATTAATTTGACTTTAATAAATATTATTTTTTCCTTAGAATATATGAAATTTGAATGATTTTTTTAGAGGGTTTTTTTTTTTTATTATTAGTATTTAAAAGTGTGGACTAAACATGCTATTTCCATAAAATATAAATGGGTTTTCTTTGAAAAGGATTTATTCTTTCAAAGTGAAAATTAGTTTGCATTTTGTGAGAAATATTCCTTGAAAATGCCTATAAATCCATTCACTCCACACTAAACCAAGTATTGCACGCACCACGGGGAACCAATACACAAATCAAAGAGAAACAGCAGAAAACCAATAAGAACAAAACCATACCAACACACAAATCCTAGAGGAGGAACCAATACACAACTCAGAGAGAGAGAGAGAGAGGGAGAGAGAGGGAGGATTTACCTCTGCAAAGCACAGCCCTGGGGCTGCCATCTGAACTTGAGATACAAATCATCCATGCGCCCATTCCTCCGGCAATTGAACTCCCTCTCTATGAATGGGCATTCCTCCGCCTTGTACAGAGGATATGTCTCATCCCTAACCCATATCCCTTGAAAAAAATCACACTTCTCCCCACTCCCAACCGCATTTCCAATACAGACAACAACAACAACAAAAATGAACAAAACACCCTGAACCCATGAACCCATTTCTCAATCTCAAGCTCCCCAAGAGAGAGAAACAGAGATGGGTTTTGTGTGGAATTCTACTCTAGTAAAGACCCATTTCCCATTTCCCATTTCCCATTTCCCATGTCTCAAGATTTCTATTTAATATATAGACAAAAGAAGGAGGATGTAGAAAGAGAGTAATGTTTCAATGTGGGTAAATGAGGAAGTGATTTGTCTCTGTTTTTCAAAAGAGGAAAGGACAACTTTGGGTGTGTTGTCATGTATGGTCACTATGGTGTGATAATATATTAATATGTACAGGAGATGCCCTGGATAATAAGGTGTCATGTGGACTTTTGACCAAAACTCAGCCAATGAGAGGCCCTTGGTTGGTTTCGTTTTCTCCATGGGATAACTACTTTTTCTTTCTTTTTTCATTTTCTGGATTTCTTAAATTTTTGAATTCATGTAACTATAAGTCCTTCGATAGTGTCAAATTGATACCTACCAAAAATTAAACCAATCTCAATATACCACTCAGGCAATGAGAGAGAGAGTTTTTTTATTTTTTATCTACTTGATAATGATTTGTCATATTATTAGATGGTACAAATTGAATAAAAAAAAAAAAAAGATAAGTACAATTTGCCTTAATTGAAAAGTTTTTTGGTTGACTATCCTAATCTATGGTTTGAAAGCATCAATGAAGGATTAATGGCTCTTATCACTAAATTCAATAGATGGAATGGGTAAACGATTTTTTTATTATTATTATTAATTAACCATGATTCTGCCATGGTTGGTAGTTTGTCTATTCTTTTCATATGAAGTGTAAATAAGTTTAATTTGTCTAAAATTTAAATAAAAATTGATGTAAAATAATAAAAGCATCATCCAAATCTTAAATTTCAAAGAAAAGTTAAGACCTTATCATATTATCAATTTGGATTGCCTCGTGTTTTCAATGTATAAAAACCTTGTTTGATAGTTATGAGTGTAATCATGTCCCAAAATGGTTTTAGAGTTATATTAAGAGTATATTTTGGAGTGATTTTAGAAAGGGTTTGTAACATTTCTAACATTTAAATGATAAAAAATTTTAAGTATTAAAAATATCAAAAGTGTTTCCTAAAATCATTATTATTGTTTTCATCATTTTTTCAATTTTGTTTTCCAAAACTTGTATACATATTTTTAATAAATCCAATTAGATAAAAGCATATGTTTTCAAATATTTACATTGTTTTCATTATTTTTACATTCAAATACAAGTTTTGAAAGTCATTCTTTTGGTCTAATTTATTGTTCATGCATAGCAAGACTAAGTTCCTGTTTGGATTTGCTTCCAACTAACCCAATCAGGTTGAACATTCAAGAGGAAGAATGAATTGGGTATCAATCAATTTTTCTACTAGACTAGATAATTGATAAAATTAAAGATTAAAATAAATGTCAGACAACAATTGGAATAAAATACAAGTAAAAAAGAAATATTCACTCGTTCTAACTTCTTTCTGAGCTTAAAATATATCCATTAATCCAAAAATCCCTTTGACCAACAATCTTTGATGAATGAACACAAAAGCTTCATAGTTTGATGAAGAAGCATTTCTTTCAAACACAACTTAAAACATATTTCCCAAACATACATTTTTTATCAAATTGAAAACTTTTGTCTGTAAAACCTATGGATTACAGGACATGAAAATATTTATACAAATTCAAAGAAATGCTATGCACCTGCCTTCATAAATGGTGTCAAAGAAGAACACAAAGAAGAATTGAAAGCCAACATTTAATCTCTCTTCTCCCAATATTCAGAATCCAAGTTGACTGGGTAGAGATCAGGGATGGATGAAGAAGCAGTCCATGGCCCATCTGGCATGCTCTGAGCCTTGCTCTCGCTCACACCCATTCTCTTTTCTTGGATGTGGCGATAATACTCCTTCATCTCCTTGAGCTTTAAGTCATCACTAGGAGCACTGGGATCAGAAACAATGTCCTGAACAGCAGTTCTGCCTTCAAGCATGCTCACAACTGATGACATAGCTGGCCTGACTGCTGAAGAGATGTTCGTGCACAGGAGAGCTATGTTGAGCATTGCCATGACCTCTTCCTTGTTGAAGTCTGGGCCCAATCTGGGGTCAACTAGATCCATTAAGCTCCCCTTCTCTTTTAAAGACAGTGCCTAGAAGTTGAGAAAGAAAGAAAATCCAATAAGAGAATTGCTCGTGTTTAACTCAAGCAATAGGGACTCAGGCTGCAAGACTATTTGTTTCAACATATGCTGAATGAAGCCATGGAAATGCCACAACCACATTGAATGAGATCAAAATTTGATATGTAATGAATGGAATATGCCCAGCTAGCCTGCTTCCCAGAAAGAGGCATGCCAATATAGGAGTTTCCTCAGAGTGGTCCAGGCAGGTCCTGGATGACGTCTTATTACTAATACGGTAATACCACACAATATAATTGAAGTCATTATACTACCTGCTTCTTCATTTAAGGTTGAAAAGGAAGCAATACATGTAAGTATTAGTAGTATTGGGGCAATTTCGGTTTGTCTGAGCAAATTTTTGTTCAAGAGAGCCTATTTGATCCATATAGAGTCATGAACTAGGAAAATGGTCCAAAGGATGCCATGAATCAGAATATAACTTCGGCCCAAGATAGGAAAATGTAGTTGCCATTATGTGATGATTATATATATATATAATTCAAGAGCCATGGTTAGGGGTTCATGATTTGGATCCTATTCACTTCCACTTTGATCAGGCTGGGAAAGCAGCTAGTCCTTGGTCGGTTCTAGTTAAGTTGCTTCACTCAGCAGATCTGCTAAAACAGCAGCATGACCTGCTACTGTTATGCAGAACTGCCCATTTCAAAACGAGGTTAAAGCATGTCTTTTGGCTGTAGAAAGTGATAGACAGAACCAGTGTGAGGGGATAAATTTATACTCTGGGTTCTCAACAGGTTTTACAGCTTGTAATTTGAACGATGAAGCCATCCATCCTTGAAGATGCTTCCCAACACAAATAAAAAACCATGCTGTTAAAATTATGCAATCAGCCTAAATGGATAAGAATGAGAAAATTCAGAGACAACAAATGCAAGAAAGAATGTTGTCAAAATTACCCGATCAAGAAGATAGATGGATTCTTCTTTTGGCCTATAAGTAACGTTGCTTCTTCCACTGACAATTTCCAAGGCAACAATTCCAAAACTGTAAACATCTGCTTTGTCGGTTAAATAGCCCCGCATTGCATATTCAGGTGCCATATATCCACTGCAAAATGAGAGTATGATTTTACACAAATTTTCCATTTGAAATGAAGGGTAAACACTGGTGATCAAAAGCAAAAAATTCTAGGATGTGGTTTCCAAAGTGATAACAGTGTCACTGCTTCCTATTTGAGCTAAAGGGAAAGATAAATAATGATACCGAAATTATCACAGCCATAAAAATCTGGGTTACCTGAATTCTGAAGCAGTAAAAAACCATTGACATCCATTCAAAAGAAAGGAAAAGGCCATTAACTAAAAATCAGGAGATAGTGACTCACAATGTACCAACAATCAGCGTGCTAATGTGGGTGTTATCCTCTTCATCAAGTTTGGCCAAACCAAAGTCAGATATTTTGGGGTTAAGATCCTTATCAAGAAGCACATTTGTGGCCTTGATGTCTCGGTGGACGATCTTCAGCCTTGATTCTTCATGAAGATAAGCCAACCCTCTTGCTATGCCAACACAGATCCTGTGTCTAGTTGGCCAATCCAATTGTAATTGACATTCTTCAGGGCCTAAATCATCATATCAACCAAAAGTTAGATGTAAGAAGCACAATCACACAAGTTCATATACATGTAGTTTTATAGCAGAAGCAATTGAGTAAAGCACGTAAGCAGATGTGAAAAAAAACAGACCAAACAAAGCACGAGCGAGGCTGTTATTTTCCATGTACTCATTTATCAGCAACAACTGATTTCCTTCTATACAACAGCCATAGAGCTTCACAAGATGAGGATGTTGAAGAGCAGAAATCATGCCTATCTCATTCACAAACTCACGGTTTCCTTCTTTTGATTTGGAAGAAAGCTGCTTCACTGCAATTATGGTGCCATCAGATAAGACGCCCTGCATTTCGAGAAATAATGTCCTCTCTTCAGTATAAAGTTTTATGAGAACAAACTGCTTACCAAACATCTTAAATGCATAAAATGAGGGAAAACTAATTCTTGTGCTGAATACCTTGTAAACAGAACCAAATCCACCTTCTCCAATTTTGTTGGCAGCATCAAAGTTGTTTGTGGCAGCCTTAATTTGCCTTAAGGTAAACAAACCAGTCTGCAGATCTAGACCCTTTAACTCTGTAGAAGAAGCCACGTTAGATAAGAAATATATCTAATAAAAAATTGCAATCATTTCTAAATTCCTAATAGTTTGAGAAGGATTTTGATGGATTATAACTGTATCTTCTACATCCAGAGAAATCAACCCTGATTAGATACCATGTTTTGGCATGAATGCCAGCAAACCAATCCACTGCTACGACATCAACAATCAAATGTTTTGATAGACAAATTTTTTCATAATCAATACCTTGTTCCAACGTATCTTTGCGCCTTAGGCAACCTCTCCACCAAAGGATGACTCCAGCCACAATGCCAACTACAACGCCAACAGATATACTACTGCTTCCATTTTCGGTAGGAGGTATAAAATCTGCAAGAAGAAAACAAAGTTAGAACCGATACACAGATGGAATGGATGCTTTTGGGCAAATGATGGCACAAAGAAAAACAAAATCCAACCGTTAGTGATGCTGAAAAAAGAGGCTAACAACAAAAAATATTTTATCAACATTAATTCTTCAGAGAGTTGAAGCTAAATAAACATGAAAAGATGCTCGAACTGTTGGAAAATTTCAGAAGAGCACCACATACAGAGCAATGAAATTTCCTGCGATATAGGTAGCATCCAAATATATATAGATATATCAAAACATACTTGTGCTAAACCCTTCAAAAATAATGAATCATGTCCATGTTGGTTCCAAGTGACCTAAAGAAAAGAGTTGTGCAGACTGAACCAAATCACTTAACAATAATAAATGTGTAATTTGAGAAAAAGTAGAAGAACAAACCCTTTTACATCCCAACTATTCAAAATTGTTGAACTACTAATTTTCCTAAAAGCTAAACCTTACCCTCCTTTACTACCCACATGTGGAGAGACAAATAGAATTTAGATTCATATCCAGTGGACAAAGATAGACAAAAGTTGGATTTTTATTCAACAAACAAATAAAGGAAATGCAAATTGCGGAGAGAAGGATCAAACCCAGGACCTCCCCCAAAACCAAGCTTTGAAATCATGTTCAACTACCAATTTTCCTGAAAGCTTAAGCTTGTAGGATTTGGGCTCAATATGCATATCATGCCTTTTAATAAAAATGATAAAGAAAATTCATAAAACAAGCTCAGAAAATGTGTGACGTACCAGGGGCCACAGAAATAGCTGATATAAGAGGACCATAAACTCCTCTAACTGGGATACCTGTAGTCCCTTTCCCAGCCCAATAGAAGCGAATTTCCAAGGTATTATTAGTCACAACTGCGGTAAAATATTTTAAGATTTCCTTGCTAACACCCCCTGCTTCATCCTCAATATTGAAATCCTTGAGAACCAGCTCATCCTGCAACAAACCACTCCAATTACAACTGAAATTTTCAAGGTGCTATAAATTGAAATGGTGTCCCAAGATTTCTCTAAAACTTTGTGCAAAAAAGTTGAATTTTTATATAGGTTAAAGTCAAGAACTCAAAATGGCTTGAATCCAAAATGCTAAAATTTCTTAATACTTTTTAAAATTAGAACTTTGGTTGGTGAACATGGAAGTAATGTGATTCATTACCTGAACATAAACATCAAACAAACGCCTTCCAAGGCTGCTATATGTTTTGTCATCAGTAAAGGTGATCTCTGCAAAGTGAAGCTTTACTGTGTAGTTTCCATTTTCCAGACAGAATCCATAATAAGTGAGAGACAGGGCGGAGAGGCGTGCGGTTGTATACAGTCCAGAATTTTCCATGGTGAGTCTAGACACGTTTGTCCCAATAAAGGAGTCCGTAGGACGGTCATCATCCATGAAGTGACCTGTGCTGCTGAATGCCCAGTTTGTTCTACTCTGATAGAACTTTGATGGTCCACCAGAATCTGTGTCATCTTCATATGTGGTATTTCCATCAACAATTACTTCTTTTCCACCACAATTTATGTGCATGGAGTAAAACTCTGGAAAAAAAACCTACAATAGATTGGTGAAATTGAACACGCAAAGAAAAATGATATTTAGAAAAAGGCACAAGAAAATACATCCATTAACCACCCTTCCCAAACTTTTACTTTAATCAGCAAACTTGTGACACTGTTTTGGACTGTATACCAATCCATTTTTAATAGACCATATGATCCCATGGAAAGATTTCAACCCCAAATGCATTAGCAATACCCTAAATGCACAGGGCAAAGCACAAGAAAGGAGAATGCCTATCTTGAAGAGATTTTGAGACACAGTGTGCTGAAATGTGGGTCCCTTACAAAGCTGGTCTGATCAGTGTTTTATCAGCACTAGAAGCACAAATTTTGAGTTGAAGCTTAATCAGACTCATCTCAAGTTATGGAAAGTGAAATTGATGACATTCTAAAATCCCTTTATATTCTTCCATTAATTTCATTCTTTTGTATTTCTTAATTAACAATGTCAAGATAGCATATGATATTTAAACTTACTTTTTGGGCAATTAAAGCTTCTCAAGCACGAGACAATTCCACTGAGAAAACAACGTAATGGCCAGAAAAAGTCAGCATCACAACATCATATTTGAATATTACATGACAAGGAAAGAATCGTAGTGCTAAAAAAAATTATTGGCTTCAGAAAACATTTATTTATTAAAATCCTTAAAATGGTAATTAGAAACTCACGAGTTATTTCCTCCTGATGAGCTTCCAAACAAATTTCTGTAGACAATATCATAGTATTGAAAGTTTAGATGCTAAACAGATGATTTTACACAGCAAATAATACAGAAAAGAAATATCTTATGTTAGATAAGAGTATTCTTACACACTCCGTTCCTGACATCCTCTTGAGCTTTCACTAGTAAAGTTATTGTATGAAAGATCACTGCACACAGTATTCACAGTTTAATTCATCATAGTTTTCCATGCAGAATGAACATCAAGTTAATAAATCATGACTTCACATGAACAGAATTGCATACATGGTATTTGATTATCTGAACCTTATTTCTAAATAACCCAAGAGATGAAGTGTCTTGTGCCATTAGCCATGCAACACACAACCAATAGCTCAGTTGTTCCTTTAGGAGTGGTCCTAAACCACTTTGAGCTATAGTGCAAAGAACAATTCCCCCAAGCCTAAAATACTCTACAATCCATCTATCCATCCTCACATATCACCCTCTTTTTTGTCTAGAATCCAAGTTATATGCAAAAGGGAGCAGAAATACGACTTATTGCTTTTGGTGGCAAGAGTTTTCAATGTGCAACAGCTGTTTGTGTAAAGTGTTGGAAATCAAGCCCACGTCGCCTTCCATCCTGTGCGTTCCTCCCCATATTTAGCATCCTCTGTTTACTTCCCTAAATTAGTGAAATATACTGCCTTTATTATAATTGATTTAGGAGTAATTCTAGCAAGGTAGTTTATTCACTTTCCATGTAAGAGTTTATTCTCTTTCCATGTAATAGTTTATTCACTTTCCATGTAAGAGTTTATTCTCTTTCCATGTAATAGTTTATTCACTTTCATGTAAGAGTTTATTCTCTTTCCATGTAAGGGAAATTCCGTCCGGTGATAGTATACCAGTCCGGAATTGTCTCATATCTGTAGGCTATTTATTTATGCTTTCTTTCATTGTAATAAGAGTATCATAGAATGAATTGAGTCTATGTTCCTCCATAGTTAGTCTTCAAATTCTTCATGGTATCAGAGCAGGTTTAATCCTGTCTCATCGTCTTCATCTTTAGTCGGTTTTTTTTTCTACTCAATTCTATTCTTCTAGGTTATGCCTAAATACGGTCCAGCCTTTGGAATGGCTACCAACTCATCATCCTCTACTTCTGATATCATCATCTCATCGTCTTCATCCTCTCATCAAATGGAAACCTCTCATCTGCCAATCACAGCCCATAAACTGAATGGGCAAAATTATTTGCAATGGTCTCAATCCATATTAATGTTTATACGGGGAAAGGAGAAAGATGACTACATCACCGGAGCTTCGGCGGCACCAGAAACCACAGCATCAACCTACAAGAAGTGGATAGCAGAAATAATATGGTCATGTCCTGGCTAGTCAACTCTATGACCCCTGACATTGGTGAAAATTTTCTGTCATTTGATACTGCCAAAGAAATCTGGGACATTGCAAAAGAAACTTTCTCAGACAAGGAAAACACATCTGAAATCATCCAGATTGAAGGCATCCTCCACGATTTGCGTCAAGGAAACCTTACGGTAACTGAATATTTCAATACTCTTACTCGTCTATGGCGTCAACTTGATACGTTTGAGGTTCATAACTGGAATTGTGTTACAGATGGTTTGTTGTATAAAAAGATTGTCGAAGGGAAACGTGTGTTTAAATTTTTGTTAGGTTTGAACAAAAATCTTGATGAAATCAGAGGAAGAATCATGGGAGTAAAACCTCTACCTAGCCTCAGAGAGGCATTCTCTGAAGTGCGTCGTGAAGAAAGTCGGAAAAATCTCATGATGGGATCCCATCAACAACTGAATATGGCAGAAAGCTCGGCTCTTAAGACTCAATTCGCTCCTTTTGACAACCGTCAAAAAATTAAAGGAGGTAGACCTTGGTGTGATCATTGCAGAAAGCCGGGACACTCAAGAGAAACTTGCTGGAAGATTCATGGAAAGCCAGTAGATTGGAAGCCACGTCAACCACTTGAGAAAGAAGGACGAGGCAATCATGTGGCTACCGATGAACAATCGCCACAACCTGAAGCTAGCCCTTTTAATAAGGAGCAAATGGAGATGCTTCAGAAACTACTGTCTCCTCTTTTGTCAGTACAGTCACAAACTGGCTCATCTTCCAACCAGCTCATTGGTTCCGGAACCTTGGCTCACAAAGGTAATTTTTTGAGTGCCTTTACTGTTGGTAAGAAACGTAAAAAACCTTGGATCGTGGACTCAGGAGCATCTGATCATATGACGGGAGATGCGACAATTTTTGATACATATAGCTCATGTCCAAATAATTTAACAGTCCGAATAGCAGATGGTTCACTATCAAAGGTTGCCGGAACAGGTTCAGTTGTGCTATCAAGGGATCTTACTCTCAACTCTGTTCTCCTTGTTCCTAACTTGGACTGTAATCTATTGTCAATTAGTAAACTCACTAAGGAAAAGAGTGTATTACTAATTTTTCCTCCACTCACTGTGAATTTCAGGATTTGGATTCGGGGAAGACGATTGGCAATGCTGAGGAATGCTCTGGACTCTACATCCTTAAGGAGCTCCATGATCCACAAGAACAACCTCAAATGGCAGTTGGTAGTAATTCTTTTTCGGTTTCATGTCAAAATAACGATAGTGCAATTATGTTGTGGCACTATCGCTTAGGTCATCCAAATGTTATGTATCTCAAGCATTTATTTCCTTCATTATTCATAAAAATCCAAAATCCTTTGAGTGCGAAATCTGTCAATTATCAAAGCAAGTCCGGTCTCATTTTCCCATTCAACCTATAAAGAGTCTAGTCCATTCTCAATGATTCATAGCGATATCTGGGGTCCGTCAAGAATAAAAGATGTAACTGGTACTAGGTGGTTTGTCTTATTCATAGATGATCACACTAGATTAACTTGGGTATTCCTCATGAAAGAAAAATCTGAAACGAGTCAAATTTCAAAAATTTTAAAAATATGATTCAGACCCAATTCCAGTCAAAAATACAAATTCTAAAGTCTGATAATGCTAGGGATTATTTCAACTCCATTCTAGGAGAATTTCTAGCACAAGAAGGGATAGTTCACTTAAGTTCATGTGTTGATACCCCACAACAAAACGGAATCGCTGAAAGGAAAAATAGGCATTTGTTAGAGGTGGCTAGATCACTAATGTTCTCCATGAATGTTCCAAAATTATTCTGGGGGCAAGCTGTCCTTACGGCAGCCTACCTCATCAATAGGATGCCGTCTAGGGTACTAAAATTCCAAACACCTTGTCAAACACTCCTAAAATCCTTTCCGACTACTCGTCTCATCTCCACCGTCCCACCCAAAATTTTCGGGTGCTCTGTTTTTGTTCATATCAATCAACAACATCGAAGTAAACTTGATCCTAGGTCACTCAAGTGCATCTTTCTTGGGTATTCTTCAAATCAAAAGGGTATAAGTGTTACTCTCCGGTCACAAGAAAATTCTACAATTCAATGGATGTCACATTTTTTGAAACCCAGCCTTACTATCCCAAAAACGATATTCAGGGGAGAATTCAACTCAGGAATATCGATTTGGGATCTTGAGTCATTCAGTGAGCCACAAATCATCACTGAAAATCACATTCCTCCAGAGTCATTTAATCAGCCCGAGTCCATTGTTGACTTGTGGGATAAGGAGCACATCCAAGAGGAAACGGAGGAAGGAGCACTTTCTCAACAAACCCATGAGGCTGAACCGGGTCCTAATCCAAGCAAACTTCCAGGTAACAACACTCCTGATGGTACTGTTGATTCCGAGTTAGAAAATGATATTCTTAATATGCCCATAGCTTGGAGGAAAGGAATTCGATCATGCACTCAGCATCCCATTGGAAATTTTATTTCTTATGATAAGCTATCACCTACGTTTCGTGCATTCACTTCTAGCATCACAGAGATACAAGTTCCTCGAATATTCAGGAAGCTTTCAAGTATCCTAAGTGGAAGGCGGCAGTCGATGAGGAAGTTCGGGCGCTGGAAAAGAATGGTACGTGGGAAATTACTGACCTCCCAAGAGGTAAGAAACCAGTTGGGTGTAAGTGGATTTTCACAGTAAAGTACAAGGCAGATGGTAATGTGGACAGGTATAAGGCTCGGTTGGTTGCCAAAGGATTCACCCAATCCTATGGCATTGACTATCAAGAAACTTTTGCTCCAGTTGCCAAGCTCAATACTGTTCGTGTACTTTTATCCTTGGCAGTTAATCTCGATTGGTCACTTCACCAACTTGATGTGAAGAATGCCTTCCTCAATGGTGACTTAGAGGAAGAAGTTACATGGACATTCCTGCTGGACTTGAGACGACATCAAACTTCAACAAGGTTTGCAGACTCCGAAAATCCTTGTATGGTCTCAAACAATCTCCCAGGGCCTGGTTTGAACGGTTCACTAAGGTAGTGAAAGGGTACGGATTCGTTCAATGTCAATCTGATCACACATTATTTGTGAAACACTTCCCAGAAGGGAAGCTGGCAATTATCATTGTATATGTGGACGACATAATTTTGACAGGTGATCATGAAGAGAAAATTGACTTACTTAAAAATTACTGACAAAGGAATTTGAGATCAAAGATCTTGGAAACCTCAAGTACTTTCTCGAATGGAGATTGCTAGGTCAAAGAAAGGTATAGCAGTCTCACAACGCAAATACGTTCTGGACTTATTGAATGAAACAGGAATGCTAGGATGCAAGCCGGCAGAAACACCTATGGATACAACTGTCAAACTGGAAGAAAGTGATGGAAGTACGCCAGTTGATAAAGGAAGATATCAACGTCTTGTGGGGAAACTCATCTATCTTTCTCATACAAGGCCAGACATCGGCTTCTCCGTTAGTGTGGTAAGTCAATTCATGAATAATCCAACCGAAAAACACATGACTGCTGTGATCAGAATATTGAGGTACCTCAAGATGACACCAGGAAAGGGTCTCTTCTTTCAAAGAACAACAAAGAAAGAGATTGAGATTTTTTCAGATGCAGATTGGGCAGGTTCAGTGACTGATCGGAGATCAACTTCAGGCTATTGTTCATTTGTTTGGGGGAACTTGGTTACATGGCGAAGCAAGAAACAGTCAGTGGTAGCTCGTAGCAGTGCTGAGGCAGAATTTCGTGCTATGGCACAAGGTATCTGCGAGGAATCTGGTTGAACAGGCTGTTAGAAGAATTACGGGTTCCATTGAAGCATCCCATGATGTTATACTGCGACAATCAAGCTGCCATCAGTATCGCTAAGAATCCGGTTCATCATGATCGAACTAAACACGTGGAGATAGATCGACACTTTATCAAGGAAAAGATTGAAGAAGGAGTTTTCAAAGTCAGCTACACTCCGACAAACTGTCAAACGGCTGACATTCTCACAAAAGCTCTTGCTCGAGTTAACTTCGAAGATCTGACAGGAAAACTTGGAATGATCAACATCTACAACGCGGCTTGAGGGGGAGTGTTGGAAATCAAGCCCACGTCGCCTTCCATCCTGTGCGTTCCTCCCCATATTTAGCATCCTCTGTTTACTTCCCTAAATTAGTGAAATATACTGCTTTATTATAATTGATTTAGGAGTAATTCTAGCAAGGTAGTTTATTCACTTTCCATGTAAGAGTTTATTCTCTTTCCATGTAATAGTTTATTCACTTCCATGTAAGAGTTTATTCTCTTTCCATGTAATAGTTTATTCACTTTCATGTAAGAGTTTATTCTCTTTCCATGTAAGGGAAATTCCGTCCGGTGATAGTATACCAGTCCGGAATTGTCTCATATCTGTAGGCTATTTATTTATGCTTTCTTTCATTGTAATAAGAGTATCATAGAATGAATTGAGTCTATGTTCCTCCATAGTTAGTCTACAAATTCTTCATAAAGGAATGAGGAAATCGTGTTTTGCATGAAAAATTCTGTATTATGTCCTCATACAAAGCATGAACAGTTTTAATCAGATTCCTTAATAGCACAGAATAAAAGAACAATTATCTCTTCCAAACTTTAGAACTAACAGAATGTTTGCTACCCAAATATTTGAAATATTAATCGATAATCAGAATTCATGGTGAAACATAGAATCAATATTCAAAGCCAAATTTATTTGCTGTAAGGATGCAAGTGTATGCCCATTAAAACTAATAAAAAATAGAAGCAAGAAAGTAATAAAAGCAAATTGATGGTTAACATGTGATGAGTAGAAACAAACAAACATAGCCACAACAATATATAAAGCATTTGAGAAAAAAATTTACTAGTTGTCTCCTCTTTTCAGCATCCAATCAGGCACGGCTCCAGTTAGCATGTTTCCGGTAAAATACCTACATAACATTGAGTTGTCCAACTTTAGTATTGCTCAAGTAGTTTTCTTCACTAGAGTAACATTTGAAGCATGATAGGAAAAACTTACTAGTAATTCCCCCTTCAAGGACCAAAATTTAGTTTTCAATCAATCAGAATGAATTCATCTGTCAATTGGCTCTTTATTCAGTGTGTTATGAAGGCTTTTAAAGCCAACATATGTGATTTAGTCACTCAATCAATTTGATCCTAGGCTCTAAAATCTCCTGGCTCATTTAGGCAATTAACTTGGTCTTTTAGATTTAACCTTTACTTGTAGCACATTGGACTTCTTTCTTCATTTAGACCATTAAACTCATCTTTCAAATTCAGTACTGAAGCCCAACCAATGTGGTTTAGTCTTAAAATCAATTCAACTCCACATCCTCTAAGCTTTCTTGGTTCATTTAGGCCATTACATTGGTTTTTCATTTCAGTCTGTCGATTATTAGGTAATTTCACCCCTTGGAATCAGCTTGAATAGTTGTCAAAACCTAAAGAAGAAATTTTTATATGAAAATACACTGCTTACATGTAATCTGCATTTGATAGACCGACAAAGCTGCTTGGAATTTCTCCAGTTAGTTTGTTAAAACTCAGATCTCTGCAAGAGAATCATAAACAGAATGCATTAAAAATTGCACTACCCCGAAAGAGTCGAACACCTGAGAATGGAAAAACAATACCAAGAAACCGAAATGACATGCTGAAATGAACAAATATGAAGTTTATGGAATTGTGTATGCATCATAACAATTTCTTAATAAGGCAAATAATACAAAGTAGGAGCTATGTCTCAAGCTCCTTCCACCACATAACCGTTTATGATTACCACTTGTCACTGGATACTGGCAGCTTATACATTGACCATCTGTTTTTCTTCTTGGCTCAAAATACTACTCTAGTTTCAGATGGTCTAAATTATCTGCAAGTAAAGATTCCCTTCCCACATTTTGTCCGATTAAGAATCTAGATCCCAGAAATTATGACAACTAAACTCATAAAGCCATCCACTTCAGAGAGACAAAATGGCTATTTATCAATTTTTACTTGATACGTCATGAAACATACATGCTGAATAGGCAGGTGCAAATAGCAATGTGTGAGCCCATGCAACAAGCAGGCTCCTACTTAGCAGTGAATATGACACTCAAAGAAGCATTTATGAAGTTATAGAAAAGCCAGACTACTAGGAGCCTTCTCGACATGTCTCCAGGGTCTTATTTTCTATCTATTCATACAAACAATGCAAGCTGTAAGCAGCTTATTCAAAATCCAAATTAGTCAAAACACAGAGATGCAGTGACCACTCAAGGAACATCACAAGCTATGCAAGAAGTCATAACATGAAACAATCTCCGAATTAGTAGAAAAACACGTTTCAAAGAATCTTAACAATTAGTCTGCAACAGGTAAAGGGGAAAAGATACTAAATATATACTGACAGGGTTTTCAATTTTGTCATTTCCCCAAGGTAATCGGGTAGCGGGCCAACAATATTGCAACTCCTCAATATCCTGCAATCAAATCAAATATATATCACCAAAAATCTCTGAAATATGTTCTATGTACTGTGTATTATCAAGGGCAATCTACTCACAGTGTTTTCAAGTTTCTCATATCACTCAATGGTGGAAAAGTTGCTTCAGTTCCATTCAGGTCACTGATTCTCCTGCACATAGAAATTTAATAAAAAATAAAAATATAATAATTTCAATCCATATAAATTATCAAAGCTATGGCATAGGAGAGCTTTACTCACAAGTCAGTTATTTTTGTCAAAAGGGCAATGCCAGAAGGAATCGGCCCACTGAAACCACTCCCTTGAATCACTCTGTCGGTAGCAAATTTCAATTAGAATATGTGATTATAAATGAAATCATGCCACTCATACCAACTCAAACATCAGATTCAACAAAGCTCTCACAATTTTTCAAGTTTTGTCCAGTTCTGTATAAAATTGGGTATCTTTCCTGTGAACTGATTATCTCCAACCCGACTGCATTGAATTAAAACAAAGATACAATAGCCCCAATCTCAGAATTCAACAAAAAAAAATGCTAATTTATGCATACAAAAACCCGAAAAAAGAAAAGACACTTCAAAATCTTACAAGTCCTTCAATGTGGTAAGCCCTGCAAATGTTTGTGGTAACTCCCCAGTGAAGTTGTTTGAGGTCAGAAGTCTTCAACAACGAAAAACACAACCAAACCAATAAACCCACCAGCGTTAATAATAAAAAAAAAACCGATAACACCCATAATTGGCAAAATCTACAAACAAAAGGGTCTTACATTCTCTCTATACTGGACAGATTCCCAAGCTCCTGAGGAAGAACCCCTGAAAGCTGATTGAACTCTACGGTTCTACGCATATCAAATCCAAAATTTTTGCATCAAAAAAAATAATTCTTAAAAGATCACACACTGAAAAGGGAAATGAATGGGTAATTAGAAATTCACAGGTTTGCAAGAGTAGAGATGTTTCCAAGCTCTTTGGGAATCGAACCCGTTAACCGGTTTCCGATCAGAGAACTGCAACAACACCCACATACCAAATTCAAAAAAAAAAATAAAAAATGAAATGCTTAAAGGTTCATATTGAATAAGCCATCAAAATTTCAACCATATATACAAAGATGGAGAGAAAGCATACATGTTTACTAGTTGCATTGTACCCCATTCTGGAGGGATTGAACCGTTGAGGTAGTTGCGGGTGAAGTCACTGTGACGTAGATGAATTACAGTTAAGTTAGTTGAAGTCCTAAGTGGGTAATTGAAGAAATGGGTGATGCCAAAATTGGCAGAAAAATTAAGTTAGAGAAATACTCACATTTCTTGGAGGTAAGGAAGCTTCACCAGCTCTGGTGGGAGAGATCCTGGGAGATTCTGAGTCTTGAGGACTCTACAATAGATAAGTACTCACGTTAACGGTTATTAATTAACTTATGATTGATTTGTATATTTTTTTCATTATTTTTCAAATATTCTATAAAGAAAAAAAAAAATTAGACTAGGTTGTTCATTACAAATTTTAAGGAAAAATACAAGAAATAAAATTTGAAAGAAAATAAAAAATTAATAAATTATTTTTATATATTATTTTAAATTTATTAAAATATTTTACCTGAATAATTTTAAAATATATAAATTTTTAATTAATTTTAATTATATTTAATTTTTTTTATACTTTTTATAAAAAAAAACCCTAAATATAGAAAAAATAATTTTTTTTTCATTTATTTTCTTTTCTTAGCATTTTTCTCGTACCAAATACATTAATAGTAACGCATCTTTATATTTTTGAAAATTAAAAACTATTTTTAAAAATAATTTTCAAATATATTCTAAAATTTTAACTTAGTAGAAAGCTTAACTTGATCCAAACACAATTCAAGAAACTAGATTCATAGGGTGTTATGTATACATTTTTAAGTTTTATTATTTATATTATAATTTTATTTGTTTATATTTAAATTTCATTATATCTCACGATACATATTTAATGGTCTTGATTTAGACCAGGATAGGTATAGCTTTGCATTTCCCGTCCGTATATATCCCCAAGGGCCCAACCTCACTTGGCTGCCGACATAAAAGAGGTGGGCCCATTGGACCTCAGTTCCTAATTGAGCCACAGGATAAGATTCTCCTTTCGAACTTTTTCCTAACATCCCAGAATGGGATCAGTCTGAAATTATTGGACCTGAAGGCCAATTTAGAAGTCAAAGTCAACACAACAAATTGGGCCCACCCACCTAACTCATTATTATAAATAAATAAAATTATATGATAGAAATATTAAAAAAACCATTGGAAAAATAAAATAAAAGAGTACCTAATATTCAAATGTCAATATTAAAATGAAATTTATTTATTCACTAAATATGGTCATTAATATTAAAACCTTCTTTTTATATAAGTTAGGTAAATTAGGGTGGATAGTGGAAGCCAACTATTCTATATATAGTCCTTCAATAAAATATTTCACATTAATTTATTTTCACATATAACATATTCTAAAATAATTGGAATGTGTTTTGGTATTAAAAAAAATGAAAATAGTATGAACCAAAAAATACATAAATTATATTATATTAAAGTTATATTTGTTTCCCATAAAATACTAAGAAAAAAAAAGAATCAAAATAGTTTTTTATATTTGATTTAACCATAAAAAATATAAAAAAAATCAAATATAATTAAAATTTATCAAAATTTTATATATTTTTAAATTATCTAGTTTATATATAATAAAAAGAAATAAATAAAATGAGTTTGAAGAAGTATGTAAAAATAATTTATTAAATTAAAAAAAAAAATCTTAACTTTTTATTTCCTTTTACGTTTTTTTCTCAACTTTGTTTCCTCAAATTTTGTGAGAACCAAATATAGGCTATAACTTTTGTTTTTTATTTAAAGTTTTAATAAACTTTGAAATATTTTATTTTTATTTTTTGAGTTATATGATTCAAAATTTATACAAATTCCGACGTATTTAGATTTCAAATTGAAAATAAAAACTTTATTTATAATCCGATGATTATAGTTTGTTTTCTTAATTGAATTGTAATTAAACTGACTCAATCCTTTTAGTAACTAAAAAAAATTGAGCAAATAAATAGAAGTTTAATTAACTTACATGCTAACAACGTGGCAAACAGTGTTGTTGGTGCAGCTACAAGTGACAGCATTTTCCGACCCCTTCACCGGATTCTTCGTCGCCCAACCCCACTCGCCGCCGCACGGATCCGCACTGAAGTTCCAGTCCGTCTTCCCCAGAGTTTTCGCGATCTCTTCCAGAGCTTCCACTGTAAAGTGTAATAATAATAAGATTGATTTTTGAGAGTATATATATATATATAGAACTATGAAAAATGAGGTAGAATGAATGGTAGTATCACCTTCATTATTTGGGAGGAGAGTTGCAGAGAAGGTGAGAGTTGTGAAGAAAGTGAAGGCAATGAGTAAAGAAGAGAGAAGGCTGTTAATGGAGGGCATGGTTTTAGGGTTGTTGCAGAGGAGGAGGGCTGGGGTTTGGAGGAGAAATAGAGGATAGATGAAGGGTTAAGTAGAGGGTCTCTGTCGTGTACGGGAGGAAAGAGAAAGAGAAAGAGAGAAGACTTCGATACATCGTAATATCGTACCACGGTTAATGATTTTACATTTGATTAATCAAAAAGCTTTTTTTTCGCAAGATAAAGTTTTTCAAAATAATATTTAAAACTTTTTTCAAATCCATATTTATACTAAAACAAAAACATAAGTTCAATGTCTTGGAAATTTTTACGTGTGAACTTATATAATCAATATGATAATGTCATAAATCAATATTATTTTATTTTTTGCATTGTGATCTATAATGTAATTGAACACATTATTACTTGATTTTTTATAGATTTATCTTAATTCATTTGACTGATTCATTAAGTCAAGTAATCTAAATTTTATGTGTGTAATGTGGTATATATGAATATATTTATTTATATATATACATAAAGGAAAAAGAAAGACTTTTGCTCTGTGTTGTTTTTCTCTTGAGGGTTGAAAGGGCACGTACTGCGAACTCGAATACACACACGGACTAAATTTTGGTGTAGAAAGGGAAGAGCTCATTGAACCTGGATTTTCACACCATTATGAACTAAGCGTATTATTTGATACCAGTGGAACACAAAAATGACTTTCCATGTGATTAATCAATGTAAACATTTCATCAATTGCCCTTTTACTGCATGCTTTAATTTCAACATGTGATATATCGTTATATTATACCGTAACCATGGTTATATCGTATTGTACCATGGTTAATGATTTTACATTTGATTAATCAAAAAGCATTTTTTTCCCCCAAATTTTAAAGATAAAGGTTTTTTTAAAAAAATAAATATTTAAAACTTTTTTCAAATCTACAAGTATGTCTAAACTTCCATATTTATACTAAAACAAAAACACAATTTATTTTCTATCATATTAAGTTAAGGGTGATCAATATATATATATACACACACAATATTTAGTATATTCTTTTTATTTTAAAATTTAATAATTAATTATAGTAATAAAAACTGATTGGAGACATCTTAGTATCATTTCATATTCTTCAATTATTTTACCTTCTGAAGTTAAACCCACTAACATGAACAGCTCAATTCATTTATATATTTCTTGGATTCACCACTGAAAATTCCCCAAAAAAAAAATAAAATAAAATAAAATTCAAAAGACAACGGATTTACAGGCCATGGATTGCCGGTGACAGCTCAAGTTTGCTTCATAGTCAACTCAATACAATTTTATTTTATTTTTCAATATAATATGGCCATGTGGTGAATATCCTATGCAGCAAGAAGTTGGTTCTCATTTTCTAAGACTTTCTCACCAGCCAAACATTGTGTAATATCAAAGGTATGAATAAAAAGAATTTTCTTCTTTCTGAGTTTTTTTTAAATTCAAGTTGAGGAAGTTGACTTGGGGAGTAACACCAAGTTGCAGTGCCGTAGCAAAGAAGATAACAATTTTGAAATTATCGTCTCCTTCAAGTCTTTGTCACCACCAAACCTATGGATATGCAGATAAAGTCGTCTGTACTTATTGATTAATTTAAGTCATGTTGACAAATTAGTGGTCATCAAGTACAAGTTCCTTACACTTTCATATAGGTTTGTACTTAATTTTTGGATCATGGGAAATTAAATGGAGGAAAAGGACCAAAAGGCCAAAAATAATTTAAACTTTTTTATTTAATTTATTGTTAAAAATATGAAAAAAAAATCAAATAAAATAATAAATAGTTATATTTTCAAGTACTACATTTAAAAAGTCTATGAAAACTTTAATTTTATCATAAGAAAATGTTATTTATTTTAATTTTTAAGGTGGTATTTAAATATTATGAAATCTTTTTCCTTTTTTCTTTTTAATAATATTTAAAACAAGTCCTCTAAAATCTAGATTTTTTCTTTCATAAAATTGGAGTGGGTGTATAATATCATCTTTCCATGAAAAGGGATTCAAAGAAGGTGTGTGAACTTTTGTATTTTAGCTTAATAGAATGAAGCAGCCACCCTTTGTTGACGAAGCTAAATCTTTCTATTCTAGGCTTCTAACTATACATTAAAATATATATATAAAAAGTAATCGAGGGTAAAAAATGTGTTTAAAAAATATTTTTTTTATTTAATCAATTATATTACATTAAATATTAATATAATGTAATATATTTAACTATATGTTATATAATTATAAGCTGTTGTGGCTCGGAAGTTTATGATAGACTTATTTACTTAATATGACTTAATAGTTTAATTTAAATTATTAAATATATTAAGTATATTAGAATAATAGTTTGATATCTCCTTCTAACTTGTTTTCAAACTTAGAAATATATCCATTAATCCAAAAGTCTCTTTGACGAACAATCTTCAATGCTTTTATACATTTATAATATCTGAAGTGTTGTCTAAATATAATTTTACTGAAAATTATGACTTTGACTTTATCTTCCACTAAAAAACTATCTCTAATAGGTTAAGAAAAGAGCATCAAAGCCACAAAATCTGTAGAGAAACTAAAGATGCCAAAAACCGATAAATGAACACAAATGCTTCATAGATTGATGAACAAGCCTTTCTTTCATACACAACTCAGAAACATATTTCCCAAACATACATCTTTGATAAAATTGATAACTTTTTTCTGTAAAACCGTATGGATTACAGGACATGAAAATATTTATACAAATTCAAAGAAATACTATCCACCCACCTACATAAATGGTGTCAAAGAAGAACACAAAGAAGAATTGAAAACCAACATTTAATCTCTGTTCTCCCAATATTCAAAATCCAAGGTGACTGGGTAGAGATCAGGGATGGATGAAGAAGCAGTCCATGGCCTGTCTGGCATGCTCTCGCTCACACCCATGATCTTTTCTTGGGTGTAGTAATAATGCTCCTTCATCTCCTCGAGCTTTAAGTCATCACTAGGAACACTGGGATCAGAAACAATGTCCTGAACAGCGGTTCTGCCTTCAAGCATGCTCAAAACTGATGACATGGCTGGCCTGACTGCTGGAGAGACCTTTGTGCTCAAGAGAGCTATGTTGATCATCGCCAAGACCTCTTCCTTGTTGAAGTCTGAGCCCAATCTGGGGTCAACTAGATCCATCAAATTCCCCTCCCCTTTTAATGAGAGTGCCTAGAAATCAAGAAAGAAAAAGAGAGCTTGTGTTTAAATCAAGCAATATGGACTCAGGTGGTAAGACTCTATTTGTTTCAACATATGCTGAATGAAGCCATGGAAATGTCACAACCACATTGAATGAGTTTAATATTTGGTATGTGATGAATGGAATGTGCCCAGCTAGCCTGCTACCCAGAAAGAGGCATGCTAATATAGGGGTTTGCTCACAGTGATCAAGGAAGGTCCCAATGACGTCTTATTGCTAATACAGTAATATCACACAATTTGTATAATTGAAGTCATTCAGGATGGGAGCATATACTACCTGCTTCTTCGTTTAAGGTTGAAAAGGAAGCAATGCATGTAAGTATTAGTAGTATTGGGGCAATTTCGATTTGTCTGAGAAAATTTTTGATCAAGATAGTCTATTTGATTCATATAGCATCATGAACTAGGAAAATGGTCCAAGGGATGCCATGAATCAGAATATAACTTCAGCCCAAGATAGGAAAATGTAGTTGCCATGATGTGGTGACTATATTTTTATATATATAATTCAAGAGCCATGGTTAGGGATTCATGATTCGGATCCTATTCACTTCCACATTGATCAGGCTGGGAAAGCAGCCAGTCCTTGGTCGGTTCTAGTTAAGTTGCTTTACTCAACAGATCGGCAAAAACAGCAGCATGACCCGCGACTGTTATGTGGAACTGCCCATTTCAAAATGAGGTTAAAGCATGTCTTTTGGCTATAGGAAGTGTTAGACAGAACTAGTGTGAGGGGATAAATTTATTCTCTGGGTTCTCAACAGGTTTTACAGCTTGTAGTTTGAATGATGAAGCCATTCATCCTTGACGATGCTTCCCGACACAAATAACAAATCATGCTGTTAAGAATGAGAAAATTCAGAGATGACATATGCAAAAAAGAATGTTGTCGAAATTACCCAATCAAGAAGATAGATGCATTCCTCTTTTGGCCTATAAGTAGTGTTTCTTCTTCCACTGACAATTTCCAAGGCAACAATTCCAAAACTGTAAACATCTGCTTTGTCAGTTAAATAGCCCCGAAATGCATATTCAGGTGCCATATATCCACAGCAAAATGAGGGTATGATTTTACACAAATTTTCCATTTGCATGAAGGATAAACACTGGTGATCAAAAGCAAAAATTTCTAGGATGTGGTTTCCAAAGTGATATCAGTATCACTGCTTCCTATTTGAGCTAAACGAAAAGATAAATAATGATACTGAAATTATCACAGCCATAAAGATCTGGATTACCTGAACTCTGAAAGAGTAAGAAACCATTGACATCCATTCAAAAGAAAGAAAAAGCCCATTAACTAAAAATCAGGAGATAGTGACTCACAATGCACCAGCAATCCGGGTGCTAATGTGGGTGTTATCCTCTTCATCAAGTTTGGCCAAACCAAAGTCAGATATTTTGGGGTTAAGATTCTTATCAAGCAGCACATTTGTGGCCTTGATGTCTCGGTGGACGATCTTCAGCCTTGATTCTTCATGAAGATAAGCCAACCCTCTTGCTATGCCAACGCAGATCCTGTGTCTAGTTGGCCAATCCAATTGTAATTGACATTCTTCGGGGCCTAAATCACCATATCAACCAAAAGTTAGATGTAAGAAGCACTCGAATCACACAAGTTCATATACATGTAGTTTTATAGCAGAAGCAATTGAGTAAGGCACGTAAACAGATGTGAAAAATACAGACCAAACAAAGCACGAGCGAGGCTGTTATTTTCCATTTACTCATATATCAGCAACAACTGATTTCCTTCTATACAACAGCCATAGAGCTTCACAAGATGAGGATGTTGAAGAGCAGAAATCATGCCTATCTCATTCACAAACTCACGGTTTCCTTGTTTTGACTTGGAAGAAAGCTGCTTCATTGCAATTACGGTGCCATCCGATAAGAGGCCCTGCATTTGAGAAATAGTGTCTTCACTTCAGTATAAAGTTTTATGATAACAAACTGCTTAATGAACAGCTTAAATGCATAAAATGAGGGAAAACTAATTATTGTGCTGAATACCTTGTAAACAGAACCAAATCCAACTTCTCCAATTTTGTTGGCAGCATCCAAGTTGTTTGTGGCAGCCTTAATTTGCCTTAGGGTAAACAAACCAGTTTGCTGATCTAGACCCTTTAAATCTGTAGAAGAAGCCAAGTTAGATAAGAAATATATCTAAAAAAAAGTTGCAATTATTTCTACATTCCTAATAGTTTTAGAAGGATTTTGATGGATTATAACTGTATCTTCTACATCCAGAGAAATCAACCCTGATCAGATACCATGTTTTGGCATGAATGCCAGCAACCCAATCCACTGCTATGACATCAACAATGAAATGTTTTGATATACAACATTTTTCATAATCAATACCTTGTTCCAATGTATCTTTGCGCCTTAGGCAGCCTCTCCACCAAAGGACACCGATAACCAGGAAGATAAGAAGAATGACTCCAGCCACAATGCCAACCACAACGCTCACAGATATACTAGTACTGCCATTTCTGGAAGGAGGTATAAAATCTGCAATAAGCAAACAGGGTTAGAACAGATACGCAGATGGAATGGAAGCTTTTAGTCAAATGATGGCACAAAGAAAAACAAAATCCAACCATTAGTAATGCTGCAAAAAGAGACTAATCACAAAAAATATTTTATCAACATTTATTCTTCAGAGTCAAAGTCAAATAAACATGAAAAGATGCTCAAACTGTTGGCAAATTTCAGAAGAGCAACACATAAAGAGCGATGAAATTTCCCATGATATAGGTAGCATCAAAGAAGAATCATTTGAGATTCCATATATATTAAAACAGACTTGTGCCAAACCCTTCAAAAAATAATGAATCATGTCCATGTTGGTTCCAAGTGCCCTAAAGAAAAGAGGAGTTGCGCAGACTGAACCAAGTCACTAAACTAAAAAAATGTGTAATTTGAGAAGTAGAAGAACAATACCCTTTTGCATACCAACTATTCAAAATTGTTGAACTACCAATTTTCCTAAATGTTTAAGCTTAAGCTCCCTCATGTGTGGTCCCATGCCCACAGGTGGAGGAACAAACAAAATCTGGATTCATATCCCAATAGACAAAGATAGACAAAATTTGGATTCAAACAAACAAAGGAAATGCAATCTGATACCCTAATTATTAAAAAGCTACTACAAAAACATAGACAACAATAATGAATAAAAAGTAAAAGTAGTTCGGAGTTATTACCATTTAATGATATTTATATAAGTAATAATTTGAGTTTAATAAATATTATTTTTACGTTAGAATATATGAAATTCGAATGATTTTTTTAGAGGGTTTTTTGTTATTATTATTATTTAAAAGTGTGGACTAAACATGCTATTTCCATAAAATATAAATGGGTTTTCTTTGAAAAGGATTTATTCTTTCAAAGTGAAAATTAGTTTGCATTTTGTGAGAAATATTCCTTGAAATTGCCTATAAATCCATTCACTCCACACTGAACCAAGTATTGCACGCACCACGAGGAACCAATACACAAATCAGAGAGAAGAGCAGAAAACCAATAAGAACAAAACCATACCAACACACAAATCATAGAGAGGAGGAACCAATACACAACTCATAGAGAGAGAGAGAGGGAGGGAGAGAGGGAGAGAGAGAGAGAGAGAGGGAGAGAGAGGATTTACCTGTGCAAAGCACAGCCCTGGGGCTGCCATCTGAACTTGAGATACAAATCATCCATGCGCCCATTCCTCTGGCTATTGAACTCCCTCTCTATGAATGGGCATTCCTCCGCCTTGTACAGAGGATATGTCTCATCCCTAACCCATATCCCTTGAAAAAAATCACACATCTTCCCACTCCCAACCGCATTTCCAATACAGACAACAACAACAAAATGAACAAAACACCCTGAACCCATGAACCCATTTCTCAATCTCAAGCTCCCCAAGAGAGAGAAACAGAGATGGGTTTTGTGTGGAATTCCACTCTAGTAAAGACCCATTTCCCATTTCCCATCCCATGTCTCAAGATTTCTATTTAATATATAGACAAAAGAAGGAGGATGTAGAAAGAGAGTAATGTTTCAATGTGGGTAAATGAGGAAGTGATTTGTCTCTGTTTTTTAAAAGAGGAAAGGAGAACTTTGGGTGTGTTGTCATGTATGGTCACTATGGTGTGATAATATATTAATATGTACAGGAGATGCCCTGGATAATAAGGTGTCGTGTGGACTTTTGACCAAAACTCAGCCAATGAGAGGCCCTTGGTTGGTTTCGTTTTCTCCATGGGATAACTACTTTTTCTTTCTTTTTTCATTTTTTTGGATTTCTTAAAATTTTGAATTCATGTAACTATGAGTCCTTCGATAGTGTCAAATTGATACCTACCAAAAATTAAACCAATCTCAATATACCACTTTTATAATTTTATCTCATTATTTTGTAATTCACTTACATTTCGTTTATTTGTAATTTGTCTCATACTCATTTGCTCCATTAATGGCTTTTAGGTCCATGCTTGTCTTCTTCCTCTTGCTCAACCACTAATCTTATGTCACCTTTCTTTCTTTAACTATGTTATTATGTTATTTATTTATATTTATTTTATTGAATTTGAATTAAAGAGGGGAAGAAGATGGGATGAATTTATTTTTTTTAATTTCACATACCTATTTTATTAAAATTTTAAAAAGAAAATTGTAAAAACTTAAAGATTTGTCCAAATGGAATTTACTCATGTGATTCTCTTTTTAAATATTTATGCTAAAGAAGGGTTTCTAACTCTACACAAAATTACCCTACTTCTAAGCCTTATAAAAACAATGAGAGAGAGAGAGAGAGAAAGAGAGTTTTTTTATTTTTTATCTACTCAATAATGATTTGTCATGTTATTAGATGGTACAAATTGAAAAATAATAATAATAATAAAAAAAAAGATAAGTACAATTTGCCTTAATTGAAAAGTTTTTTGGTTGACTATCCTACTCTATGGTTTGGAAGTTGGAAGCATCAATGAAGGATTAATGGCTTTATCACTAAATTCAATAGATGGAATTGATAAACGATTTTATTATTATTATTATTACTAATTAACCATGATTATGCTAGTTTGTCTATTCTTTTCATATCAAGTGTAAATAAGTTTTGATTTGTCTAAAATTTAAAAAAAAAATTGATGTAAAATAATAAAATATCATTCAAATATTAAATTTCAAAGAAAAGTTAAGACCTTATCAAATTATCAATTTGGATTGCCTTGTGTTTTCAATATATTAAAACCTTGTTTGATGGTCATGAGCGTAATCATATTCCAAAATGGTTTTAGAGTTATATTAAGAGTACGTTTGGGAGTGATTTTAGAAAGTGTTTTTAATATTTCTAATACTTAAATGATAAAAAATTTTAAGTATTAAAAATATTAAAAGCGTTTCATAGAATCACTATCAAACAGACTCTAAAACACCATTATTGTTTTCATCATTTTTTCAATTTTGTTTTCCAAAACTTGTATGCATATTTTTAATAAATCCAATTAGATAAAAGCATATGTTTTCAAATATTTACATTGTTTTCATTATTTTTACATTCAAATACACGTTTTGAAAGTCATTCTTTTGGTCTAATTTATTGTTCATGCATAGCAAGACCAAGTTCCTGTTTGGATTTGCTTCCAACTAACCCAATCAGGTTGAACATTCAAGAGGAAGAATGAATCGGGTATCAGTCAATTTTTCTACTAGACTAGATAATTGATAAAATTAAAGATTAAAATAAATGTCAGACAACAATTGGAATAAAATACAAGTCAAAAAGAAATATTCACTCGTTCTAACTTCTTTCTGAGCTTAGAAATATATCCATTAATCCAAAAGTCCCTTTGACCAACAATCTTTGATGAATGAACACAAAAGCTTCATAGTTGATGAAGAAGCCTTTCTTTCATACACAACTTAAACATATTTCCCAAACATACATTTTTTATCAAATTGAAAACTTTTGTCTGTAAAACCTATGGATTACAGGACATGAAAATATTTATACAAATTCAAAGAAATGCTATGCACCCGCCTTCATAAATGGTGTCAAAGAAGAACACAAAGAAGAATTGAAAGCCAACATTTAATCTCTCTTCTCCAAATATTCAGAATCCAAGTTGACTGGGTAGAGATCAGGGATGGATGAAGAAGCAGTCCATGGCCCATCCGGCATGCTCTGAGCCTTGCTCTCGCTCACGCCCATGCTCTGAGCCTTGCTCTCGCTCACGCCCATGCTCTCTTCTTGGATGAGGCGATAATGCTCCTTCATCTCCTTGAGCTTTAAGTCATCACTAGGAGCACTGGGATCAGAAACGATGTCCTGAACAGCAGTTCTGCCTTCAAGCATGCTCACAACTGATGACATAGCTGGCCTGACTGCTGAAGAGATGTTCGTGCACAGGAGAGCTATGTTGAGCATTGCCATGACCTCTTCCTTGTTGAAGTCTGGGCCCAATCTGGGGTCAACTAGATCCATTAAGCTCCCCTTCTCTTTTAAAGACAGTGCCTAGAAGTTGAGAAAGAAAGAAAATCCAATAAGAGAATTGCTCGTGTTTAACTCAAGCAATAGGGACTCAGGCTGCAAGACTATTTGTTTCAACATATGCTGAATGAAGCCATGGAAATGCCACAACCACATTGAATGAGATCAAAATTTGATATGTAATGAATGGAATATGCCCAGCTAGCCTGCTACCCAGAAAGAGGCATGCTAATATAGGAGTTTCCTCAGAGTGGTCCAGGCAGGTCCTGGATGACGTCTTATTACTAATACGGTAATACCACACAATATAATTGAAGTCATTATACTACCTGCTTCTTCATTTAAGGTTGAAAAGGAAGCAATACATGTAAGTATTAGTAGTATTGGGGCAATTTCGGTTTGTCTGAGCAAATTTTTGTTCAAGAGAGCCTATTTGATCCATATAGAGTCATGAACTAGGAAAATGGTCCAAAGGATGCCATGAATCAGAATATAACTTCGGCCAAAGATAGGAAAATGTAGTTGCCATTATGTGATGACTACATATATATATATATAATTCAAGAGCCATGGTTAGGGGTTCATGATTTGGATCCTATTCACTTCCACTTTGATCAGGCTGGGAAAGCAGCTAGTCCTTGGTCGGTTCTAGTTAAGTTGCTTCACTTAGCAGATCTGCTAAAACAGCAGCATGACCTGCTACTGTTATGCGGAACTGCCTATTTCAAAACGAGGTTAAAACATGTCTTTTGGCTGTAGGAAGTGTTAGACAGAACCAGTGTGAGGGGATAAATTTATACTCCGGGTTCTCAACAGGTTTTACAGCTTGTAGTTTGAATGATGAGGCCATCCATCCTTGAAGATGCTTCCCGACACAAATAACAAACCATGCTGTTAAAATTATGCAATCAGCCTAAATGGATAAGAATGAGAAAATTCAGAGACGACAAATGCAAGAAAGAATGTTGTCAAAATTACCCCATCAAGAAGATAGGTGCATTCTTCTTTTGGCCTATAAGTAGTGTTGCTTCTTCCACTGACAATTTCCAAGGCAACAATTCCAAAACTGTAAACATCTGCTTTGTCGGTTAAATAGCCCCGCATTGCATATTCAGGTGCCATATATCCACTGCAAAATGAGAGCATGATTTTACACAAATTTTCCATTTGAAATGAAGGATAAACACTGGAGATCAAAAGCAAAAAATTCTAGGATGTGGTTTCCAAAGTGATAATAGTGCCACTGCTTCCTATTTGAGCTAAACAGAAAGATAAATAATGATACCGAAATTATCACAGCCATAAAAATCTTGGTTACCTGAATTCTGAAGCAGTAAAAAACCATTGACATCCATTCAAAAGAAAGGAAAAGCCCATTAACTAAAAATCAGGAGATAGTGACTCACAATGTACCGGCAATCCGCGTGCTAATGTGGGTGTTATCCTCTTCATCAAGTTTGGCCAAACCAAAGTCAGATATTTTGGGGTTAAGATCCTTATCAAGAAGCACATTTGTGGCCTTGATGTCTCGGTGGACGATCTTCAGCCTTGATTCTTCATGAAGATAAGCCAACCCTCTTGCTATGCCAACACAGATCCTGTGTCTTGTTGGCCAATCCAATTGTAATTGACATTCTTCAGGGCCTAAATCATCATATCAACAAAAACTTAGATGTAAGAAGCACAATCACACAAGTTCATATACATGTAGTTTTATAGCAGAAGCAATTGAGTAAAACATGTAAGCAGATGTGACAAATACAGACCAAACAAAGCACGAGCGAGGCTGTTATTTTCCATGTACTCGTATATCAGCAACAACTGATTTCCTTCTATACAACAGCCATAGAGCTTCACAAGATGAGGATGTTGAAGAGCAGAAATCATGCCTATCTCAGTCACAAACTCACGGTTTCCTTGTTTTGATTTGGAAGAAAGCTGCTTCACTGCAATTACGGTGCCATCGGATAAGACACCCTGCATTTTGAGAAATAATGTCTTCTCTTCAGTATAAAGTTTTATGAGAACAAACTGCTTACTGAACAGCTTAAATGCATAAAATGAGGGAAAACTAATTATTGTGCTGAATACCTTGTAAACAGAACCAAATCCACCTTCTCCAATTTTGTTGGCAGCATCAAAGTTGTTTGTGGCAGCCTTAATTTGCCTTAAGGTAAACAAACCAGTCTGCAGATCAAGACCCTTTAACTCTGTAGAAGAAGCCAAGTTAGATAAGAAATATATCTAATAAAAAGTTGCAATTATTTCTACATTCCTAATAGTTTGAGAAGGATTTTGATGGATTATAACTGTATCCTCTACATCCAGAGAAATCAACCCTGATTAGATACCATGTTTTGGCATGAATGCCAGCAAACCAATCCACTGCTACGACATCAACAATCAAATGTTTTGATAGACAAAAATTTTCATAATCAATACCTTGTTCCAACGTATCTTTGCGCCTTAGGCAACCTCTCCACCAAAGGATACCTATAAGCAGGAAGACAAGAAGAATGACTCCAGCCACAATGCCAACCACAACGCCAACAGATATACTACTGCTTCCATTTTCGGTAGGAGGTATAAAATCTGCAAGAAGAAAACAAAGTTAGAACAGATACACAGATGGAATGGATGCTTTTGGGCAAATGATGGCACAAAGAAAAACAAAATCCAACCATTAGTGATGCTGCAAAAAGGGGCTAACAACAAAAAATATTTTATCAACATTAATTCTTCAGAGAGTCGAAGCTAAATAAACATGAAAAGATGCTTGAACTGTTGGAAAATTTCAGAAGAGCACCACATACAGATCGATGAAATTTCCTGCAATATAGGTAGCATCCAAATATATATATATATATATATATATATATCTCAAAACATACTTGTGCTAAACCCTTCAAAAAATAATGAATCATGTCCATGTTGGTTCCAAGTGCCCTAAAGAAAAGAGAAGTTGTGCAGACTAAACCAAATCACTTAACTACAATAAATGTGTAATTTGAGAAAAAGTAGAAGAACAAACCCTTTTACATCCCAACTATTCAAAATTGTTGAACTACTAATTTTCCTAAAAGCTTAACCTTACCCTCCTTTACTACCCGCATGTGGAGAGAAATAGAATTTGGATTCATATCCAATGGACAAAGATAGACAAAATTTGGATTTTTATTCAACAAACAAATAAAGGAAATGCAAATTGCGGAGAGAAGGATCAAACCTAGGACCTCCCCCCAAACCAAGCTTTGAAATCACGTTCAACTACCAATTTTCCTGAAAGCTTAAGCTTGCAGGATTTGGGCTCAATATGCATATCATGCATTTTAATAATGATAAAGAAAATTCATAAAACAAGCTCAGAAAATGTGTGACATACCAGGGTCCACAGAAATAGCTGATATAAGAGGACCATAAACTCCTCTAACTGGGATACCTGTAGTCCCTTTCCCAGCCCAATAGAAGCGAATTTCCAAGGTATTATTAGTCACAATTGCAGTAAAAAATTTTAAGATTTCCTTGCTAACACCCCTTGCTTCATCCTCAATATTGAAATCCTTGAGAACTAGCTCATCCTGCAACAAACCACTCCAATTACAACTGAAATTTTCAAGGTGCTATAAATTGAAACGGTGTCCCAAGATTTCTCTAAAACTTTGTGCAAAAAAGTTGAATTTTTATATAAGTTAAAGTCAAGAACTCAAAATGGCTTGAATCCAAAATGCTGAAGTTTCTTAGTACTTTTTAAAATTAGAACTTTGGTTGGTGAACATGGAAGTAATGTGATTCATCACCTGAACATAAACATCAAACAAACGCCTTCCAAGGCTGCTATATGTTTTGTCATCAGTAAAGGTGATCTCTGCAAAGTGAAGCTTTACTGTGTAGTTTCCATTTTCCAGACAGAATCCATAATAAGTGAGAGACAGGGCGGAGAGGCGTGCGGTTGTATACAGTCCAGAATTTTCCATGGTGAGTCTAGACACGTTTGTCCCAATAAAGGAGTCTGTAGGATGGTCATCGTCCATGAAGTGACCTGTGCTGCTGAATGCCCAGTTTGTTCTACTCTGATAGAACTTTGATGGTCCACCAGAATCTGTGTCATCTTCATATGTGGTATTTCCATCAACAATTACTTCTTTTCCACCACAATTTATGTGCATGGAGTAAAACTCTGGAAAAAAAAGCTACAATAGATTGGTGAAATTGAACAGGCAAAGAAAAAGGATATTTAGAAAAAGGTACAAGAAAATACATCCATTAACCACCCTTCCCGAACTTTTACTTTAATCAGCAAACTCGTGACACTGTTTTGGACTATATACCAATCCATTTTTAATAGACCATGTGATCCAATGGAAAGATTTCAACCCCAAATGCATTAGCAGTACCCTAAATGCACAGGGCAAAGCACAAGAAAGGAGAATGCCTATCTTGAAGAGATTTTGAGACATGGTGTGCTGAAATGTGGGTCCTCTACAAAGCTGGTCTGATCAGTGTTTTATCAACACTAGAAGCACAAATTTTGAGTTGAAGCTTAATCAGACTCATCTCAAGTTATGGAAAGTGAAATTGATGACATTCTAAAATCCCTTTATATTCTTCCCTTAATTTCATTCTTTTGTATTTCTTAATTAACAATGTCAAGATAGCATATGATATTTAAACTTACTTTTTGGGCAATTAAAGCTTCTCAAGCACGAGACAATTCCACTGAGAAAACAACGTAATGCCCAGCAAAAGTCAGCATCACAACATCATATTAGAATATTACATGACAAGGAAAGAATCGTAGTGCTAAAAAAAAATATTGGCTTCAGAAAACATTTATTTATTAAAATAATTAAAATGGTAATTAGAAACTCGCGAGTTATTTCCTCCTGATGAGCTTCCAAACAAATTTCTGTAGAAAATATCACAATATTGAAAGTTTAGATGCTAAACAGATGATTTTACACAGCAAATAATACAGAAAAGAAATATCTTATGTTATATAAGAGTATTCTTACACACTCCGTTCTTGACATCCTCTTGAGCTTTCACTAGTAAAGTTATTGTATGAAAGATCACTGCACACAGTATTCACAGTTTAATTCATCATAGTTTTGCATGCAAAATGAACATCAAGTTAATAAATCATGCATACACATGAACAGAAATTGCATACATGGTATTTGATTATCTGAACCTTATTTCTAAATAACCCAAGAAATGAAGTGTCTTGTGCCATTAGCCATGCAACACACAACCAATAGCTCAGTAGTTCCTTTAGGAGTGGTCCTAAACCACTTTGAGCTATAGTGCAAAGAACTATTCCCCCAAGCCTAAAATACTCTACAATCCATCTATCCATCCTCACATATCACCCTCTTTTTTGTCTAGAATCCAAGTTATATGCAAAAGGGAGCAGAAATACGACTTATTGCTTTTTGTGGCAAGAGTTTTCAATGTGCAACTATTGTTTATGTAAAGGAATGAGGAAAATTCTGTATTATGTCTTCTCGTACAAAGCATGAACAGTTTTAATCAGATTCCTTAATAGCACAGAATAAAAGAACAATTATCTCTTCCAAATTTTAGAACTAACAGAATGTTTGCTACCCAAATATTTGAAAAATTAATCGATAATCAAAATTCATGGCAAAACATAGAATCAACATTCAAAACCAAATTTATTTGATGTAAGGATGCAAATGAATGCCCATTAAAACTAATAAAAAAAAAAAATAGAAGCAAGAAAGTAATAAAAGCAAATTGATGGTTCAACATGTGATGAGTAGAAACAAACAAACATAGCCACAACAATATATAAAGCATTTGAGAAAAAAAATTACTAGTTGTCTCCTCTTTTCAGCATCCAATCAGGCACGGCTCCAGTTAGCATGTTTCCGGTAAAATACCTACATAACATTGAGTTGTCCAACTTTAGTATTGCTCAAGTAGTTTTCTTCACTAGAGTAACATCTGAAGCATGATAGGAAAAATTTACTAGTAATTCCCCCTTCAAGGACCAAAATTAGTTTTCAATCAATCAGAATGAATTCATCTGTCAATTGGCTCTTTATTCAGTGTTTTATGAAGGCTTTTAAATCCAACATATGTGATTTAGACACTCAATCAATTTGATCCTAGGCTCTAAAATCTCCTGCTTCATTTAGGCAATTAACTTGGTCATTTAGATTAACCTTTACTTGTAGCACATTGGACTTCTTTCTTCATTTAGACCATTAAACTCATCTTTCAAATTCAGTACTGAAGCCCAACCAATGTGGTTTAGTCTTAAAATCAATCCAACTCCACGTCCTCGAAGCTTTCTTGGTTCATTTAGGTCATTACATTGGTTTTTCATTTCAGTCTGTCGATTATTAGGTAATTTCACCCCTTGGAATCAGCTTGAATAGTTGTCAAAACCTAAAGAAGAAATTTTTATATGAAAATACACTGCTTACATGTAATCTGCCTTTGATAGACCGACAAAGCTGCTTGGAATTTCTCCAGTTAGTTTGTTAAAACTCAGATCTCTGCAGGAGAATTTATAAACAGAATGCATTAAAAATTGCTCTACCCTGAAAGAGTCGAACACCTGAGAATGGAAAAACAATACCAAGAAACCAAAATGACATGCTGAAATGAACAAATATGAAGTTTATGGAATTGTGTATGCATCAGAACAATTTCTTAATAAGCCAAATGATACAAAGTAGGAGCTATGTCTCAAGCTCCTTCCACCACATAACCGTTTATGATTACCACTTGTCACTGGATACTGGCAGCTTATACATTGACCATCTGTTTTTCTTCTTGGCTCAAAATACTACTCTAGGTGCATTTCAGATGGTCTAAATTATCTCCGAGTAAAGATTCCCTTTCCACATTTTGTCCCATTAAGAATCTAGATCCAGAAATTATGACAACTAAACTTAAAAAGCCATCCACTTCAGAGAGACAAAATGGCTATTTATCAATTTTTACTTGATACGTCATGAAACATACATGCTGAATAGGCAAGTGCAAATAGCAATCTGTGAGCCCATGCAACAAGCAGGCTCCTACTTAGCAGTGAATATGACACTCAAAGAAGCATTTATGAAGTTATAGAAAAGCCAGACTACTAGGAGCCTACTCGACATGTCTCCAGGGTCTTATTTTCTATCTATTCATACAAACAATGCAAGCTCTAAGCAGCTTATTCAAAATCCAAATTAGTCATAACACACAGATGCAGTAACCTCTCAAGGAATATCACAAGCTATGCAAGAAGTCATAGCATGAAACAATCTCTGAATTAGTAGAAAAACATGTTTCAAAGAATCTTAACAATTAGTCTGCAAGAGGTAAAGGGGAAAAGATACTAAATATATACTGACAGGGTTTTCAATTTTGCCATTTCCCCAAGGTAATCAGGTAGCGGGCCAACAATACTGCAACTCCTCAATATCCTGCAATCAAATCAAATATATATCACCAAAAATCTCGGAAATATATTCTATGTACTGTGTATTATAAAGGGCAATCTACTCACAGTGTTTTCAAGTTTCTCATATGACTCAATGGTGGAAAAGTTGGTTCAGTTCCATTCAGGTCACTGATTCTCCTGCAAATAGAAATTTAATAAAAAATAAAAATATAATAATTTCAATCCATATAAATTATCAGAGCTATGGCATAGGAGAGCTTTACTCACAAGTCAGTTATATTTGTCAAAAGGGCAATGCCAGAAGGAATCGGCCCACTGAAACCACTCCCTTGAATCACTCTGTCGGTAGCAAATTTCAATTAGAATATGTGATTATAAATGAAATCATGCCACTCATACCAACTCAAACATCAGATTCAGCAAAGTTCTCACAATTTTTCAAGTTTTGTCCAGTTCTGTATAAAATTGGGTATCTTTCCTGTGAACTGATTATCTGCAACCCGACTGCATTGAATTAAAACAAAGAACCAATAGCCCCACTATCAGAATTAACAAAAAAATGGATGCTAATTCATGCATACAAAAACCCAACAAAAAGAAAAGACACTTCAAAATCTTACAAGTCCCTCAATGTGGTAAGCCCTGCAAATGTTTCTGGTAACTCCCCAGTGAAGTTGTTTGAGGCAAGAAGTCTTCAACAACGAAAAATACAACCAAACCAATAAACCCATCAGCGTTAATAAAAAATAAAAAAATAAAAGCCGGTAACACCCATAATTGGCAAAATCTACAAACAAAAGGGTCTTACATTCTCTCTATACTGGACAGATTCCCAAGCTCCTGAGGAAGAACCCCTGAAAGCTGATTGGACTCTACGATTCTACGCATATCAAATCCAAAATTTTTGCATCAAAAACAATAATTCATAAAAGATCACACACTGAAAAGGGAAACAAATGGGTAATTAGAAGTTCACAGGTTTGCAAGAGTAGAGATGTTTCCAAGCTCTTTGGGAATCGAACCCGTTACCCGGTTTCCCATCAGAGAACTGCAACAACACCCACATACCAAATTCAAAAAAAAATAAAATGAAATGCTTAAAGGTTCATATTGAATAAGCCATCAAAATTTCAACTATATATACATAGATGGAGAGAAAGCATACATGTTTACTAGCTGCATTGTACCCCATTCTGGAGGGATTGAACCGTTGAGGTAGTTGCGGGTCAAGTCACTGTGACGGAGATGAATTACGGTTAAGTTAGTTGAAGTCCTAAATGGGTAATTGAAGAAATGGGTGATGCCAAAATTGGCGGAGAAATTAAGAGAAATACTCACATTTCTTGGAGGTAAGGAAGCTTCACCAGCTCTGGTGGGAGAGATCCCGGGAGATTCTGAGTCTTGAGGACTCTACAATAGATAAATACTCACGTTAACGGTTATTAACTACCTCATGATTGATTTGTATATTTTTTAATTATTTTTCAAATATTCTATAAAAAAAAAAAAAAATTAGACTAGGTCGTTCCTTAAAAATTTTAAGGAAAAATACAAGAAAAAATAAAAGTAATAAAATTTGAAAGAAAATAAAAAATTAATTTAAAATTAATAAATTATTTTTATATATTATTTTAAATTTATTAAGATATTTTATCTCTTTTATATAAAAGTTCAATAATTTTAAAATATATAAATTTTTAATTAATTTTAATTATATTTAATTTTCTTTTATACTTTTCATAAAAAAGTAAATATAAAAAATAATTTTTTTATTTATTTATTTTATTTCCTTAACATTTTTCTCATACCAAATACATTAATATTAAAGCATATTTATATATTTTTAAATTAAAAACTATTTTCAAAAATGATTTTCAAATATATTCTAAAATTTTAACTTAGTAAAAAGCTTAACTTGATCCAAACACAATTCAAGAAACTAGATTCATAGGGTGTTATGTATACATTTTTAAGTTTTAGTATTTATATTATAATTTTATTTGTTTATATTTAAATTTCATTATATCTCACGATACATATTCAATGGTCTTGATTTAAACCAGGATAGGTTCCCCAAGGGCCCAGCCTCACTAGCCACTAGGCTGCCGACATAAAATAGGTAGGCCCATTGGACCTGAGTTCGTAATTGGGCCCACATGATAAGATTCTCCTTTCGAACTTTGTCCTAACATCCCAGAATGGCAACAGTCTGAAATTATTGGACGGCCACCTACCTAACTTATTATTATAAATAAATAAAATTATTTTATATAAATATGTTATATATATATATATGGGCCCACATGATAAGATTCTCCTTGCGAACTTTGTCCTAACATCCCAGAATGGCAACACTCTGAAATTATTGGACGGCCACCTACGTAACTTATTATTATAAATAAATAAAATTATATTATATAAATATGTTATATATATATATTTAAATTATATGATAGAAATATTAAAAAAACCATTGGAAAAATAAAATAAAAGAGTACTTAATATTATAAATCCTTATGATATTCAAATGTAAATATTAAAACGAAATTTATTTATTCACTAAATATGGTCATTAATATTAAAACCTTCTTTTTATATAAGTTAGGTAAATTAGGGTGGAGAGTGGAAGCCAACTATTCCATATATAGTCCTTCAATAAAATATTTCACATTAATTTATTTTCATCTATAACATATTCTAAAATAATTGGAATGTGTTTTGGTATTAAAAAAAATGAAAATAGTATGAACCAAAAAATACATAAATTATATTATATTAAAGTTATGTTTATTTCCCGAAAAATACTAAAAAAAGAAAAAAAAATGATAAAAGAAAATAGTTTTCTTATATTTAATTTAACCATAAAAAATATTTAAAAAAATCAAATATAACTAAAATTTATCAAAATTTTATATATTTTGAAATTATTTCATCTTTATATAATAGAGGGAAATAAGGAAAATGAGTCTGAATAAGCAATAAAATAATTTATTAAACTTAAATCTATTATTTGTTTTTCTTAATTTTTTCTTTCTAGTTTTTTCTCCATTTTTTTTTTACATTTTCTTTAAATTTTATGAGAATTAAACATAACCTAAAATTTTTATTTTTTATTTTAAGTTTTAATAAACTTTGAAATATTTTACTTTCATTTTTTGAGTTATATGATTCAAAATTTATACTAATTCAGACATATTTAGATTTTAAATTGAAAATAAATATTACTTAAATTTTAATTATTTTAACACCATCGTTACCAATTAAAAAAAGAAAATTCGAATATAATATTATTAAGCTCGACAAAAGCGATCTTACTTGATAATGAAATTACTCAATAATATATAAAGTATACTTGAAATAAAAACTTTATTTTATAATCCAATGATTATTGTTTGTTTTCTTAATTGAATTGGAATTAAACTTGACTCAAATCTTTTTAGTAACTAAAAAAATTGAGCAAATAAATGGAAGTTTAATTAACTTACATGCTAACAACATGGCAAACAGTGTCGTTGGTGCAGCTACAAGTGACAGCATTTTCCGACCCCTTCACCGGATTCTTCGTCGCCCAACCCCACTCGCCGCCGCATGGATCCGCACTGAAGTTCCAGTCCGTCTTCCCCAGAGTTTTCGCGATCTCTTGCAGAGCTTCCACTGTAAAGTGTAATAATAATAAGATTGATTTTTGAGAGTATATATATATATATATAGAACTATGAAAAATGAGGTAGAATGAATGGTAGTATCACCTTCATTAGTTGGGAGGAGAGTTGCAGAGAAGGTGAGAGTTGTGAAGAAAGTGAAGGCAATGAGTAAAGAAGAGAGAAGGCTGTTAATGGAGGGCATGGTTTTAGGGTTGTTGCAGAGGAGGAGGGCTTGGGGTTTGGAGGAGCACTAGATGATGGATGAGGATTAATAATTTGTGGTAAGAGGGTCTTCGTCGTGTACAGGAGGAGAGAGAAAGAGAGAAGACTCAGGGCGAAGACTTCGATACATGGTTATATCGTACCGTACCATGGTTGATGATATTACATTTGATTAATCAAAAAGCATTTTTTTCCGCAAATTTTAAAGATAAAGTTTAAAAAATAAATAAATATTTAAAACTTTTTTCAAGTCTACGAGTCTGTCTAAACTTCCATATTTACACTAAAACAAAAACATAAATATATATATATATATACACACACTAGATATTTAGTACATTCTTTTTATTTTAAAATTTAATAATTAATTATAGTAATAAAAACCGATAAAAAGATAAAATTTAATAATTGTTGGAGACATCTTGGTATCATTGTGGATCCCGTAATTTTAATCAATGCGTTTCCACTCGATAACGAAAAACTCGCTTTTTTATTTGTTTGATGAAAATTTGATTTTTTTTTTCAAAAAAAAACTTGGAGTCGTCACTTATTTTTTAAGGAAAAAACAAAATAAGAAAGAAAAACCCTAAGTGTGACTCCTGAAAGAAAAACAAGTGTATAAAAAACCGAGTTTGGGTCCGGAGGTCAAGTTACTTATCGAGAAGATACGGTGGTGAGCCGTAACACCCCTCTAAACCCTTTAAAAAACCGGTCTCTACTAAATAAGACAAGACAAGTATGGCAATCGACGAGGAAATCAATGGTTACCAATAAAATGATCGGATAACAAAATGAATCATGTATGAGAATATGCAAAGTGGGAGTGAGAGTGTATCTGGGCAATAAGTAATATTGCGCTATTATGGAAACGAGGTTAGCTCAAGTATAAAATTAACACATGTATATCAAAGAGTAAGGCAAAGATCGAACAATATTCATTAAATATAACAATTAACAATCAAAAAATAAAACTTATATGTAAGGCCTCCACCAAAGTTCAATTTATCTCGCATGAATTGGTCTCACAAATTTTATTATTTCGGAATTATGAAAAATTCATTCTTACTTAAGTAAAATCAAGAGAAACATAAAATTATTTGATAACCAGAATGAAATTAAAACTGTTAGAGCGAAAACTGGATTTTTGAAATTTATTTGAAAATTGGAGTTTCAAAAATCTTTTGAAAATTGGAGTCTTGGAAATTAAATTTAAGAATTGGAATTTTGGAAATTGGAAATTAAGTTTGAAAAATTGGAATTTCAAGAATTGCGAACTAAATTTGAAAATCGGAATTTTTAAGAGTTTATTTAAAGATGGAATTTTTTTTTATAAATAAATAAATAAGCAAAATAACAATAATAACGAAATTATTAACGATTAAATAAATAGATGTGAAAAAATAAATATTTAAAACATTTTTCAAATCTACGAGTATGTCTAAACTTCCATATTTATACTTAAACAAAACCACAAATTTAATGTATCCTTTTTCCTTTATTTTCTATACATACATATTTAGTATGTTCTTTTTATTTTTAAATTTAATAATTAATTATAGTAATAAAAACTGATAAAAAGAAAAAATTTAATAATTATTGGAGACATCTTAGTATCATTTCATATTCTTCAATTATTTTACCTTCTGAAGTTAAACCCACTAACATGAACAGCTCAATTCATTTATATATTTCTTGGATTCCCCCCCAAAAAAAAAAAAAATTCACAAAACAATGGATTTTCAGGCCATGGATTGCTGGTGACAGCTCAAGTTTGCTTCACAGTCAACTTAATACAATTTTTTTTTCTTTTCAACATAATATGGCCATGTGGTGAATATCCTATGCAGCAAGAAGCTGGTTCTTATTTTCAAAGACTGTCTCAGCAGCCAAACATTGTGTAATATTAAAGGAATGAATCCAAATAATTTTCTTCTTTCTGAGTTTTTTTAATCCAAGTTGAGGAAGTTGCATTGGGGAGTGACACCAAGTTGCAGTGCTGTAGCTGCTAAGAAGACACACAATTTTGACATTATTCTCCCTCAAGTCTTTGTCACCACCACACCTATGGATTTTCAGATAAAGTTGTCTGTCCTCATTGATTCAGTTAAGTCATGTTGACAAATTAGTGGTCATCAAGTGGAAGTTCCTTACACTTTCATATAGGTTTGTACTCATTTTTTTTTTTCTAATAATTAAAATTAATTTTTGGGTCATGGATTCATGAGAAATTAAATGGAGGAAAAGGACCAAAAGGCCAAAAATAATTTAAATTTTTTTATTTAATTTATTGTTAAAATTATGGAAAAAAAAATCAAATAAATTAATAAAAAGTTATATTTTCAAGCACTTCATTCAAAAAATCTATGAAAAGTTTAATTTTATCATAGGAAATTGTTATTTATTTTAATGTTTAAGGTGGTATTTAAATATTATGAAATCTTTTTTTTTTTTTTTAATAATATTTCAAACAAGTCCTCTAAAATCTAGATTTTTTATTTGATAAAGTTGGAAAGAGTGTATAATATAATCTTTCCACAAAAAGGGATTCAAAGAAGGTGTGCGAATCTTTATATTTTAGATTAATAGAATGAAGCAGCCCCCCTTTATTGATGAAGCTAAATCTTTCTATTCTAGCTATACATTAAAATAATTTTTTTATATTTTTTTTTAAGGGAAATGGCTTTGATGAGTTGTGTTTTTCCTTTCAAACGCAGAGAAAAAGTAATTGAGGGTGAAAAATGTGTTTAAAAATATTTTTATATTTTATTTAATCAATAATATTACATTAAATATTAATATAATGTAATATATTTAACTATATGTTACATAATTCTAAGTGGTAGTGGCTCACTATGAATCAGAAGTTTATGATCGACTTATTTACTTAATATGATTTAATAGTTTAATTTAAATTATTAAATATATTAAGTATATTAGAAAAATAGTTTGATATCTCCTTCAAACTTGTTTCCAAGCTTAGAAATATATCCATTAATCCAAAAGTCTCTTTGACGAACAATTTTCAATGCTTTTGTACATTTATAATACCTAAGGAAAATGGTCCAAGGATGCCATGAATCAGAATATAACTTCAGCCCAAGATAGGAAAATATATCCATTAATCCAAAAGTCTCTTGAATTATATATATATATATATATATATATAATTCAAGAGCCATGGTTAGGGGTTCATGATTTGGATCCTATTCACTTCCACATTGATCAGGCTGGGAAAGCAGCCAGTCCTTGGTCGGTTCTAGTTGCTTTACTCAGCAGATCGGCCCATGTCTTTTGGCTACAGGAAGTGCAGTGTGAGGGGATAAATTTATTCTCTGGGTTCTCAACAGGTTTTACAGCTTGTAGTTTGAATGATGAAGCCATTCATCGTTGATGATGCTTCCCGACACAAATAACAAATCATGCTGTTAAGAATGAGAAAATTAAGAGATGACATATGCAAGAAAGAATGTTGTCGAAATTACCCAATCAAGAAGATAGATGCATTCCTCTTTTGGCCTATAAGTAGTGTTTCTTCTTCCACTGACAATTTCCAAGGCAACAATTCCAAAACTGTAAACATCTGCTTTGTCAGTTAAATAGCCCCAAAATGCATATTCAGGTGCCATATATCCACTGCAAAATGAGAGTATGATTTTACACAAATTTTCCATTTGATATGAAGGATAAACACTGGTGATCAAAAGCAAAAATTTCTAGGATGTGGTTTCCAAAGTGATATCAGTATCACTGCTTCCTATTTGAGCTAAACGGCAAGATAGATAATGATACCGAAATTATCAAAGCCATAAAGATCTGGATTACCTGAATTCTGAAAGAGTAAGAAACCATTGACATCCATTCAAAAGAAAGAAAAAGCCCATTAACTAAATATCAGGAGATAGTGACTCACAATGTACCAGCAATCCTAGTGCTAATGTGGGTGTTATCCTCTTCATCAAGTTTGGCCAAACCAAAGTCAGATATTTTGGGGTTAAGATTCTTATCAAGCAGCACATTTGTGGCCTTGATGTCTCAGTGGACGATCTTCAACCTTGATTCTTCATGAAGATAAGCCAACCCTCTTGCTATGCCAACACAGATCCTGTGTCTAGTTGGCCAATCCAATTGTAATTGACATTCTTCGGGGCCTAAATCATCATATCAACCAAAAGTTAGATGTAAGAAGCACTCAAATCACACAAGTTCATATACATGTAGTTTTATAGCAGAAGCAATTGAGTAAGGCACGTAAACAGATGTGAAAAAAACAGACCAAATGAAGCACGAGCAAGGCTGTTGTTTCCCATGTACTCATATCAGCAACAATTGATTTCCTTCTATACAACAGCCATAGAGCTTCACAAGATGAGGATGTTGAAGATCAGAAATCATGCCTATCTCATTCACAAACTCACGGTTTTCCTTGTTTTGACTTGGAAGAAAGCTGCTTCACTGCAATTACGGTGCCATCCGATAAGAGGCCCTGCATTTTGAGAAATAGTGTCTTCACTTCCGTATAAAGTTTTATGAGAACAAGCTGCTTAATGAACAGATTAAATGCATAAAATGAGGGAAAACTAATTATTGTGCTGAATACCTTGTAAACAGAACCAAATCCAACATCTCCAATTTTGTTGTTAGCATCAAAGTTGTTTGTGGCAACCTTAATTTGCCTTAGGGTAAACAAACCAGTTTTCTGATCTAGACCCTTTAAATCTGTAGAAGAAGCCAAGTTAGATAAGAAATATATCTAAAAAAAGGTTGCAATTATTTCTACATTCCTAATAGTTTGAGAAGGATTTTGATGGATTATAACTGTATCTCCTAAATCCAGAGAAATCAACCCTGATCAGATACCATGTTTTGGCATGAATGCCAGCAAACCAATCCACTGCTACGACATCAACAATGAAATGTTTTGATATACAACATTTTTCATAATCAATACCTTGTTCCAATGTATCTTTGCGCCTTAGGCAGTCTCTCCACCAAAGGATACTGATAACCTGGAAGATGAGAAGAATGACTCCAGCCACAATGCCCACCACAACGCTCACAGATATATTACTACTGCCCTTTCTTGAAGGAGGTAAAAAATCTGCAACAAGAAAACAGGGTTAGAACAGATACGCAGATGGAATGGAAGCTTTTAGGCAAATGATGGCACAAAGAAAAACAAAATCCAACCATTAGTAATGCTGCAAAAAGAGACTAATCACAAAAAATATTTTATCAACCTTTATTCTTCAGAGTCAAAGTTAAATAAACATGAAAAAGATGCTCAAACTGTTGGCAAATTTCAGAAGAGCACCACATAAAGAGCGATGAAATTTCCCGTGTATATATATATATATATATATTAAAACAGACTTGTGCCAAACCCTTCAAAAAATAATGAATCATGCCCATGTTGGTTCCAAGTGCCATAAAGAAAAGAGGAGCTGTGCAGACTGAACCAAATCACTTAACTAAAAAAATGTGTAATTTGAGAAGTAGAAGAACAATACCTTTTTGCATCCCAACTATTCAAAATTGTTGAATTACCAATTTTCCTAAAAGTTTAAGCTTAAGCTCCCTCACGTGTGGCCCCATACCCACAGGTGGAGGGACAAACAAAATTTGGATTCATATCCCAATAGACAAAGATAGACAAAATTTGGATTCAAACAAATAAAGGAAATGCAATCTGATACCATGTTGAACTATTAATTTTCCTAAAAGTTTGAGCTTCCAGGATTCGTTGGAAAACCGAAATTGATATGAAAAGAAATAACTTTGTAAAGCTGTAAATTATTTATTAGTTGTCAATCTTTGTATTTTTAGGAAAGTAATTATTAGGAGTTATTTATTAGTTGTCAATCTTTGTATTTTTAGGAAAGTAATTGTTAGGAGTTATTCTTTCCTTTTAATCAGTGATTTACTTTCCTAATTTGAAAGATTTGAATATGTTGTAAACTCTATAAAAGAATAATCTCAATGAAAGAAAATTATTCCCGTGAAATCTTATTCTTCAACTTGGTATCAGAGCTAGCAATTTGCTTACCGAAATCCTCCTTCTTCCTCTCTTTCAATCCCTGTTCTTTGAAACCATGTCGGATAATTCAAATGAGTCCACTACTGTTCCTCAACCTTCTCTGAACAATCCCATCATTACTGATTCTTCAAAAATCAGTCCTACCACCTCGAAATCTCACTCTGTCCAAATCGCCACGATTCGCTTGAATGGTGACAACTTTCTAAGATGGTCTCAATTAGTTCGGATGTACATCAGAGGACGTGGAAAGATGGGCTACCTGACATGTGAAAAGAAGGCTCCTGCAGTGGATGATTTGAACTATGCTATATGGGATGCTGAGAATTCCATGGTGATGACATGGCTTGTGAATTCTATGGAAGAAGACATTAGCTCTAATTACATGTGCTATCCAACAGCACAAGAGGTTTGGGAGAATGTAAATCAGATGTATTCTGATTTAGGGAATCAATCACAGATCTTTGAATTAACCCTCAAACTTGGTGAGATACAACAAGGGGAGGACAACGTCACAAAGTACTTCAACTCCTTGAAGCAGATCTGGCAAGACCTTGATCTCCCTATTGCTCTTAGAAAGGGAACTCGAGCCTGCACTAAACATCCCATTGCCAAATATATCTCCTAAAGTAACCTTTGTGACAACTATAGAGCATTCACTACAAATATTTCAAAACTTATGGTACCTAGAAATATTCAAGAAGCACTACATGAAGCGAGTTGGAAATTGGCAGTGCTCGAGGAAATGAATGCCTTAAAAAAGAATGGCACTTGGGAGGTTGTAGATTTACCAAGGGAAAAAAAAATTGTAGGGTGCAAATGGGTGTTTACAATAAAGAGTAAAGCAAATGGAAGTGTTGAGAGATACAAAGCCAGACTTGTGGCAAAGGGTTTTACTCAAACCTATGGGATAGACTACCAAGAGACTTTCGCCCCCGTAGCTAAAATAAACTCGATTAGAGTTTTGTTGTCCCTTGCAATAAATTCCAATTGGCCCTTACACCAATTGGATGTTAAAAATGCCTTTTTTAATGGAGACCTAGAGGAGGAAGTGTTCATGAGTCCTCCACCAGGTTTTGAAGAAAGTTTTGGAGTTAGGAAAGTGTGCAAATTGAAGAAGTCCTTATACGGACTTGAGCAGTCGCCTAGAGCTTGGTTTGAGCGCTTTGGCAAAGTAATAAAGCATTATGGATATACTCAAAGTCAAGTTGATCACACGATATTCTACAAACATTCAAATGAAGGTAAAGTAGCCATCTTAATTGGGTATGTTGACGATATTGTGTTAACTGGGGATGATTGCAATGAACTAGAGAAACTGAAAGGGAAACTTGCTGAGGAATTTGAGATTAAGGACCTGGGGGCATTAAAATACTTTCTTGGGATGGAGTTTGCTAGGTCCAAAGAAGGTATCTTTGTAAATCAACGGAAGTATGTTCTTGATCTTCTTGATGAGATAGGTATGTTAGGATGTAAGCTTGCTGAAACACCTATAGAGCTGAATGTAAAACTGCAACCTACAAAAGCCAAGAATGTGAAGGACCGGGATCGTTATCAGAGACTTGTTGGGAGATTAATTTGCCTATCCCATACACGCCCTGACATAGCATTCTCAGTGAGTATGGTTAGTCAGTTTATGCATGCGCCTGGACCAGAGCATTTTGAAGCTATTTATTGGATTCTAAGGTATCTAAAGGGGACACCAGGTAGAGGTCTTCTATTCAAGTCACGAGGACACCTACAAATTGAAACCTACACCAATGCAGACTGGGCTGGAAGCATAGTGGATCGAAGGTCCACCTCTGGGTACTGTTCATTTGTAGGTGGTAACTTGGTTACGTGGCGAAGTAAAAAACAGAATGTGGTTGCTAGAAGTAGTGCCGAGGCTGAGTTTAGAGTTGTAGCTCATGGTATTTGTGAGATTATGTGGATAAGAAGATTACTGGAAGAGTTAAAGATGACAGGTTCGTCTCCTATGAAGTTGTATTGTGACAACAAGGCAGCAATTTCAGTAGCTCACAATCCAGTTCTCCATGACCGCACCAAACATGTGGAAGTGGACAAGCATTTCATTAAAGAGAAGATTGACAACGGATTGGTCTGTATGACCTATATCCCTACTGAGGAACAAGTGGCTGATGTCTTCACCAAAGGACTATACAAGAGGCAATTCGATTTTCTAGTTGGCAAGCTGGCTATGTGATTACTACCAAAAAGTGCTATTTTGTAGACCTAATTATAATGGTTTTAAGCACCTTTGTGTAGTAATCATATTCATTTAACCCAATTAATTCATTAAGGTCCTTAGTAATTGGTTTTAACCATTTTGTGGCAAGTTTACATGTTTTTATCAGCTTATGAATCAATTCAAGCATGCCAAATGATGGAGGAGCTAATTGGACAAGTTAAAGCAAGGATTTTGGAAGTTTACAGACTTGAATTTCAAGTGGAAACACGAGCACAAGCAAAGAGAATGCAAAGAGGAAAAACAAGCAAAGTGAAGAAAACAGAGGACAATAGCTGCAGTCTTCTTTCGCACTTTTGGGGCACTTCCCGAAATCAATTTTCTACATACTATATACCATTTCAAAGCTCAGGAAGTCAAGAATCCAACACTTCAAACCGTGTACAATTTGGAGCTGAAATGAGGAAGATATGGCCTTCAGAAGACAACTGCATCAAACCTTGCGGGAATTTCGCAAGGTGAATTTCTCCTTGCGAAATTTCGCAAGGGGATTTTCCTCACGATGTGAAATTTTGCCATTTCGCAACATTGCGAAATTTTCGCAAGGAGAAATTCACATTGCGAAAATGCCAAATCTCCTCTGTTTCTCCACGCACGCACCACCGACTTCCCAGATATTTTTAGCTTGATATTTTCTCATGTAAATTCCTTTTGTAACCTTGTATTCAGCCATCATAAGGCTTTATCTTGTAATTTTGCTATATATAGAGGTGCACAACACCTCCAAACGGAATTGGATGGGAATGGACGGATGGGGTGATCGATCCTCTGTACATTAGCTTAGAATAATATAAAGCTCTGTTTTTCTTCTTTTCTCTTTTCTTTCTCATTTTCTTAGTAGCCAAACAGCCTCTGAGGACTTTTCCTCAGAGGATGGTTGGCTAAAACCTTTAAGTTTCTCAAAGTATGGATGTTATGTGATGGCTTGGATGCAATCCCATGGAAATTTCTCGCACCCGGAAGGTAAGGTAGTCGTTTTTCATTAATGGTTCATTAATGTAAATTTTGGTTTTTATTTCCTTTGGACAACTTCCAACGGCCAATACTTGATAAGTTTTTGGATTTCTATCCATTAGTTATCTCCTACGAGCTATTGGAAGGTGAGGTTTTCAATTCCAAGTTTTGCATTAATCCATTAAAACCAATTTCAATGGCCATTGAAAGGTGAGTTTATCACCTGGAATGACTTTGAGTTGCCAATATTTGGTAAGCTTTTGGCTTTAGACCATTAGTTATCTCTTACGAGCCATTCAAAGGAAGTCTAAGGTGAATAACCATTGATAAAATCCACTACCATCTGTTTTGCCATTTTAAAGGATTAAAACTTGATTTGCTAAATCCATACCGGTTCGGGAAGCAAGCATCACCATAGTTGCAACCCCAACGCGAGGAGCCTATCCTGAGATTTCCAATTTGCATAAGAGTCAGAGCATAGTTATCCTATCTTTGAGAAACTTGTTTTTACACCCTTTTATTTTAGTCTTTAATGTTAGCATAAGTTAGTTTAAATCTCTCTAAAACATTTTCATCTTCTTTTAAAGCTAACATCCATAAGAAAATCACCTATTTTCCTAATTTGAATATCGCTCGTGTTTGCGAAAACCCTTCCCAGTGAACGATCCTAGAACCACTATGCTATAGTAGCTTGGCTACTTTAGTAATAGTATTTAAGGTATAAATTTTGTTGATACGCCTTTAAAGCTAAGCTACCATGAGTCGCATCAAATGGCGCTATGGAAGATATCTTTAAGCCAGCTTGAGGGGGAGTGTTGGAAAGCTGAAACTGATATGGAAAGAAATAACTTTGTAAAGCTGTAAATTATTTATTAGTTGTCAATCTTTGTATTTTTAGGAAAGTAATTATTAGAAGTTATTTATTAGTTGTCAATCTTTGTATTTTTAGGAAAGTAATTGTTAGGAGTTATTATTTCCTTTTAATCAGTGATTTAGTTTCCTAATTTGAAAGATTTGTATATGTTGTAAACTCTATAAAAGAATAATCTCAATGAAAGAAAATTATTCCCGTGAAACCCTATTCTTCAACTGGGCTCAATACGCATATCTTGCTTCTTAACAAAAATGATAATGAAAATTCATAAAACAAGCTCAGAAAATGTGTGACGTACCAAGGTCCACAGAAATAGCTGATATAAGAGGACCATAAATTCCTCTAACTGGGATACCTGTAGTCCCTTTCCTAGCCCAATAGAAGAGTATTTCCAAGGCATTATTAGTCACAACTGCAGTAAAAAAATTTATGATTTCCTTACCAACACCCCCTGCTTCATCCTCAATATTGAAATCCTTGAGAACCAGCTCATGCTGCAACAAACCACACCAACTAGAACTCAAATACATTGGGCCAAAAAATTGAATTTTTATAAAGGTGAAAGTCAAGAACTCGAAATGGCTTGAATCCAAAATGCTAAAGTTTCTTAGTACTTTTTAAAATTAGAACTTTGGTTGGTGAACATGGAAGTAATGTGATTCATTACCTGAACATAAAAATCAAACAAACGCCTTCCAAGGCTGCTATATGTTTTGTCATCAGTAAAGGTGATCTCTGCAAAGTGAAGCTTTACTGTGTAGTTTCCATTTTCCAGACAAAATCCATAAAAAGTGAGAGACAGGGAGTAGAGGCGTGCAGTTGTATACAATCCAGAATTTTCCATGGTGAATCTAGACATGCTTGTCCCAATAAAGGAGTCCGTGGGACGGTCATTGTCCATGAAGTGACCAGTGTTGCTGAATGCCCAGTTTGTTCTACTCTGATAGAACTTTGATGGTCCACCAGAATCTGTATCATCTTCATATTTGGTATTTCCATCAACAATTACTTCTTTTCCACCACAATTTATGTGCATGGAGTAAGACTCTGGAAAAAAAAGCCACAATAGATTGGTGAAATTGAACAAGCAAAGGAAAAGGATATTTAGAAAAAGGGTCAATAAAATACATCCATTAACCACCCTTCCCGAACTTTTACTTTAATCAGCAAACTTGCAACACTGTTTTGGACTGTATTCCAATCCATTTTTAATAGATCATGTGATCCAATGGCAAGATTTCAACCCCAAATGCATTAGCAGTACCCTAAATGCACAAGGCAAAGCACTTGAAAGGAGAATGCCTATCTTGAAGAGATTTTGAGACACAGTGTGCTGAAATGTGGGTCCTCTACAAAGCTGGTCTGATCAGGTGTTTTATCAACACTAGAAGCACAAATTTTGAGTTGAAGCAAGAAATCTTAATCAGATTCATCTCAAGTTATGGAAAGTGAAAATCCCTTTATATTCTTCCATTAATTTCATTCTTTTGTATTTCTTAATTAACAATGTCAAGATAACATATAATATTTAAACTTACTTTTTGGGCAATTAAAGCTTCTCAAGCATGAGACGATTCCACTGAGAAAACAACGTAATGCCCAGAAAAAGTCAGCATCACAACATCATATTTGAATATTACATGACAAGGAAAGAATCATAGTGCTAGCAAAAGATTATTGGCTTCAGAAAAAATTTGTTTATTCGAATGCTTAAAATGGAATTATAAACTCACAAGTTATTTCCTCCTGATGAGCTTCCAAACAAATTTCTCTAGAAAATATAACAATATTAAAAGTTTAGATGCTAAACAGATGATTTTACACAGCAAAATAAAACTGAAAAGAAATATCTTATGTCAGATGAAAGTATTCTTACACACTCCGTTCTTGACATCCTCTTGGGCTTTCACTAATAAAGTTATTGAATGAAAGATCACTGCACCCAGAAGTCGCAGTTTAATTCATCATTGTTTTGCATGCAGAATGAACATCAAGTTAATAAATCATGAACATACATGAAACAGAAATTGCATACACAGTATTTGATTACCTAAACTTTATTTCCAAATAACCCAAGAGATGAAGTGTCTTGTGCCCTTAGCTATGCAACACACAACCAATAGCTTAGTTGTTCTTTTAGGAGTGGTCCTAAACCACTTCAAGCTATAGTGCAAAGAACTATTACCCTAAGCCTAAAATACTCTACAATCCATCTATCCATCCTCACATATCACCCTCTTTTTTGTCTAGAATCCAAGTTATATGCAAAAGAGAGTGGGAAAAGACTTATTGCTTTTTGTTGCAAGAGTTTTCAATGTACAGCTGTTGTTTGTGTCAAGGAATGAGGAAGTCGTGTTTGCATGAAAAATTTTGTATTATGTCTTCACATATAAAGTAGGAACAGTTTTAATCAGATTCCTTAGTACAACAAAATAAAAGAACTGTTATCTCTTCCAAATTTTAGAACTAACAGAATGTTTGCTACCCAAATATGTTAAATATTAACCAATAATCAGAATTCATGGCCAAACATAGAATCAGCATTCAAAGCCAAATTTATTTGACGTAAGGATGAAAATATATATCCATTAAAACTAATAAAGAAGAAAAAGCAAGAAAGTAATAAAGGCAAATTGATGGTTCAACATGTGATGAGTAGGAACAAACAAACATAACCACAACAATATATAAAGCATTTGAGAAAAAAATTTACTAGTTGTCTCCTCTTTTCAGCATCCAATCAGGCATGGCTCCAGTTAGCATGTTTCTGGTAAAATACCTACATAACATTGATATGTCCAACTTTAGTATTGCTCAAGCAGTTTTCTTCAGTACAGTAACATCTGAAGCATGACAGGAAAAATTTAGTAGTAATTCCCCTTTGAGGACCAAAATTAGTTTTCAATCAATCAGGATGAGTTTATTCAGTGTTGTTTTATGAAGGCTTTTAAAGCCAACATATGTGATTTAGTCACTTGTTCAATTTGATCCTATGCTCTAAAATCTCCTGGTTCATTTAGGCAATTAACTTGGGTCTTTTAGATTAACCTTTACTTGTAGCACATTGGGCTTCTTTCTTCATTTAGACCGTTAAACTCATCTTTCAGATTTAGTATTGAAGCCTAACCTATGTGGTTTAGTCTTAAAATCAATTCAACTCCACATCCTCTAAGCTTTCTTAGTTCATTTAGGCCATTACATTGGTTTTTCATTTCAGACTGTCAATTTTTAGGTAATTTCACTGCTTGGAATCAGCTTGAATAGTTGTCAAGACCTGAATAAGAAATTTTCATCTGAAAACAGACTGCTTACATGTAATCTGCCTTTGATACACTAACAAAGCTGCTTGGAATTTCTCCAGTTAGTTTGTTAAAACTCAGATCTCTGCAGGAGAATTCATAAACAGAATGCATTAAAAATTGCTCTACACCGAAAGAGTCGAACTCCTCAGAATGGAAAAACAATACCAAGAAACAGAAATGACATGCTGAAATGAACAAGTATGAAGTTTAGGGAATTGTGTATGCATCATAACAATTTCTTAATAAGGCAAATGATACAAAGTAGGAGCTATGTCTCAAGTTCTGTATACCACACAACCGTTTATGATTACCATTTGTCACTGGATACTGGCAGCTTATAATTAACCATCTGTTTTTCTTCTTGGCTCAAAATACTACTCTAGGTGCATTTCAGATGGTCTAAATTATCTGCGAGTAAAGATTCCCTTTCCACATTTTGTCAGATTAAGAATCTAGATCCCAGAAATTATGACAACTAAACTCATAAAGCCATCCACTTCAGAAGACAAAATGGCTATTTATTAATTTTTATTTGATATGTCATGAAACACACATGATGAATAGGCAGGTGCAAACAGCTACATGTGTGCTCATTCAATAAGCAGACTCCTATTTAGCAGTGAATATGACACTCGAAGAAGCATTTGTGAAGTTATAGAAAAGCCAGACTACTAGGAGTCTACCCAACATGTCTCCAGGGTCTTATTTTCTATCTATTCATACAAACAATGCAAGCGCTAAGCAGCTTATTCGAAATCCAAATTAGTCAAATCACAAAGCTACATTGACCACTCAAAGGATATCACAAGCTATGCAAGAAGTCGTAACATGAAACAATCTCTGAATAGCAGAAAAACATGTTTCAAAGAATCTTAACAATTAGTCTGCAACAGGTAAAGGGGAAAAGAAACTAAATATACACTGACAGGGTTTTCAATTTTGTCATTTCCCCGAGGTAATCAGATAGTGGGCCAACAATATTGCAACTCCTCAATATCCTGCAATCAAATCAAATATATATCACTAGAAATCTTGAAAATATGTTCTATGTACTGTGTATTATAAAGGGCATTCAACTCACAGTGTTTTCAAGTTTCTCATATCACTCAATGGTGGAAAAGTTGCTGCAGTTCCATTCAGGTCACTGATTCTCCTGCACATAGAAATTTAATAAGAAATAAAAATTTAAAAATTTCAATCCATTTAAATTATCAAAGCTATTGCATAGGAGAGCTTTACTCACAAGTCGGTAATTTTTGTCAAAAGGGCAATGCCAGAAGGAATTGGCCCACTGAAACCACTCCCTTAAATCACTCTGTCAGTAGCAACTTTCAATTAGAATATGTGATTATAAATGAAATCAAGCCACTCATACCAACTCAAACATCAGATTCAGCAAAGCTCTCACAATTTTTCAAGTTTTGTCCAGTTCTGTATAAAATTGGGTATCTTTCCTGTGAACTGATTATCTGCAACCCGACTGCATTGAATTAAAACAAAGAACCAATAGCCCCAATATCAGAATTAACAAAAAAATGGATGCTAATTCATGCATACAAAAACCCGAAAAAAAAGAAAGGACACTTCAAAATCTTACAAGTCCTTCAATGTGGTAAACCCTGCAAATGTTTGTGGTAACTCCCCAGTGAAGTTGTTCGAGCAAAGAAGTCTTCAACAACAAAAAAATACAACCAAACCATTAAACCCATCAGCCTTAATAATCGAAAAAACCAGTAACACCCATAACTGGCAAAATCTACAAACAAAAGGGTCTTACATTCTCTCTATACTGGGCAGATTCCCAAGCTCCGGAGGAAGAACCCCTGATAGCTGATTGAACTCTACGGTTCTACGCGTATCAAATCCAAACTTTTGCATCAGAAACAATAATTCTTAAAAGATCACATGCTGAAAAGGGAAACAAATGGGCAATTAGAAGTTTACAGATATGCAAGAGTAGAGATGTTTTCAAGCTCTTTCGGAATCGAACCAGTTAACCGGTTCCCAAGCAAAGATGTGCAAAAACACCCACATATCAAATTCAAAAAAAATAAAAATAAAAATAAAAATAAAAATAAAAATGAAATGCTTAAAGATTTATATTGAATAAGCCATCAAAATTTCAACTACATACACATAGATGGAGAGAGAGAGCATACATGCTTACTAGTTGCATTGTACCCCATTCTGGAGGGATTGAACCGCTGAGGTAGTAGCGGGCGAGGTCACTGTGATGGAGATGAATTACAATTAAGTTAGTTGAAGTCCTAAATGGGTAATTTAGGAAATGGGCGAGGGCAAAATTGGCAGAAAAATTAAGTTAGAAAACTCACATTTCTTGGAGGTATGGAAGCTTCACCAGCTCAGGTGGAAGAGATCCTTGGAGATTCTGAGACTTGAGGACTCTGCAAGTGATAAATACTCACGTTAACGGTTATTAATAAACTTGTGATCTTCAAAATATTCTAAAAAAAAACTAGAAAACGCTGGATTCCTGAAAAATCGGAGGAAAAATGAGAATGAAAATAGAAAGAAAAATATATATATATATAGCCCAAGAATTCGATTGGTAAAAATAAAAAAAAAATAAAAAATTTCGCTACTCCTCACCAGTCAGACCACCTAAGGATCTGCTGCTTTTGTCACCCACTGGCCTCCGAACATGTATTACTGAGACCCGACTGCAGGCTTTTTAAACTTCTGTAGCTAATTAAAATTGAATTTACAAATCATATATTAAAAAAAATTGAATTTATATTATATGATGTTTCCCATAAATTATCATCTTGTTTGGTATGATGGGTATGCCACGGCCCTATGGGCGTAGAATCCTAATGGAAACAATTTTGTTTCATGTGTCACATCCACAACTTTTTTTTTTTTTTTTTTTTTTTTTTTTTTTGCCTCTCAAACTTTTAGATGGGCCTTGTTGCAATTAATTTGAAGCATTCTATATTTATTTCAATTAATTTGTCGATTGAAGGCTCTCTAATACATTATATGTCTTTGTCATCACATTAATTAAAGTCGTATCATCATTTTCTGTTGTTATATAACATTCTAATTAACATATCATCATTTAAGCCACAGCTTGCTCAAATGATCTATCGTTTAAGCTTTCATCATTTTTTTGTTGTTTTACAACATTCCAATTAACATATCATTTTATATAGAGTGGGTGTAGTTGTTCGAGAGTGAGAGACAACGACTTTTATTTGATAAATTCTAATACTACAACTTACTCAAATGATTTGTCATTTAAACTTTTATAAAAAGGTAAAAAAGTTATGAAAGAATCTAATATAGAGAGATCCACACTTCTCTACAAACGAATAGAAGATAAGAGAATGATGTATTGAATTCTATAAAATTACAAAGAAATTTCATATATACTCGCAAACAAAAGTTTCTAAATAGTTCTAAAGTAATAAGAAACCTTTGAGGTTCCCAGAGAGTTCTAGTGTTCATCTGTACAGGTGATGACCTCATTTGATTAAGACATAAAATATTTGAAAACGTTATAAGTATTTGTAAGCAAAGTTTTCTTTTTTTCAAAATATTTAAAATATCGCTCTCTTTTAAACCAAGTAATTTTGCTTATCATAGCAAATGGGAAAAGGTACGTGAAACTAAGTATAGTCCATTTCAAGCACTTCACATATGAGTTTTTGAAAGACGAACAAAACTATTGTTATACGAGTCTAATAAAAAATGTATGTTGAATGAGAATAGCTCATTTTCAAGCACTTGTTATAAAATTTAAAATTTTTGGAACTCATATTGAAAAATCATTAAATTATAAAAATAAAATAAAGAGAAACACAAGAAAAATATGGGCCGGTTTGCGTTCCAAATGACCCAACCCGCTCTCTCAGTTAATTTCTTTTCTAATTTTTAAAATTTTTTGATTTCTTAAAAATCTTAATTATATTAAAAATAAATTATATTATGAATTTTATAAGTTACTTTGTTCAAAAGTAGTTTTTTAATCATTCTATGAGTTAAAAATGAAAAAAAAAATTAATTAAATTATATTTTAATTTAATCATGTGTATAACGAGGGACACAATAAATGCAAAAATTATATATTATATCCATTGGATAGAAAAATATACAATAAGATCTCTTAATATAAAAAATATTTATGAAACTACTAACTAAATAAAGGAATCTAAGATAAATATATAAATTTTGAATCATATTAAAACGTGTAAATTCATTAATCCAAAAATAAATAATAAAAAACCTTAAAAAAAATGAAGTTGAAGTTTTACTTTAAAAAAAAATCAATGGATTTATAAAAAATTAATCTAAAATATTTTAAAATTAAAAATTTTATTTTTAAAAAGCATATAAAAATAAAAATAAAAATAAAAATATAAAATTTTCAATGTTAGATACATCATACATAGCTATACGGTATACCGTATTCCTATAGAAGGAAGAAGTGAGCCTGTGATTTCGAGGTATTGCGAGTCAACGACGCCGTTTTCACACGCGATTACCTTTGTTGCCTTGCATTTCAAGGTATCTCGTGATCTCCAGTCTGTTTGGTTCCTTAGAAAACTGTGAAGAGAGGGAAAGAAAATTCCTCAGTTTTTCTGTTTTTTACTGAAAGTTGGAAAGTCATTAATTTGGATTGATTTTTATTTTTATCATTATTAGTATCTCACCGACCAAACGTGGAGGTCTCTCGTGATTTTTGGTAAGCGAGGCTTTTGTGATTAGACATTAGGGTTTCTTTTTGTGAGGATACGTGGTTGCTGTTTGTTTTCTGGAGAACTGAGGAAAACTAGGGAAAATATTATCATTTTTTTGTTCTGAGTTTTTCTAGGGTTTGTAAAATTTCAGGTTAAGGTGTGTTGCGAGCGTTTTGGAGATTCAGGAATTAGCGTTTGAAGGGTTGAGGATTTGGAAGTAGGGTTTGGGAGAAGATGAGCGACAATTTGATGGACAAAGTGACCGCCCTCGGCGAGCGCCTCAAGATCGGAGGGGTCGAGGTGGGTAAAAAGATGAGCGCTGGGATGAGTTCAATGAGCTTCAAGATGAGGGAGCTTTTCCAAGGTCCAAATCAGACGGAGAAAATTGTGGAAGAAGCCACTGCAGAAACCCTAGACGAGCCCGATTGGGCCCTGAACCTTGATCTGTGTGACATGGTCAATAATGATAAGATCAATAGTGTTGATTTGATCCGAGGCATAAAGAAGCGAATCATGCTGAAGAACCCTAGGGTTCAGTACTTGGCCTTGGTATTGCTTGAAACTGTTGTCAAGAACTGTGAGAAGGCATTTTCGGAGGTGGCAGCAGAGAGGGTGCTTGATGAGATGGTGAAACTTATTGATGATCCTCAAACTGTTGTAAATAATCGGAACAAGGTTTTGATTTTGATCGAAGCCTGGGGTGAGTCTGCAAACGAGCTTCGCTATTTGCCTGTTTATGAGGAAACATACAAGGTATAATTATTCCAAAATGTGGCCTGTTTTTTCATTTTTAATAATTTGTTGTTTAAACTTTGAATTCTAATAGATTCTGTTTGGGCAGAATGTTGAATCCTTAGAGGGAAGAATGTTCAAAAGATTTACAGTTATGCTTTATTGCTAATCCTGATGATCAGATGGGAAAAGAATTTAAAAACAATATATTTTTCCGACAAAATGTAGGAAAAGGAATTGAACATGTGGGTTCTAAATTTTCATGACCTGGTTTACAGAACAAATATTGACTTGACTGCAATGCTTGATATAACTGTCTGGCTTTGCTGCGGCAGCTTTTCAAAACGACAAAAATATTAAATTCAAGATTTTCTGTTAGCCAAATGCAGGATTGACAAATGTAGGAAGAAAGAGAGCTTTGACATTAAATTTAGCTCGAAAAGAGTTTCTTTGGACTTTTTGAATGTATAGGGTTTTAATGAAAAATTTGTGCTGGTTGGCAACATGAATGATGCATGATTTACAACAAAATGATATTGTGTGCTTCTAGATTAAGAAGTTTGGAGTTCATATTCCTTTGACCTTTTCTTATATCTCTCCTGTTTTTAGAGTCTTAAATCTAGGGGTATCAGGTTCCCTGGTCGTGATAATGAGAGTTTGGCCCCTATATTTACCCCTCCACGCTCGGTTTCGGCTTCAGAATCAAATGCCAATCTTGCCCAAGAAGTTCATCATGATATTCCTGTTCATCGCTTTTCACCAGAACAAACCAAGGAAACATTTGATGTGGCGCGAAATAGCATTGAACTTCTGACTACGGTTTTATCATCTTCTCCGCAACAAGATGCTTTAAAGGTATTTTTGTTTCTTGCAACAGTTTTGATTTTGTGTTTATCATGTTGTGAATGTCCCATTTTTGCTTAATATGGGAATTATAATTTGTTGTTTACGAGATGAGACCCACGAACTCCATCCATCTGGCTGCTTGCCTTTGACTTCTCATGTCCTCATAATTGAGTAGGTCAAATATACTAAAGCTTCCATTGTATTAGGTTTTTTCTTCACTCTTAATTTTGTAATTCCTCAGAAATTGCTTTTTGGATTGTGTTATAAAATGAAGTTAACTTTTCATCTTCTAATATACTCTCTTTAATTGGTTGTGTACATCTCTTTGTCTAGCTAGTTATATACTCCCATTATTACATTTTTACTTGCTGCTTGTGCATGCCACCTTGTTAATTTAGATTGCATATTTGGTTTCCTTTCGACTAATTTTTTTATTTATCAATTTTTTTTTTTTTTAATTTAGTTGAGTGTGCACTTCTCTTTCTTGACTTAGTTGTATATTTTCATTTTTAAATTTGTACTTGTGCATACAGCTTGCTGGTTTAGATTGTATAGACATTTATGGTAAGAATATAATAGTCTATTTAATTATATAGATGAAGTTGGTACTTGTATAACTATCTGATAATTGATTTAGATTGAATATTTGAATATCTTCTTGTTATAATGAAGCATCTGAGCTACTCAGACAGGTTTTAGACCATAGCTTTTACAAAATATGGTAGATTTTGGGGATATCTTGTGCTGGAAATTAGTGAGAATGAATGAGTTTTAATTTTCTGATTATAACAGTCTCTTCTTAGATATTGCCCTTACGGCTTGCCTCAAGTGGTAAAAGGATGGGGAGGGTTTGTGGGAGGTTCCAGGTTCAAGTTCCAATGGGACAAAAAATTTACCAATAAAAAAAAAAAAAAAAAAATCTCTTCTTAGATATCTTGCTTAATTAGTGTCAAAACACCCTGGATGTGTACAGAATTTTAAAATCAAATCTTTAGCAGTATGAGGATTATGTGAGATGAGAGTAATGGAGAAAACCTTGTAAAACTAGTATTTTCAACTAAATAAGAAGATAAGATGAAGCGCAACTATAGATCATCTCCAGGGTGCAATGAAGTTGCTGGAGATGTTTTTTTTTTTTTTCCTATTATGGACAACAGAATCTAATTGTAAATGTAAACAGAAACTGCAATGAGAGATGAGGAGGATGAGGATGAGGATGAGGATGCCAAGACATTACTTCTACGTGTATAGATCCATTGCGTTTGTTCTTATCAAGCCATGACAGGATATATATATATATATATATTGAGTCGGCTAATTTCCTGTACATATTTTGATAAGAACCAAACATTATGTTTAACTCATAACAGATCTGGAATTTGCATGTGTTACAAAACTTTTATTTAGATCCTTATTCTACAAAAATATGATTTTACCTCTTTGTTTCATTTCATAGGTTATTCTGCTTTCAAGGGTAAGAAGTAAAGGAATTATTTGATTCAATATTGGAATGACTTTTTGCCTTTTTGAGAATCAGGCAACAATTCTTTCTTGTTTTTTTACTTTAAGCATTAATGCTGGTGAGAGTTCAGTAACATAAATGGATTCTTTACTTCCCTGATGCAGGATGACTTAACTACCACCCTTGTACAACAGTGTCATCAATCCCAATTCACTGTCCAGAGAATCATTGAGACAGCTGGAGATGATGAGGCACTGCTCTTTGAAGCCTTGAATGTGAATGATGAGATCCAGAAAGTTCTCTCCAAGTATGAGGAGTTGATGAAGCCTTCCGAAGTTCCTCATGAGCCAGAACCCGCTATGATACCCGTTGCTGTTGAGCCTGAAGAATCACCTCGCTATGCAAAAGAAGATTCCCTCATTAGAAAACCAGCCAGTTCTCGAGGGGGGTCCCAGGGAGGGCACCATGATGAAATGATGGATGATCTTGACGAGATGATCTTTGGGAAGAAAGCTGGGGGTACATCGGAAGGAACCCATGATGCCAAGAAGCAGCAATCACCAAAAGATGACCTCATCTCCTTTTGAGTGACTCTACATTAAATTTCTTATTTCATAATTTAGCATAGGAGCTTTGATGGTGTTGATATCATGGGATTTAGGCGTCAATGAGACTCTTAGTTTGATGCTTAAAAGGTCTATAGCCTTCATGAACAGGACTGGTGACTTTTCATTTGAGTTCTATTTCCATTACCTCCACACATTTGTGTATTTGTGTAAGTAGTTCATGTTTGAACTTCACTATATTACCGCTTGACATGGTATAGAAAGAAAGATTCGATATAAACTTATTTAAAGCAATGACTTGCATATTTTACTACAATTATTATCCTTTTGTTTGTGGGGAGGAGAAAAGGGACCATGGTTTGTGTTGAAACTCAGATAATCATTCGTTGAACTGCTTGATTGCGTCCTCTGATGCGAATTAAACATCACTTTCCTATTGTGAAGTTTTTAGTATCAGAATTTACATCTGCGTCCTTGTCAGATAAATTACTTTTTCTCGAAGTTTTTGTGGAAGCTTGCTCAACCTTGGCCGTGATATATACTGTATAAAAATAATTCTTTCATGGTACAATATCTCTGTTAGACTTGCAACATTGTGGTGTTTGCTCCATTAAGACATATATGGATTAAGTGGACTTGTTTTTCTAGTAAATTGACAGGCAAGTCTCTCACTCCCAGCCTCTATCCTGCTCAGAGTGACAATCAGTATTAGAGTTTGACATTATTGTGACAATCTGTATTAGAGTCTGTTTAACAATGTTCTTAGAAAACACTTCTATTATAAAAAGTGTTTCTGAAAAAAAATTCTGATAAAATTTAGAAAGCATTTTTGAAAAATTGAAAAATCATTTGTAGTGTTTTCCAGAGAAAAGCACATGATAGATGATATTTTTTACAAATACTGTATAGAAAACACCTCCAATGAAAACTGAAAGCACTTTAAATAAAAGCACTCTATGTACAGAGAAGTCAACAGCAAAGCTACAGCTAATTGTCTATTAATTTGGACTATTTATGAAATAAAACACGTATATTTTTGGCTTTAGCCATTAATTTGGTCAATCCATACAAATTATACCCCTAATGTTTTCCAGTTGGTCTACTGCCATATTTTCACCAAACATGCAAAACCATCTCTCACACATGAAACCCATTCCTTCACTAATACAATTTCTCACCAGCCAAACAAACAAAATCAAAGAGGTGGAAGGGGCATTGTGGGACTCATTCATGGAACATGTCCTCCAACACCAGAAATCCATTCTTAGCCCTCGAAAGCCAAACCACAGAGGAAGGAAGAACACCAACAAAATCGAGTAGGTGCACAGCATGCTTTTCTTCTCTCTTGCTGTTTGAATCCCGATGAAATTCAGTGACCCAGATGGGAAAATGGCGTATTTGGTTTCAATCCAAATTCAATTTTAGCTGTTGTCATATCGGAAATAATGAGAGGAAATTATTAAAGTAATCTCAAAAGTAATTATTAAAGGTAATCAAATTATTATTATTATTATTATTTTTTATAGAAATTAGACCAATCTATTAAATTATTTTGTTAATACGAAAAAATCATTTTCACAAAGTCTTGTAAAATAATCACATTATTTATCAAAAGATATAAGATAACTTTTTTTTGGAAAGTAATTAAATTAAATTTAAATTCCTAATTTCAAATAATTAGAAAGTTATAGAACTTGACGAGAATGGTCTAAAAATGAATAAAAGATGGTATGGTAAAAGAAGTTTAGCGTTACTCAAATCTATTGTTAGCAATTAATTTATAACATGAAAAATAAAATAATGAATATTTATCTATTTTTTTATTTTCATATTTTATAACAAAAATTGAAAAATATGTGAAAAATAAAATTATATATATTTATCTACAATTTTTTATATTTCTAATTTTAAAATAAAATGCAATTTATCTGTAAAAGCCCGTATTTTCTTTAAATATATAAAGAGAGAGAGAGAGAGAGAGAAGTTACACTTCCTCATTGGTCGGTCTCAGCTCTGCAATGGCTTCTCTGTGGAATTCTGGAGAGGAATGAAGAAACCCTCATAGAGAGAAAAATGGCGGGAAAATACGTGGCATCATCGTCTCTACCAAACCCTAGAGGCGGAAGCACCAGATCTCCGATCCTCCTTCTCACCTTCTCTCTCCTCTCCCTTTCTCTCCTTCTCTTTCTCTTCTCCATCCTCCCCTCCCATCCAAACCCCAACCCTAACCGTAACCCTAACCTTAACACTCTTCTACCTGAATCCAGCTTCGTTGCTTCTCTCGAACACTTCCTCATCTCCAAGTCCCCCAGATCTCCTCCAATTCGAGATGATACTGTTGGTTCAGATGACCCGGAGGCTGTGAAGAAGCTCGATGATTTGGTGTGGCAGAGGGAGATTCGGAGGGTGTACGAGGATCCGTACTATCCGGCGGCATCGGGGGTGACGTCGGCCATTAGGGTGTATGTGTACGAGATGCCGGCGAAGTTTACGTATGATCTGCTCTGGTTGTTTCGGAACACTTATAAGGAGACTTCGAATCGTACTTCCAATGGTAGCCCCGTGCATCGCCTGATTGAGCAGGTATTGTAGAGGGATTGGAATCTGGATTTGAATTCGGCTCTGGCATTTGCAATGGCAGTTTCTGAACTAGAGCACTGTATTTTGATTGAATTGTGCTTTGGTTTATTGGAAAATGTGAATAATTGATTCAAATTATTCAATTATAAATACTTCTGTCCTTATTTAAATTTAAATTCTGTCCTTGTTTGCAAAACCCTTTATTGAATTCATTTCATTATAATAATTTTGCTAGTGGAACTGAAGTTCTAGTTTGTGGGAATGCACCGAATAACAAAATGAGTTTTAATTTGTATAAACCTTTTTTTTTTTTTTTGACATTTTTATTTTCTGTAAATAAAAGCAATGCGTGCCTTACTCTGTTTTCCTGTATCTTTGCAGCATTCTATTGATTACTGGCTATGGGCGGATTTGATTGCACCAGAATCAGAAAGGCTTTTGACAAATGTTGTCAGAGTGCATAGGCAGGAGGAGGCGGACCTATTCTACATTCCATTCTTCACAACCATCAGCTTCTTCTTGTTGGAGCCAGAGCAGTGGAAGCCACTTTACAGGGTGTGAGTGTACTTCCAAGGTTTACGATAAGGCTGTACATTTCTCTATGCCATATATTATATATCGTCATTCCTCTTAGAATGTAATGTTAAAATCTAATTATATTTTTTAATTTTAAACAAAACATAACTTGACAGACCCAATCCTTATTATCTAGTTTGAGTTGCATGAATCTTTTTATTGCTATTTCTGCTCTATCATTGGTAATATTTTCTGGTAAATTATTGATGCCATGCTTGTTATAAGTTGATTTAAAAATCCCTGAAGGGGGCCAAGCCTTATGTGCTTTATGCTAAGGACGAGTTTGATGCACTCATTGTTTGATCATAATGAAAGACTAATCACTTATGGGGTAATCATAAATTAGCTTGTTTCTGAGAATATAATTGTAGTGTAAAGTCTAGCTTATTCTAAACATCAAATTTATCTTGTGGATGTAGGAAGCTTTGAAGTGGGTGACTGATCAACCTGCATGGAAACGGTCTGGAGGGAGGGACCACATACTTCCAGTTCATCATCCATGGTCTTTCAAGACTGTTCGGAAATCCATGAAGAATGCAATTTGGCTGTTACCAGACATGGACTCCACAGGGAACTGGTCACTAATTTACTCATACTGTGATGTGTCTAAATTTGATGAGTTCATTATTGATATAGCTGCTGAAACTTGATCATTTTTTAATTTAGGTACAAGCCTGGACAGGTTTCACTTGAAAAAGATCTAATACTTCCTTATGTTCCAAATGTCGATTTGTGTGCTGCCAAATGCTCATCGGAAAGTGAATCAAAGAGGAAGACACTTCTATTCTTCCGTGGGAGGCTTAAAAGGAATGCTGTAAGAATCTTGGCCAAAACTTCTCAATGAATTCCTTGTGATTATTTCGATTATTTAAGTGCAAGGCTTTTGGAAGTTAAATAAAAAATCAGAATACCCTTCTAATGGCCATGATTGTCAAGTGAATTATGGAAGCTTGGTAGTTGCTATTGGCCGTGCAACTGGGTTTTGTGACTTGTGTGATACAATTGTGACTTTATTTGATCTTGAATACGATGAAAATTGTATTTGTCTCATCTATAGATTTTTTGGTTAGGATGGTATGCTAAGTGAGAGACTGAAATGGAAGAATTCTTATGCAGGGTTAGAAACTATCTCATAACACACAGAGTTCCTGCTTTGTTTGTTGAATGTCTAATATTGGACTTATTGCAAGAATCATAATGGCATTTCTTGGCAATACATGTAATATGCAAGCATAAGAGCAATAAAATTTTTTGAAGCTGATCAGGAGTGTCAGAAGTAGGCTTGTGGTTGCAAATTTTCTTGCCCAGACTTGTAAAGCTGGAAGTTTATACGGCTGTTTTAGTAAAGGTTGGACTGCTTTGGCTATGTTGTCTACCATCTTATTTTGGAAATACTGATGGTCACCTGGTTGCCCATGGGCATCCAATACACCACTTTGTCCACACTTGCATTATTGTCTTTTTGCATTGTGCGTCTCTCTATCTTTAATTCATCTTTGAAATCTCATAAGCCTCTTTGTATTCTTGTGTCACCTCATTGGGGGTTGTTGTTAGGCTCTGGTGTCGCTATTAAGTGGTCTCTTGTCTCTTCTCTTCTATATAATATTTCCCAGAAGTCAAGATAAGGTCTGACTTGGAACATATTACCATATTTGTATCTGGCTGAGCTGTTGCACTCTCTCTCTCTCTTTCTCTCTCTTGATAGGAGAACTGTTTTATGTACATAAAGAATGAAGCTAAGAAACAAGAAAAAGGAAAATAAAGGGGAAAAACAATTGATCGAGCAATGTTTGTTCTCTTAACATTGTAAATACTACAAACAGCAGTTTGAGACGATTATGTCCATTGATGAGATGTTTTTGATCATTTAATCCTTCTGGTTCCTGTTCTGTAACATCTAATGATTGACAGGGCAACTCTCTTACTCCCATCCTGTGTTCTGATAACAACTTATTTTTTCACTTTTTTTTTGTCTAGTTATTCTTTTTATCATAAGGTGTAACCGCTTAATTTATGGTGCTTTACTTTTAGGGGGGGAAGATTCGTGCTAAGCTTATGGCAGAACTAAGTGGTGCTGATGGAGTGGTTATAGAGGAGGGAACTGCTGGGGAAGGGGGGAAAGAAGCTGCCCAGAGAGGGATGCGCAAGTAAGATTAAATGGAAGCTGAACTCTTTTGCCATTAGCTGCTATGCTGTTTATTTTTAGAATAGCTGAGTTCTTCCTTGGTCATCAGGTCTATTTTTTGCCTAAGTCCAGCTGGTGACACTCCATCCTCTGCTAGATTGTTTGACGCTATTGTTAGTGGGTGCATCCCTGTTATAGTTAGTGATGAACTGGAGCTTCCTTTTGAAGGAATACTTGATTACCGGAAGGTATGCATGCAATCATGAAGCTTGTGTTGTTATTTTTGGAAGTTTTTAAAACAAAACTCATCACTAAACCCTGTTCTGCATCAATTGAATTTGTTAATGGACCAACATGCTTGATTTTTAGGGGCCAATCCAATCATTAATCGGAAGCTAGAATGGTGGTAAGTATAACAATGCAGCTAGTTTTAAGGTGCTGACACCATGAAACAGAACCTAATCAACACTAATCTTACTCCCATACCCAAACCTGGGTTTCAAAATTTTCTTATTGACCTTCTTCAACCATATGTGCCACATCATTGTCTCTATTCAAGAGGTGGTTCGCTCAAGTCAAATTCTAGGTATATTTAAGTATAAGACGTGTATGTGCAATAGTCAGATTGTCTTAATTAGTGAGATATGTCTAACCCAACCCAAACTTGTGAAGTTTGAAACAACAAACTTCAGAGACCTTTGTCTTGGAAGTGGGTGTAGACTAATTATGTTTATGAATTAATTAGTACTTTAATTTGGAAGCATTGTAGACAGAGTTTTTGGAACTTAACAGAACGATATTGAAATCTTAATTAGTGCTTCCTAAACTTTGAAATGTTCAGAGGTAGTTTGTACACTGAACAAAATTTGGAAGTGTTATTAAAAGTTTCAAAAGATGTTTTTGTTTTTTCGGTGGGCTGGTTTTTTGATGAAATAATGCAGTGGGAGACATATGTTCAATATATATTGTGTAACCTCTAATTTGAATTTTCAGTGTTTGCATATGCAAGAAAAGTGTGCTTTTATACATCATGCACTGAACCTATGCAGCCAACATGTTTGTTTGGAAGCATGTTATTCTTTAATACATTGGATACTGGCATTTGTGTCCACATATTGTAATCAAATCATTGCACCAAACATATTAGAGTTATGTTGACTGCTTTATGTTTATGGATATTGGGTTGTTGCTGACACTTGGATTTTTTTTTCCCTTCTCAATGCAGATAGCTCTGTTTGTTTCCTCCAGTGATGCTATGCAGCCAGGTTGGCTTTTGACATTTCTGAAAAGTATCAGTCCTGCTCAAATTAAAGAAATGCAAAGGAACCTAGTCAAGGTATGTAACTTAGCAAACTTAGAGGGATTCTAACTATGCTGCTATACTTCTGTGTATTTGGTCATAGTTGGGAAAATTCATCTTTCAATTGTGCTTTCAACAATTGAGTGATTATTTATCTAATTGTTCATATTTCTTGGTAGGAATTGTTAAATGATGATTGAGTCCTGCTGTGTTGTTGTTTAGTGTCTGAGTTGCCTTCGTTCCTCTTAGTTTATCTATTTATCATAGTGATATTCAATTAGTTGTTCTTGGACTGCTCTTGGAGCATCGTGGTAATTTAAAAATGTGATTTTATTATTTTGTTTTTTTCAGTACTCGAGGCATTTTGTATATTCCAGTCCAGCTCAACTCTTGGGTCCAGAAGACTTCGTGTGGAGAATGGTTTGTTTCTTTGTCTCTACCTGCCTTTTCCATTTCTTTTTCGCTCAATTTCTCAAGTAATCCAGGTGTTATAACTCTGTGAGCCTAGCAAGTAGGTCAGGTTAGACATTCCAACAGAATTATGCATCTGGGCCCCCTTGGATTAGGAACTCGTCCTTTAGAATCAATGATGATCCGTCATATTAACAACTATTATGTGTGATCTCAGATTTAAGAGCTTTATTTGGGAGTGATTTTGCGAGGGTTAGAAATGCTTTCTAATGCTTAAGACCACATCCTTGTAACAATTAGGTGATTGACAAATTTTTGATAATTGCTTTTAAAATCTAGAGAATCACCTAAAATGATTTCCGGATCATCACTTGATAGGTGATTCTTTAAAAAATCCAACATATTGACAACTATCATGCGTGATCTCAAATTTAAGAGCTTTGTTTGGGAGTGATTTTGAGAGGGGTAGAAATGTTTTCTAATGCTTAAAACCACATCCTTGTAACAATTAGGTGTTTGACAAATTTTTGAAATTGCTTGTAAAATCTAGATAGGTGACTATTTTAAAAGTCACTTTCTTATTATATGACATATTATCAAAAACATTATAAAGCACATTTTTTTTTAATATCCAAACACAAGTGATTCTTCTGAAAATCGTATTTTATGGAAGTGCTAATGACAAAAGTACTAGAGACCAAAAATGCTTTATCTATGATCATTCCCAAATGGGCTCTTAATTTTTCGATGCAACAGGGCACTAGCCCTTTACACCCGAGAAAGGGAACCTGATCACTCTCTGCATGTTTTGGGTTCCTTTTCCTAAAAGTATTTCTGTTTTCCCAAAAAAGGAATTTCATAGATGTGCCATTCGAGTGGATACTTGATATTGAATGCCAAAAAAAAAAAAGAAAAAAAAATCAAATTGTTTGATAGAAGGTAAATATGATAAGAGTGTAATTTTGTTGGTAGCAGATGGCGGGTAAGTTAATGAACATCAAGCTTCACACCAGAAGGTTGCAGCGTGTGGTGAGGGAATCCAGAAGGCTCTGCACGTGTGACTGCAAGCGTGCCAACTTCACAGGCCCCTAGCTTCCCCTTCCCCCCATTTATTGCTTATATTTCTTTTGTAAACTTATATATATTTTGTGGGAGTTCAAAATTGCTTAAACCAGAAGTTAGTTAGGTACCAGATCTCGATATTTTTGTAGTGATATCTTTCTTTGTTTTGGAATGGATTGATTCGACCAGAAGGGGAAAAAAAAGTGAAAAGTTGATGGGCGTTTATGAATTCATGATAAATATAGGAGGTATACGAGTTGCTTTTGATTTTGAAGGTGGGCTTTTTGCAATTAACCCTCCGAACTAAGTTATTTTCTATTAGTCTATCTTATCTATTATTTAAGATAAGTCATTTTATGATATCAAAAAAGGACTAATTTCATTTTACGGGGTTTGGGTTATATATATTTAGTCATTATTATTTTGAAATTTTATCAAAAAACCTTCATTTGTTATTTTATTTTTATATATCTTTTATTTGAAAAATTGATTTTCTCATCTTTAGATATGTCAAAAAAAATAGTTATAAATTTATTTATTTTAAATTATTTAATCTTTATATAATATAAGAAGTTAAATGAATTTAAAATAATATATAAAAATAATTTATTAATTTAAAAATTATTTTTAATTTACCTTCATTATTTCCCTCAAATTCTGCATAAAATAAGTCTAGCCTAAAAAGTATTTGTTTCCTCATGCTCAAATTAAAGAAATTCAAAGGGTTAGGTTAGGAACCCAGGCAAGTTATGTAATTTTGCAGACACTAAAGGACTTGTTTTGCTGCAGTACTTTTCTCTTGTCCCAATTTTCATAAAGTAATTGCATGATTGCTAACTTTGTTCCCATTTTTCAGACAGCAATTGCATGACAACTGACTTTACCTTTATTCCTTATACTGTTCCCACCAGTCTCTCCTCACCTTACATCCCACACAACCTATCCTTCAAGATTGCTGTAGAGATAATTATTGCATCCCCTTCGCTTCAAGCTTCGGTCGCTCTCTCATCCATCTAAGATCAAGGTCATTTTTATTTTTATTTTATTTCTTTATTATTTTTGCTTTGCTCCTTCACTCAAAAGTTGCTTAAATCATATTATATGCATATCATGAAAAATATGAGAGAATGAAAGCTTTTATTCTTTATTCATTTCAAGACAGATGTAAGATTTTTCACCTTTGTTCCTCACGATACACATCTATCCTTTGATATTATAGCACAAATAATTCATTCCATCCAACCCTTTATCCTAAGCTTCTTTCATGCTTCCTCTGTAGAAAGCTTTAGCATCATTCCTTCTAAATTGTAAGTGACTTTTAAAAATTGGTATATGTTGCATCATCGAATTAACTTTAGGGTTGCATTCTTACCTTAGATGACAAAAAAATCATGAGTATTTAACAAATGAAAAGTTCTGATCTAAATTAAGATTGATCATATCTTATTGAAAACCTAAAATCCCAGGTAGCAAACATCAAAGGGTTAGGTTAGGAACCCAGGCAAGTTATGTAATTTTGCAGACACTAAAGGACTTGTTTTGCTGCAGTACTTTTGTCTCTTGTCCCAATTTTCATAAAGTAATTGCATGATTGCTAACTTTCTTCCCATTTTTCAAAAAGCAATTGCATGACTGCCCACTTTACCTTTATTCCTTATACTGTTCCTACCTGTCTCTCCTCAGTCCTCACCTTACATCCCACACAACCTATCCTTCAAGATTGCTGTAGAGATAATTATTGCATCCCCTTCGCTTCAAGCTTCGGTCGCTCTCTCATCCATCTAAGATCAAGGTCATTTTTATTTTATTTCTTTCCCTCACATTTCCCGTAAAGTAAATCTAGCCTAAAAGCATTTGTTTCCTCAAGCTCAAATTAAAGAAATTCAAAGGGTAGGGAAGCCAGCCAAGTTATGTAATTTTTGCAGACTCTAAAGGAAACGTTTAGCTGCAGTACTTCTGTATCTTGTCCCAATTTTCAGGAGGTAATTGCATGATTTCTAACTTTGTTCCCACTTTTCACAAACCAATTGCTTGACTGCTGACTTTGCCTTAATTCTTTATCTTGTTCCCACTAGTCTCCCCTCTCCTTACATCCACACAGCCTATCCTTCAAGATTGCTGTAGAGATAATTATTGCATCGGCTTTGCTTCAAGCTTCCTTCGCTCCCTCATCCATCTAAGATCAAGGTCATTTTTATTTTTATTTTTATTTTATTTCTTCATTATTTTTGCTTTGCTCCTTCCCTCAAAGTTGCTTAAATCGTATTATATGCATATCATTTGGGCTTATCATTCTCTTATCTTGAATCATCCTTACATTTTCAAGTTGGAAATTTCATTTCAAAGGCAATTGTAAGATTTTCCACCTTTGTTCCCTACCTTAACTCACATAAGCATCTATCCTTTAATATTATAGCACAAATAATTCACATAAGCATCTACGGACTAATGGAATAATATAAATATAAACACTAAATTATTCACACAAAAGTATGCAAGTTTTTACCATGGATAGAGTAATTATGCTTTTATATATGGATGACTTAGTGAGAATTGTTCTATATATTATAAAGAATATTATAAGTAATATAAAAAAATATTATAAATAATAAAAAACATATGCAGCTAGTCAATCCTTAAATATTCTATGTTTTCGTATTCCTTATATTTGCACAATGAACCATGAACTCATTTTATCGGTGTTTGATGAATGTAGGTTCATTTGAGTTACTTGGCCAATATTACAAGACCAATTTTGGGGTTAATTTTAGGCCATTATATGCATGCTTATGTAAAAATTAGTTGGGAAAGAACCCATAACCTATGAGAGAAGCGTTCTTTACTTTTTTGAAATTTTTAATGGACTTTGAATACGTAAATAGCATTCATGCATGTATTTTCATTAACTCTAGTTGTCTATGAAACATTTTGCAATCTTAATACAACTTTTAATATTTTATTTTGAAATATGTCTTTTTTTCCTTTGTAGATTTTGAATCAAATAATTAGTTTGAACACTTTTCAAAACCAGTTTTCTAGAATGATTGAATTGAACATACTAGAGTGTAAGAATTGTTGTGAATTAATTCAACCCTATGTATGTTAAGTGAAAATGAAAGCTTTAGCAAGCTTGTATATTCTCAAGAAAATTTTTCATGTTTATATACCAAATTGTTAGTAACATTTGAAAATTGGTATATGTTGCATCATCCAATTAACTTTAGGGTTGCATTCTTATCTTTTACGGCAAAAAATTATAAGTATTTGAAAAATGACAAAGTTATGATCTATCCAGTGAATTATACTTTATCCTACATAAACCAAGGAGATAAAACTCAGTTGGGTAGTTTTCCATGGCCCTAAGCCTACGGTTTTTCCTTTAAAAGCTATTGATTCCTCAAAGGTTTTCATGTTGAATAGTTTAGTAAAAGGTTAGAATTGGGAGGAGCAACCTATTCACCAACCTTCTCTTTTAGGTTCATTTAAGTCACCAATACAAAAATTTCATATAGGATACCATGGAAACCACATCCTAGTTCATTAAGCTACATATTATATTTTATAATATGATATGGAAATGCCATGAAGAGTTTATGATTTTCATACTGTCTTTGCAACTAACCCTCAAGGAAGAATCTTTGAAAAGAAATCTCTATAGTTTTTCAATTAACTAAGGAATCTGCATGCGCATTTTTATTAATTCTATATTGTCCTTTTAGATTTGTATTGCTTGTTGACATAAAATATGAAAAAATGCAAACAATTTTTTTTTATTAATTTAGAGAAATGTGATGAATTAGAGATTGAAAAAGTTTAGTCTCAAATAAAAGATTAATTTAATGGTTAATTTATTTATTTTTGTTAGCAAAGATCAAACTACTAGAGATCTGTGGTATTTGATTTGCTATCTTTTATTTTGTTAGTTAAAGTATTAATGACACAATTTTCTTATAATTAGTCAGGTTTGCAATGGAATATGTGGATGCAATACTAACTAGCATTGGGCTATTGAAAGATATGTGGTCATCTATTTCTAATTGCTTCAATTATCAGAAAATCCTTGATGAGAATTGCACAACTCTAAGAGAGAAAATGGAAAGACTCAAGTGTCGTGAACATGATATCAACACCATATTAAATAATGCACAGTATGATCACCGAAAGAAGGAAAAGAAAGAAGTTGAAAATTGGTTGATTAAAGTGCAACATATGAAAGATCGTGCACAGAAGATAGAACAAGAAGCTGCAAAGAAAAGATGTTTCTCAAGATTAAGGTTCCTGAGCCAGTTTGAAGCTAATATTAAACAAGTAGATGAGCTAATTGAGTTGGGTAAATTTCCTGATGGGATTTTAATTGATGTTCTTCAAGATGAAGGAATGACATTGTTAACAACACAGCTGATAGGTGAAACTACAACCAAAAGAATTTTGGAAGAGATTTGGACATGCTTAAAGAAAGGTGAGATCCAAAGCATTGGAGTTTGGGGAATGGGGGGGATCGGCAAAACAACTGTCGTTACCCACATTTACAATCGCCTCTTGGAAAATAGTAGCACTTTCGGCCAAGTATATTGGGTGACTGTTTCACAAGAATCAAGTACTCGCGACTTGCAGGATGCTATTGCTAAAATGTTAAAAATAGATTTTTCAGAAGAGGGAGATGACAAGAAAAGGTCTGCATTATTATTCAAAGCATTGCAGAAACTAACAAAATTTGTTCTTATATTTGATGATATGTGGGAAGTTCATGAACCTGAACAGGTTGGAATTCCTGTTGGAGTTGATGGAGGAAAACTGATCATAACCACCAGGTCAAAAAATATCTGCTCAAGAATGTGCTGCAAAGAAATTAAAGTTGAGTCGCTTTGTACAGAGGAAGCATGGGAACTCTTCAACAAGACGCTTGGGCGATACAGTGCACTTAACCGAGAAGAAGAAGAAATAGCTAAAGATATTGTCAAGGAATGTGCCGGTTTACCTCTTGCCATCGTCACAACAGCCAAAAGCATGAGGGGTGTGTATGATATTTGTGAATGGAGGAATGCTTTGAATGAATTGAGGGGACGTACTCAAGGGCTCACAATTGACATGGAAAATGATGTGTTCAAGATCTTGGAATTCAGTTACGATCGCTTGAATGATGAAAAACTCCGGGAATGTTTGTTGTATTGTGCATTGTTTCCCGAGGATTATCTGATTAGAAGGGTGTCTTTGATCAAATATTGGATTGCTGAGGGGATTGTAGGAGAAATGGAAACAAGGCAAGCAGAGTTTGATAAAGGGCATGCTATACTGAACAAACTTGAAAATGTGTGTTTGTTAGAAAGATGTCGGAATGGAAAATGCGTAAAGATGCACGATGTGATCAGGGATATGGCTATCAACATTTCAAAAAGGAATTCTCGATTCATGGTGAAAACTACTAGAAATCTAAATGACCTCCCAAGTGAGATACAATGGTTAGAAAATCTAGAAAGAGTTTCTTTAATGGATAACCAACTTTCTTCATTGAAATCAGTACCAAACTGCCCAAAGCTTTCTACCCTGTTACTTAAAAGTAGGGATGGTCTATATGAAGGTCTTCCAAATGCCTTCTTTGGGCATATGCCTAGCCTCAAAGTTCTGGACTTGTCATATACAAGCATTTACTTCATACCAGATTCTATCTCCAACTTGGTGAATCTTCGAGCTCTATTTCTTCGTCGTTGTGAAAAATTAAATCATGTACCTTCATTGGCAAAGCTTAAAGAGTTGAGGGAGTTGGATCTTAGTGAGAGTGGAATGACAGAGTTACCTGATGGGATAGAGCAATTGGCCCTCCTTAAATGTCTTGCTCTCCAAGGCCTATCCATTAAAGATATGTCTCTAAATAGGGCACTACCCAATCTTCTTCATCTGCAGTGTCTAAGACTTGATGCTATGGGATTTCCCATTGTAGGAATAGAGAAGCCGCTGATTGGATTGAGAAAGTTGGAGATCCTTTCTATCAATCTTTATAGCCTGCACACGTTTAATAGCTACATGAGAACAACGCAGTTCCAGAGACTCACCCACTACTACGTTGAAATATGTGGGGGAGTTTGGCCACCTGGTAATTCCCCTGGCAGAGAAGTAGACAACTACCAACTATGGGATGGAGATCCGCGATTTAGAGATTCTCTTGGCAAAGAAATAGCTTTGTTTAGATGTGAGCTGAATCAAGGAAGAGAAGACAATGATGAATGCCAACTTATGCTTCCTACCAATATCCAGCTATTGGAGATAGCAGAATGTAGTCTTCCAACTTGCCTAGTGGATGTTTCTCCATCTCTAAAGATTGCCAGAGATTTGAAAGTATGTTCCATATCAGATTGCAAGGGGGTAGAATACTTATGGTGCATGGAGGACTGCGTTGCCTCATTAAACAATTTGTACCTTGATGGATTGCCAGACTTAAATGTCCTCTTCAAGTTAAGACCAATAAATACTGTAAGTTGTTCCAGTCTCAAGCACTTGGAGGTGGGGAGTTGTGGCAATCTCAAGCATTTGTTCACGCAAGAGTTAGTGAATCACCACCTCCAAACTCTTCAAACCATCTATGTCAACGATTGCAATCAAATGGAGGATATAATAGTAGCAACAGAGATTGAAGAAGAAGGGGAAGAAATTGATGAAATGAATAATCTCCTCCTCTATTTCCCCAACTTAAAGAGGTTGCAATTGAGAAATTTACCAGAATTGAAGAGCATATGGAAGGGAACAATGACTCATGATTCTTTGCAAGAACTTGAAGTATGGGAGTGCCCAAAGCTTAGAAGGCTACCTCTTTCGGTGCATATAACCGATGGTGATGGAGAAAGACGAGCTTCAACATCGCCCCTCAAAAAAATCAAGGGAGAATTTTACTGGGGGGAAAGGGTGGAATGGGATACACATCCTCATGCCCAATTTGTTTTTCAACCCCTACCTATCGATGTAAGTGTCATTTTTTATTAATTTTATATATATTGATTTGTTGAAGACATTTATCTGACCAAATACCAAGGCAAGAATATCTAAATATTTTTTTTTTTGTGTTTTTTTTGGTTTCATGTAGATCTCGCTGAGGAGGACGCGGCTGGAAACCTTTGTTAGGAGAAACGTTTTCATGGATGTTTTTGAGGAAGTGTAGGTGACTCCAGCATGAAAACTGTTATAAACATTGACATTGTCGGAAGATACTTATATTGAAATGATTTTTTATTTAAATTATATTAATTTTTGTTTTTGTATGATATAGGTTTTAAACAAGGCATCCCAGTCAACTGCTTTATCAAAGATTCTCTAACAAATATCACAATGGTGAGATCTCTCTATCTTTATTATGACAATATTTCAAACTTTCAAATATATGATTACCTTAATATATTATTTCACTTATTAAGTTTTTACTATCTTAATGAATTTTATCAATTTTATTTTATCGATTATAACATTATATTGGGAATGAGTTTCAAACCATTTGACTTAGAACAACTTTTATCTTTTCTGTGATGTAGTTGATAATGGAGACAACATGAAATCAGATCGAGAAGATTCTTGGAAAGGACAACATGGTAGTAAAATGCACAAAAATTCAATATTTTACATTGATCCTTTTATGAACAACTTCAAGAAATTGAAAGTTCCAAACTTCACTGTGTGATTTAAGTTGAATTGTAGACGGTTTCTATCTATTTGTGCTACTCTTGAAATATTATTTTTCAGTTATTTATAACATTGTGCTTGTAATGTTGGTGTTTTCATAATATCATATAACTTGAATTTGAAATGATGAAGCAATGTTCACTGAGAAACTCTACATAAAGTAATTCCCACATTCTGAAAAAGTTGATTTTTTAAGCACTTTATCAATAAAGCAATGGTATGATTGTTACAATAATAATTACTTATCTAAAATTAATTATAATAAAAATGTTTTTAATACCAAATGTTAATCCAAAAATCACATTAAATAATTCTTTGTGTTTTTGAGAGTGATTTATAAAACTTCACCAAACATTTAATTTTAAAGAAAAATAATTTCAAGTATTTAAAAAATGTTTCTATCCTAGAGAACCCCTCCCATATGAACTTAAAAAGTTTATTGTATGGTTCCCATAATGATAACTTTTTAATTACAAGCCTCCCATCCTTACGCATATACAAACTATCCTTCCCATATTGCCCTGTAGAGGTGATTGGTTCATTTTCTTTACATCTCCTTTACATGTAAGGTTGTTTGAACTTTCTAAAATTTATTTTATAGAATAAAAAATCAGATGTTTTTTTTTAAATAACTTTCATCATTAGTATTTTATTTTCAATCATTATAAAAACAATCAAAAACAATTAAAATAAAATCTTTGTCGGTTTCAGTTTTTAAAACTTTTCAAAAATTTTCCATTTATAGCCAATTAAATACTATATGATTTATTATATAAATATATAGTGAATATTTTCAAATTTAAGAAATTAGCAATCATCAAATTGTAATAACATTATTTTATTCTAATATTCTTAAATGACATTCTCAACATTGGAATAATTTTTAAACTTTAGAAAAAAGTGTCATAAATTCAGAAATAGCTTCAAAACCTCGTATTTTAACAAATATTATTTAAAATTCCGGGCTTTTTTCCAAAAATCCCCAAGTTCTCTAGGAAGAAGATCCTCATTCCTACAAGATTTAGCAGTTATCACAGCCTCCTCAGCATAAGCATAGATTGATTCAATAAATAACAATAGTATCACATATCCTCTTGAAAGAAGTTCCTCCTACCTTGTAAGAGGCAAGCCTTGATATATACACATATGTTATAAGATCATGAGACTTTGTACAGTTTGTAACAAGTACTATGTATTTGATCACCCGAAATCGAAAGCAAATTATACTATGGATTTGCAGAACTTACATTACTGATTTTTTTTTTTTTTTTCTACTGATCTCTATTCTCCCAGTACTGAGAATTCATGGTGATGGGGTAGAGATCAGCATCAGAGGTGGAAGAGGCGGTCCATGGCCCATCTGTTGACAAACTTGGAATTTGGCCCTCACTGGTGTTACTTGCATGGTAGAGTTCATACTGTTGCCGCAGTTCCTTGAGCTTAATCTCATCACTGGACATGCTTAAACCCGAAGAGATTTCCTGAACATGAGCTCTGCCTTCAAGTATGCTCATGGTCGGCCTAACTACTGGAGAGAAGCTGGTGCATAGAAGAGCTACGTTGATCATCGCCATAACCTCTTCCTTTCTGAAATTTGATTCCAGTATTGGGTCAACTAGCTCCAATAGATTGCCCTTCTCTTTTAACAAGAGTGCCTAGAAATGGAAAACCCAAAGGAAACAAAAAAAAAAAAGCATGGTAAGCCATTGCAATGTAGCTATTTGCAGCATGAGTTGATGAATAAGAATAAGCATGCTAGTGAAATTAGAGCATGGTGACTCACAAAGTTCCAGCGATCCGGGTGCTAATGTGGGTATTCTCCTGTTCATCAAGTTTGGCCAAGCCAAAGTCGGATATTTTGGGGTTAAGGTCCTTGTCGAGTAGCACGTTAGTGGCCTTTATGTCTCTGTGAACAATCTTCAGCCTCGATTCTTCATGTAGATAAGCCAAACCCCTTGCTATACTTGTGTCTTGTTGGCCAATCCAGTTTCAATTGGCTATCTTTGGGGCCTATGAATCATCATATCAATGAAATGTTAGACATTGCCTGCAGTCAAGTAAAGCACATCTTCACATGCGGATAAGACTCACCAAACAATGCCCGAGCAAGGCTGTTGTTTTCCATGTACTCATATACTAGCAATAACTGATTTCCTTCGATACAACAGCCATACAGCTTTACAAGATGCGGATGTTGTAGAGCAGAAATCATGCCTATTTCATTTACAAACTCACGATTTCCTTGTTTTGATTTGGAAGAAAGCTGCTTCACTGAAATTATTGTGCCATCCAATAATAGGCCCTACATTTGAGAAAATAACATTCATCCTCAATGCCAAAAATTTAAGGGAAATAACCAATACGAAGAGCTTAAATGCATAATGAGAGGGGAAATTAGTTTTTTTGTGGAGCACCTTATAGACAGAACCAAAACCACCTTCTCCAATCTTATTAGCAGCATCAAAGTTGTTTGTGGCAGCCTTAATTTGCCGTAAGGTAAATGTACCAGCTTGCAGATTTAGGCTCCTTAAATCTGTAGAAGAAGATGAAAAAGATAAGAATAAACCTAAAAGAATAACAATAATTTTGACACAAGGAGACAGATTTCAGAGATGAAAATAATACCCTCCACATCCTATCAAATCAACAAATCCACCACATGATCCTTACCCAGCTGATCCCAAATTCCAGAAAAAAACAGATATGGTTGCAGAAGAGCTTCTAAAGAAATCACAAAAAGAAGGGAGAATCTATAGAGCATAACAAACTCTTTGGTTTGATCCAAAGTTAGAAATAATGGGGATATAAGAAGTTAATTCTTAATTAGTAATATTCGGATTTTCTGAAACTGCTTTGTAGGTACCTTGTTCCATTGTATTATTACGTCTTAGACAGCCTTTCCACCAAAGGACGCCTAGAACCAGAAGCAGAAGAAGTGCTACTGCAGCCACAATACCAACCACAGCACCTGCAGATATACTACTTCCACTTTCTGCAGGAGGTACAAAATCTGCATCAAGAACAAGAAACCAGTGGAGATGCAGAGATGAGATGGCATCCACTTTCAAGTAAATTATGAACAAAGACAGAAAATCTGACCAGTAGGAAAGTTGCAAAATAGGAAATAAGAATTTCATGTATCCCAACTATTCAAACTGATAAAAACTAGAAAGCCTGTAAAGAGAGCCCAACTTACTGGGGGTCACAGCAATAGCAGATATAAGAGGACTGTAAACCCCTCTACTAGAAATGGCAGTCATCCCTTTCCCAGCCCAATAGAAGCGGATCTCCAATGTTCTGCTAGTCACAGCTACTGTAAAAAATTTTATGATTTCTTGGCTAGCCCCTCCTGCTTCATCCTCAATATTGAAATCCTTCAGAACCTACTTGCCCTGCATATTACAATCCAATAACAACTGAAATTTCATGCTGCCACAAATTCAAATGAATTCCCAAAATTTTACCAGAACCTCAATAGAAGTATCTGAATTTCTATAGGGGCAAGTTAGAAAATCAAAATGGCTACTGAAGATGCAAGTATAATGTAATTCACAACCTGAATGTAAACATCAAATATGCGCCTTCCAAGGCTGCTATACGTTTTGTTGTCAGTAAACATAATCTCCGCAAATTGGAGTTTTACCGTGTAGTTTCCGTTTCCCAGACAGAATGCATAATAAGTGAGAGAGAGGGCAGAAAGACGTGCATTCATGTACAGTGCAGAATTATTCATCAAGAGTATAGACTTATTGTTTGCAATATAGGAGTCTGTATTAATACTATCATCCATGAAGTAACCAGTGCTGCTAACCGCCCAGTTAGTTTCACTTCTGTAATATGTGGAAGCTCCAGGTGAATTATGTATCATCTTCGTATGTTGTGTTGTCAACAATTACTTCCTTTCCACCACAGTTGATATGGACTGAGTAATAATCTGGGATGAGCAAAAACAAAAGTGTAAACATTGAAGAGGGAACAAAAAGTCAAAAACAAATGAAAAGTTCAAGAAAAATAAGTTACTGTAATTAACAAGAAGATACACCACACCAAGAAAAAACATTTGCAACTATTTGTTTGTTTTCACAATTCCCTTTAAGAATATATAGTGCATCATATGATAAATTAAAGTAATTGCGGTCATAATATGCTTTAACGTGAGACATGAAAGGAGTTACAGTGCAAACTGGTCCCTTCTTCACTTGTACCACACGAGGAATGACAAGAAACCTGGATGATGTTTTTTGATGCATGTCATCTTTTATTCTCCTTCATCAACAGTATCAAGATAATATCTGATATTGTTTTAACTTACATTTTGGACAAGGGAAGCGTCTCAAGCATGAAACAATTCCACTGAAAGCATAATGTAATGTACAGTACAAGTCAGCATCATAATCTCATAATTGAGTATGTTTCACATGACAAGGAAATAAACCACCATTGTGCTTAGGAAAATATGGTTGTGTTTCAGAAAAATAGAAGTAAAAAAATTAAAATTAAAATGGTACTAGTTCTTAAAGAGGTAAATTAGAGATTCACAAGTTATTGCTCCCTGAAGAGCTTCCAAACAAGTTCCTAGAGATTATGACAAATAAAAAATTTAGCTTCTAAACAATATATCTAAAAAATAAAAAATGAAAGAAAATAATCCTTACACACTCCAAGTCTGACAATCTTCTGAGTTTCCACTCGTAAAATTGTTGTAGGAAAGATCATTGCATGCAGTAGTTACAATTTGGTTGATCATTTTTTTGAACACAACATAATGAACCACAAGAATTTTGTATTATAATAGTTCATATATATGTTTATGATAGGAGATTGCATAATTACTAATTACTTATCTCCATCAAGATAAGATGTATTGTTTCCTCTTAGTTCAGCGACACAAGGCATTTGGTAGTGACCATAAACAACTTCAAGCTCTAAATGCATATATCATTACTCAAATCTAAAAATGGATTACAAAATGGCTTTTTCTTCTGCTAGGATTCAAACAATTATGCAACAGAAAATGGAAATAGAACATTTCCCCTCTAGTGTCATTCTTTCCTTTTTTTTTATCATTTTTGACACTATGCGGCAGGATCAAATCACCAGATTCCAAGTTGTGTGTTTTTAAGGGCATTACATGTTAAATTATAGAGAGCACAGAATAAGACAAACTTCATATTTCTTTCAAGTTCAACTACGAAAATGTGGTACTTCAAAAATATAGCAATGTAGGCAAATAAAACATCTAAATTCACAGGAAGAGAAATAAAGATGAATTTACAAATTAAAGATAGTGGTATAAACAACTAGTACGGAAGTGGCAGGAAGTGCATTTTTTGGGCAGAGATATCAAACAGAACATTTGCTACTTAGATGAGTGAGACATAAAGCAGTAGCCATAAGTCAAGACCAAATACAGAATCGATATTCAAGTCCCAAATGTTTGACTTATGGAGGCAATTATGCATCCACTACAACTAACAATGAAGTCAAGGCACAAAATTAAAACTAAAACTGATGTTTCACCATGTGATCTATAGTTAAACCAACATAACCAAGGCATTACAGAGAGGATTTGAAAGAGGAAGTTACATGTTTTCTCCTTTCTGCAGTATCCAATCGGGTATGCGTCCAGTTAGCAAGTTTCCGGTCAAATACCTACACAACATCAGTAGCACCAATTCAGTAATGTTTTAGTTTCATGTAGAGCATAATTAAAAACTAAAGAAAACAAGGAAAAAAAAACATGACAAGGAATAGTCATGACAGCAGCTTTCTGTGTTTATCAACAAGTCGTTTTTCATTGCATCCCTGAATGTATCTCATTGACATTAGATGTTTTCCTCCTTTGAAAACTTAAAATAATCATTGTACCATCAACTACTGTACTATTGACCCTTTGGTAACCTAAAAATGAAAGAGGAAGGAGAAAATAACACCTAAATACTCCCATGAAAAACATCAGGTCGGTTAACCATTGTTGCTTTAAATGTGACAAACGAGTCATTCTTGGTGTGGTAGGGTTCTATGCCATAATGCCATTAAAACTGAAAATAAATTTAGCTAACTTCACTACATAAATTAATGTCTTTTGAGACAGGAGCAACTACCTCAGGTGGTTTGGGATGGTTCAGTTCTCGGGTTGTACCAAAAGAATTGCATTTAAAGGTAAAATGGAGATTGTGTTGGTATGGGAAGAAATTAAAAGGATGCTAGCAGGTGGGATGAGGTGAACTACTTCAGAAGCTTTGTGTGGTTCACATCATACAATCAAATTGAAGGAAAAGTTTTATATGCAAATATTATAGTACCAGTCAAGGTTCGGGTAATAAAGTGTTGGGCTTCTGGAAAACAACATTCTCTCGTAAAATGAGTGCGATAACAAAAAAGATACTAAAATGGACAAATTCACTAACAAGAACAAAAATGACAAAATTAGACATGGATAATTTCATGAGAAAAGTAGAGGGGGAACCAATCGAGGATAAGATGACATAACATGATTGAGATGGTTTAGCATTGAGAATGAAAATTGATAACTATGTTAGTGAAAAGGAATGGCATGGATCATGTTGAAGGTGCTGCTAGAGTGAGGTAACAACCAATAAAAGACAAGTCACTAGTGGTGTTTTACAGTGTACGCATCCAAATGGGGTGGATTAGTAAATCTAGATTAATATAGACAATCCCGAGTAGTTGAAAACAAAAGCCTTTAAGTATAGGGTTGAGTGTTCTTAAAGGAGGAAATGCTCCTTGCTAGACTTCTCCTTGGAACAACCATAGCTCAATTAGTCTTTCAATCAGGCCATGCTCTTCAAACAGATCCATCTTGCAATCTCTAATTCTCATTTACTAAATGTGGCCACTTGGTCCTTCTCAAGGGAAGCTATTCTATCTTTAGCAACTTTCTTATTTTACTAGTTCAACATGAGTTCTTACAATTAATTATCACATTCCACATATTTATACTTTGTCTTCTCAAGTTTACCTCAGCTTAAGGAGTTGATCTCTGAAAGCCCTAACTATCTTTCAACATTAAACCAACCTCAGGACATGTTAACCACCCCACACCCCAACACACCACTATGAACTATACCTGAATGTTGCCTTTGGATTTCAAATCTTAGTTCCGAAAGAATTATTTGGTCAATCAAGGTGACTTTGGCATCAGATTGACCTTTGTTTTAACATACTTGAGGCCTTTCAAGGCCACCTATCTAATTTGGTCCCTCAATTTCAATTCACCAGCTTCTAAGATTTCTTGTTTTCATTCAAGCCACTAAATTGGCCTCTCATTCAACCATTGCTTATTGGTTCACTTTAGGCCATCAAATTGCCCTTTCGGTTGGCATTTATTCAACACACTTGAGAGTTTTTTTAATGCCAACCTACATAATTTAGTTAATTGATCATTTTGATCAAGTGGCTCCTAAAATCTCTAGCTAATTAAATTGGTCTTTCAGTTCAATCATGGCTTATTTGGCATAATTTCATCCATTGAATCAGCTTGAATGGCACAAGAGTCATTGAAAAAATTGACTGTCAACAGTTGGTACCTGAAGGGTACTTTAAAACAAACTGCTTACATGTAGTCTATTTTTGATATACCAAGATAGCTGTCTGGAATTTTTCCAATTAATTTGTTGAAACTCACGTCTCTGCAAGAGAAATCATAAACAAAAGAAAATTAAAATTGTTTTGCCTCAAAAGAACTACATCTCCTTGAAAATAGTAAATCTAATACAGTAAAGCAGTATACCATGTTGAAGTTCGCAATATAGACACATATGCAAAAGTGCACAGAAAAAAAATATATATGCATGGTCTATGAAATCAGCCAAACCTTCCAAAGATGGTGCTAAGTCTACAGTTCAAGAGAGGAGAAAATTAAGTGAACCCATTTGCAAGAGGAGTTCCCATCAATTGAGGACATTTAGGAAAGCCCCTGGGGATGGTTTGCTCAAGCACAACAAGGGTAAAAGATTGCCATAGTAAGGATCTTCATTGTTCAAGTATAAGGTGCTAGAACAACAGGGGAAGGCAATGAGAAAGGAATGAAAAAAGGAAAGCCTTTGTAAATAAATACAAGGGCAAATGATGTAATGGAAAACATGGTTCTCAAGATGTAGTAGACCTAAAAAGTTTGATATAAGGCTTTGATAAATTCAGTTCACCTCAAAAGAAAGAATTTTTGGCTGGATCCTTGGTCATAAGTGTTTCGATTCTCTGCACACTACTTACATTCATTTTTTGTAGATAGATTCGTCATTTATGAATATTCACAGAAAGTTCTCCATTAACTTGATAAAGAATTTTGAGTCGTGTAAGATGTAAAGAACATAAGTCTTTGGGAGTTGAAAAAGAATTTAACAAAAAGAACTTGTACTTTATCTGAAAAGGGGAAAGAGGAAAAGAAAATAAATATATACTGACAAAGTTTTCAAGCCTGTCCTTTGCCCAAGATAGTCGGGCAGCGGTCCACTGAGATTGCAACTCCTCAATATCCTACCAATGAATCAAACACATATCATCATGTGTGGCCGATTTATGTTCGAAAAATTGCAATTTTAATACAGATTATAGCATTCAACTCACAGTGTTTTCAAGTTTGTCATATTACTCAATGGTGGAAAAGTTGCTTCAGTTCCTTTCAAGTCGCTGATTCTCCTGCACCGAGAAATTCTACAAAGACTGAACACAAAACAAATTCTCTTCCATTTGAAATTATTATAGCCATAAAATAGGAGGGTTCAACTCACAAGTCAGATAGTTTTGCCAAAACACCAATCTCAGGAGGAATAGGCCCACTCATACCACTTGCCTGCATCACTCTGTCAATACCGAATTTTAATTTGAATAAATAACCAAAAACAAACTTCCAGAATTAATGATAGGTCCATCAAACACATGAAATCTCTCACAATTTTTTAAGATTTGTCCCGTTCTGGAGGAGTTTGGGCACCGTTCCTGTGAAATTATTATCACCAATCCTACTGCATTGCGTTAAATGGGAAAAGTAACAATCAATTTTAGAATTCAAAAAACTGGCTGGCAATGCAAGAATACAAACAACCCTAAATGGGAAAGACACTTCTGAATCTTACAAGTCCTTCAATGTGGCAAGCTTTGCAAATGTTTCTGGCAACTCCCCAGTAAACTTGTTGGAGGTGAGATGCCTTCAATAACCCAAAAAAATTAAATAAATAAGTAAACAAACAAACAAATAAAGCACAACCCCTCTGAATAAAACCCTAATGTCAAACAAATTTTATCTCATAAAATTGACAAATTTCAAATCACAACCAAACAAAAGAAAAGGGCCTTACATATTCTCTTTACTGGGCAAATTCCCCCGCTTTGGAGGAAGAACACCCGAAAGCTGATTGAACTCCACGGTACTAAACATATCAAATTCATTCAAAATTTCAAATAACAAAACCTAAAAACTTCACATACAAAGACGGCAACAAATGGGTAATCAGGAGTTTACAAGTTTACAAGAGTGCTGATGTTTCCCAACTCTTTCGGGATCGATCCCGTTGACCGGTTCCCAAGAAGAGAACTGCAACACACCCCACATGTGAATTCACCCAAAAAAAAAAAATCTAATGCTTCAAGATTCTTATTGAAAACCCATCAAAGATAGAGAGAGAAATTAAGCACACATGTTGACTAGTTTCGTGGAACCCCATTCTTCAGGGATTGAACCGTTAAGGTAGGTGCGAGTGAGGTCACTGTCATGAAGAATATGAATTACAGTTAAGTTAGTTGAAGTCCAAAATGGGTAATTTAGGAAATGGGTGAGGGCAAATTTGACATAAAAATTAAGTTAGAAAGATACTCACATTTCCTGCAGGTAAGGAAGCTTCACCAGCTCTGTGGGGACTGTCCCTGTGAGATTCTGAGTTTTGAGCACACTGCAATTTGTGGAGTTCCTTTTTAGGGTTTCATTTTGTATCTAAATTCTCTTAGTTATATGATTATATCCAAGGAATTGCATGGTCGTGGTTCTCATTTTTGTTTTTTAAAAGCACCTTTGTCCTGAAAACGTGTTTTTAAAGAAAAATAATTTAAAAAATACTTTTAAAAATTAGAAAATTAGTAATGGTGAATTTGAATGGTGATATCCCTAAAATCAATTTAAGAAAAATATTTCACCCAAAAACATTTCGAATAGAAACATCGGGTCATAATCTTTGAATTAGTGATATAAGTCATAACCTTGTTATAATTATTTTTTACTAATATATAAGTGAATGGATCTTTTAACTTGACATGACCCAAACCAAAGCAAGCATAATTTTATTTTTACTCCCCTTAGAGAAATGATATAATTTTCTAATTTAGAAAACAGTTTGAAAATGGGACTTTTGTCCTATTAAATTATTACATAACCTAAATATTGAAATTATTGAGTAATGAGTCAATAATACATTAAGCAGACTATGATTAAAACCCTAGCAACTTTTATGGTCTAATGACAAGAAAAAAACTTAAATCCATTAGAGTGGAATTTAAAAATGGACCTTACAAAATTCAAATCCCTACTAAAACATACCATGAACCCTAATATGAGAATCCTCCTCCCATGGGTACCATCATTAGTGGCCATGGGCTTGGAGGCCCAAATATAGAACATAGACCCATCATGTTGGGCCAAACCTAGCCCATCCCAAACCCAACTCAAGTCAAACCCTTGACTCTAACAACTATGATTTCATACTCAAAACCTTTCTTACATGGAGCTGCAAGATCAATTGGAACAACACAAAAAAAATAAATAAATAACAAAGGATCAAACCCTATACCCATGAGCCCAAAATTCAGTGAAATGATCAAAGCTAATAATTATCAACAACCATATAATATTATATTATTTAGTATGATATGCAGGTATAGATGTATAGAAATATTATGAGAAGTAAAGGATATATGGTTACATGCTAATAATATGGCAGACAGTGTTATTGTCGAAGGTGCAGTTGCACGTCATTGAATTTTCAGATCCCACCACTGGATTTAGTGTAACCCAATCTGATTTTCCACTGCATGGATCCACTTCAAAATGTCAGTTTGTCTTTCCTAAGGTATTCGCAATTTCTTGCAAAGTTTTCACTATAATTCATGAACATCAGCAAGAAAACATGTTGGCTTAGTTTGTGTTTATACTATCCAAACTCATATATGCGTGCACCTTTGGAAAAAAAAGAAAGATTGTACCTTCATCTAGGATTAGAGTGGCTCCAAGTGTGGAAGTTGAAAAACAAGTGAAGGCAACGAATGAAGTAAAGAAAATCCTGATGAACATATCTTCACAACCAAAGTGATATTTAGACAACTAAAGACACTTGAAGTAGTTATATCAGCAGATTTTGCTTTGACTTGATGCTAACGAACCTATGCAAAAGAGCTCATTTGTGCATAAGTGAGATATGAATGTTGGAAAGCAAGGAGAGGAAGACTATCTTTTTTGTATTTATTTACTTTGAGTGAGAATGAGATAATAGACCTTGAAAACTAAAAGGCAATATAAAACTATATTTGAGAGATCATAGATTAGAAGTAAGTTATAGTTGAATAAATATTTTTAATAATTTTGTGTACGATGGAGATGGTTTCCTAGAAATGAATTAAATAATGATATTGACCCTTATGAAAGAAACGCAAAACCTAAAGAAAATAGTAGTTAAGTGACAATGACGTTAAGAAATATATATCTCTAGGATTTTACAAGTTCCATATGTATTTTATACTAACTTGCATAGAAGGATTCTTTGATTTAAAAGCATTAACTACACTTTCCAATAGTTAGAGAAAGAGGCTTAAGGCTCATAGCCTACATTCTAGTACTATGTCATGTCATGTGAATGGAATCTTTTTAGATCTTTCATACCCCAAACGTTGATACATGTAAGTTTTAATTTAGATGGGTGCGGTCAAATATGGTAAGGTTTTATCTAACATTAACCTAATATTCGCCGCCCATTACCTAATTATTCAAAAAAATTTAAGTCAAATTAGTAACTCAATATGAATATGATATAGAAGCTATTCTCCATGCTTTCTCGTTTATTTAAAACCTAGTCAGAGTTTATTTCTTCTATTTGACGATATTGAGACTTAATCTAAATTAACCTAGGATTTATTATTGGTTCATTACATTTGAGATCAAACTTATAATTTAACATAACATAAGAGTCTTAATTTACTATGGATCAGAGTATTTTTTAATTCAAATTTTATCTATATTTATTTTTTCTATTTAAGGGTGTTAGGGTTTTAAATCAAACTAATTTTCATACTCATCCATGATTCATTTTTTATATAAAAGATGACGATAAGTTAAATTATTTTGTAAATGGGCTACTTGTGGGTATTAAATTTTGGGTGCTAGTTGCATTTTTATAAGAGATTGGAATGATGCTTTGAGGTGACTTTTCTTGATATAGTATGAATTTGACTTGAAAAAAAGCTGCAAGAAAAAAGAAAAAAATAAAGGGTGTATAAAGACAGAAAAAGGAAAATTTTCAAATAAAGCAACTACCATTTAATTTCCTTGTCTCAAGACTCTTAATCACCAGCCCAAACTTACTTCAATGGGAGGCTTCCATCCATGAGTGCTTCAAATATCATTAGGGTTTGCTTAGCCCTATTTCGTGCCTTATAGCTAAAATTGCCAGCTCTGAAATCATTGTGCACCAATGATTTTGATTCAAAATTATTTAGTTTGTGATAGTTTTAAAATGAAAAAATATTTCACCCTCCAACTGCTACCTGGGAAAAAAAAAATTGGGTTATACCATAAGAGTATTGACTCGGTATTTTTCGGAAAATATAATCTATCACGTCGCTCTACATGAACACTTAGGTCATTGCTTAGTACCAAGTCTAGTTCTATTATTTTATATCTTGAACTCATTTGTTTTTTTTTTTTTACCATGATCTCACTACTTATACTTAATCTCATTGACCCATTATTTGTACAATTATCTAACAACTTAGATTTTATCGTACATTTTAAACCGTCCACATGAAAAATTCAATAAATACCTTTTTAATATTTAAATTAACTTTTCCTAAAATTTGTAAGTAAAGTTGCTTAATGAAATTATGTAAAAATTTAATTTAATTTTATGAACAATTAATCCATAATTTATTTCAAATTATTTTAAAGTATAAGAAGTCATGGAGGTTTGGAGGATGGTTTTTACTAAAAGGATAAAAAAAAATTCAATTTGAAATTTGCGTGCAAATAAATATCATTAAATTTTATTAACATTTTCTTCATAAACCCTGTTTCGATCATGTAAAGTATCAAAGAAAGAAAAAGTATAAAAAGTAAAAAAGAAATTCAAATTCATTTATCAATTGCAAAAGTAAATATAAAATCAAATATAATAAAAATTATTTATAATTATGTATATTTGAAAATTTTCATTTCTAATATATATAAAGCAAAGAAGATATCAAAAAAAAAAAAAAGTTTATCTTGATTATTATTTTTATTATTTTTTATTTTCCTTTATTGATTGATATGATTGTCGTAATTTGACATAAAACCCCAATATAAATTAGGTTGAATTGTCATAAAAAAAATTATTTGATATGACATAAAAATAATTTATAAATCACTTTATAAATAGAAATATAAACTTTATAAAAAAAAAACACTGAAATATGATAGTGATATCTACCACATAAAAGATCTATATAGTTAATATGTATATGATGAAATTTAGATTATTAAATAAAAATATAAATAAATAAATATAATTAATGGGATTAAGAATTGTACACGTTGGATTCGATGATGTTAACGTGGGAAAGGAGGGAAAAAAAAATGAGGCTGGAACGGTCAAGAGCTGTTATCTCTCTATCCACGTCATCCCACAACTAACGCATGGGATGGAATGAGTCTTGGTCATCTTTCCTCTTTATCGTTGACCAAAGAATTCCATGCATTTGCGTGGAAAAATTCTCATATTCAACTACCAATCTCATTTAAATCTTTTATTAGAGTGAGAATAGAAATAAATTTGTATAAATAAAGATATGGGTAAATCCATTTAGAATCTGTTTTGTTATTGTCTCTAATTTGATACACGAAAATAAAAATATATGCATATATTTTTTGGAAAAGTGTTTTCAAAACTTATTTTTTAAAATTATTTTATAGAATAAAAAATCATTTAAAAAAAAAAAACTTTCATCAATCATTTTAAAAACAATTAAAATAAAACCTACATGGGTTTCAATTTTTTACAATTTTTCTATAATGGTTTCAATTTAATACAATACAATTTAATAAAAAAATATAGTTATTTTTTTTCAAATTTAAGAAATTAGCAATCATCAAATTGTAATAACGATATTTTCTTTCAATATTCTTGAATTACATTCTCCACATTGGAATAATTTTTAACCTTTAGAAAAAGTTTGTTTTTATTTTTTATTTTAATAAATAGGAAGTCTTTATAATAAAGATTATCTTGACCCTTATTCTATCTTTATTATGTGAGCTAAAAAAAATGCTCACAAAAAAATAAAAAAGAAAAAAGAAAAAAGAAATAGACAAATGAGAAATGTACCAAAATTAGCTACCAAAAAATATGGGTTAAAAGTATTCTGTGCACAAAACTAGTCCTTGGCCTAATGCATTCAGGGATTTTTTTTTTTTTTTTTTTGTAAAAATCAGCTTCTAAAAAGTAGCGATGTAATTATAAAAAGAAATTAAATAGAAGGAAAAAAATGGCTTCTTTGAATGAGATTTTATAATTATTATCTTTTAGAAAAAATTTATAGGATTTTTTAATAATTTATCCTCATATAAAATTGAAGATTATTTTATTAAAATGAATGAAATAACCTTTTTGTAAAAGTAACTATTGACATATTTAAATTTAAAAAATAACTCATTTTTATTTTATCTAAATATCCTTTGATATTCTGATTATTTTTTATTTAAATTTTTAGAAGAAAATATTAAATATGGAGAGTTAGATGTATAAATTTAAGATTATTTCATTCCTTTTAATCTAATAATGTAAAATTTATAAGGCCACTACAATATTTTTCTAAACAATTCTATTTAGAAAAGATTTTAAATCTTAATATCTATTTATCATGGAATCCTTATTTACATTAAAATAAAGCTATTAATTTCCCAAATTCCAAAGAAAAAAAATACAACAATTTTAAAAGATATTTACAAAAAATATGACACTTCTGAAACTATTTTCAAAGAGACAATTTCACCAGAACTTTGAAATTATTTTTTAAAAAATAACTTTCATGATTAAACCGAAGTTGCCTTTTCAAAAATGTTGTAAATTCATAAATAGCTTCAAAACTTCATATTTTAATAAATATTTTAAAAAATTCCTGGCCTTTTTTCAAAAATCCCCAAGTTCTCTAGCAGTTATGACAGACCTCCTCAGCATAAGCATAGATTGATTCAATAAATAACAGTAGTATCACTTATCCTCTTGAAAGAAGTTCCTCCTAAGTCCTACCTTGTAAGAGGCAAGCCTTGATATATGCACATATGTTATAAGATCATGAGACTTCGTACAGTTTGTAACAAGTACTATGTATTTGATCACCCGAAATCGAAAGCAAATTATACGATGGATTTGCAGAACTTACGTTACTATTTTCTTTTTTACTGATCTCTATTCTCCCAGTACTGAGAATTCATGGTGATGGGGTAGAGATCAGCAGCAGAGGTGGAAGAGGCGGTCCATGGCCCATCTGTTGACAAACTTGGAATTTGGCCCTCACTAGTATTCTTTTCAAGGTAGAGTTCATGCTGTTCCCTCAGTTCCTTGAGCTTAATCTCATCACTGGAGATGCTTAAACCCGAAGAGATTTCCTGAACATGAGCTCTGCCTTCAAGCATGCTCACTACTGATGACATGGTCGGCCTAACCGCTGGAGAGGCGCTGGTGCATAGAAGAGCCACATTGATCATCGCCATAACCTCTTCCTTTCTGAAATTTGATTCCAGTATTGGGTCCACTAGCTCCATCAGATTGCCCTTCTCTTTTAACAGGAGTGCCTGAAATGGAAAACCCAGGAAAAAAAAAATATACATGGTAAGCCATTGCAATGTTGCTATTTGCAGCATGAACTGAAAGAACAAAGAACTGTTGCAATGCTGATGAATAAGGATAACGTTGATCAGGTACTGATATAATGACATCTAATCTAGGCTATGAAAAAGTATTTTAATGAGGATTGGAAGAAATTTATCCTTGAAGATGTTCCTGGACCTGTCTATATTGCAGTGATTTTCGATCATTTTGGAGAACTACAGCTATAAACAAAACAGAGAAAAATCCTTAACAACAAATGCAAGGAAAGATGCTTTTAAAATTATACCCAATCGAGAAGATACACGCGGTTGTCCTTTAGAATGTGAGTAGTGTTGCTCTTCCCACTAACGATTTCCAAAGCCACAACTCCAAAACTATAAACATCTGCCTTTTCAGTTAAATGTCCCCTCATTGCATATTCAGGTGCCATATATCCACTGCAAAATTGAAATATTATGCATTATGAATTTCCATGTAAGATCTCAGAAAACTGCTAGTAAAATTAGAGCATGGTAACTCACAAAGTTCCAGCGATCCGGGTGCTAATGTGGGTATTCTCCTCTTCATCAAGTTTGGCCAAGCCAAAGTCGGATATTTTGGGGTTAAGGTCCTTGTCGAGCAGCACATTAGTGGCCTTTATGTCTCTGTGAACAATCTTCAGCCTCGATTCTTCATGTAGATAAGCCAAACCCCTTGCTATACCAACACAAATCTTGTGTCTTGTAGGCCAATCCAGTTTCAATTGGCTATCTTTTGGGCCTATGAATCATCATATCAATGAAATGTTAGACATTGCCTGCACTCAAGTAAAGCACATCTTCATATGAGGATAACACTCACCAAACAATGCCCGGGCAAGGCTGTTGTTTTCCATGTACTCATATACTAGCAATAACTGATTTCCTTCGATACAACAGCCATACAGCTTTACAAGATGCGGATGTTGTAGAGCAGAAATCATGCCTATTTCATTCACAAACTCACGATTTCCTTGTTTTGATTTGGAAGAAAGCTGCTTCACTGCAATTATGGTGCCATCCAATAATAGGCCCTACATTTGAGAAAAAACATTCATCCTCAACAAAAAAGTTTCACGGGAAATAACCAATATGAAGAGCTTAAATGCATATTAAGAAGGGAAATTAGTTATTTTGTGGAGCACCTTATAAACAGAACCAAAACCACCTTCTCCAATCTTATTAGCTGCATCAAAGTTGTTTGTGGCAGCCTTAATTTGCCGTAAGGTAAATGTACCGGTTTGTAGATTTAGGCCCCTTAAATCTGTAGAAGAAGATGAAAAAGATAAGAAGAAACCTAAAAGAATTACAATAATTTTGACACATTGAGACAGATTTCAGAGATGAAAATAATACCCTCCCCGTCCTAACAAATCAACAGATCCACCACATGATCCTTACCCAGTTACTTTGTCTGATCCCCAAATACCAGCAAAACCAGATATGATTGCAGAAAAGCTTCTAAAGAAATCACTAAAAAAAGGGAGAATCTATAGAGCATAACAAACTCTTTGGCTTGATCCAAAGTTAGAAATAATGGGGATATAAGAAGTTAATTCTTAAATAGTACTACTTATTGCTGCTGTTATGAACAAATTACTGTTCAGGTTTTCTGAAACTAATTTGCAGGTACCTTGTTCCATTGTATTTTTTCGTCTTAGGCAGCCTTTCCACCAAAGGACACCTAGAACCAGAAGTAGAAGAAATGCTACTGCAGCCATGATACCAACCACAACGCCTGCAGATATACTACTGCTTCCATTTTCTGCAGGGGGTGTAAAATCTGCATCGAGAATAAGAAAACAGTGGAGATGCAGAGATGAGAGGACATCCACTTTCCAGTAAATTATGAACGACCGAAAATCTGATCACTAGGAATGTTGCAACATAGGAAATAAGAATTTAGTGCATTCCAACTATTAAAACTGATAAAAATAAAAAGCTTTTGAACAGAGTACAACTTACTGGGGGTCACAGAAATAGCAGATATGAGAGGACCATAAACCCCTCTACTAGGAATGGCAGTCGTCCCTTTCCCAGCCCAATAGAAGCGGATCTCCAATGTTCTGCTAGTCACAGATATTGTAAAATTTTGTATGGTTTCTTTGCCAGCCCCTCCTGTGGCATCCTCAATGTTGAAATCCTTCAGAACCAGCTTTCCCTGCATGTTACAACCCATTAAAACTTGAAATTTCATGCTGGCACAAATTCAAATGAATTTCCCAAATTTTTCCAGAACTTCAAAAGAAGTACCTGAATTTCTAGAGGGGCAAGTTAGAAAATCAAAATGGCTACTGAAAATGAAAGTATAAAGTAATTCACTACCTGAATGTAAACATCAAATATGCGCCTTCCAAGGCTACTATACGTTTTTTCGTCAGTAAACATAATCTCCGCAAATTGGAGTTTTACCGTGTAGTTTCCGTTTCCCAGACAGAATGCATAATAAGTGAGAGAGAGGGCAGAAAGACGCGCATTCATGTACAGTGCAGAATTATTCATCAGGAGTACAGACTTATTGTTTGCAATATAGGAGTCTGTATCAATACTATCATCCATGAAGTAACCAGTGCTGCTAACCGCCCAGTTAGTTTCACTTTTGTGATATGTGGAAGCTCCAGATAAATATGTATCATCTTCGTATGTTTTGTTGTCAACAATTACTTCCTTTCCACCACAGTTGATATGGACTGAGTAATAATCTGGGATGAGCAACAACAAAAGTGTAAACATTGAAGAGGGAACAAAAACAAATGAATAGTTCAAGAAAAATAAGTTACTTTAATTAACAAGAAGATACACCACACCAAGAAAAAACATTTGCAACTATTTGTTGGTTTTCACAATTCCCTTTAAGAATATATTGTGCATCATATGATAAATTAAAGTAATTGCGGTCATAATATGCTTTAATGGGAGACATGAAAGGAGGTACAGTGCAAACTGGTCCCTTCTTCACTTGTACCACACGAGGAATGACAAGAAACCCGAATGATGTTTTTTGATGTATGTCATCTTTTATTCTTCTTCATCAACAGTATCCAGATAATATCTGATATTGTTCTAACTTACTTTTTGGACAAGGGAAGCCTCTCAAGCATGAAACGATTCCACTGAAAGAATAATGTGATGTACAGAACAAGTCAGCATCATAATATCATAATCGAGTATGTCTCACATGTCAAGGAAATAAACCACCATTGTGCTTAGGAAAAGATTGTTGGGTTTCAGAAAAATAGAAGTAAAAAAAAAATTAAAATTAAAATGGCACTAGTTCTTAAAAAGGTAAATTAGAGACTCACAAGTTATTGCTCCCTGAAGAGCTTCCAAACAAATTCCTAGAGATTATGACAGATAAAAAATTTAGCTTCTAAACAGTATATCTAAAAAATAAAAAATGAAAGAAAATAATCCTTACACACTCCGAGTCTGACAGTCTTCTGAGTTTCCACTCGTAAAGTTGTTGTAGGAAAGATCACTGCATGCAGTAGTTACAATTTGGTTCATCATTTTTTTTTTAAACACAGCATAATGAACCACAAGAATTTTGTATTATAATAGTTCATATATATGTTTATAATAGGAGATTGCATAATTACTAATTACTTATCTCCATCAAGATAAGATGTATTGTTTCCTCTTAGATCAGCGACACAAGGCAAGTAGCTCATCATTTGGCAGTGACCATAAACAACTTCAAGCTCTAAATGCATATATCATTACTCAAATCTAAAAATGGATTACAAAATGGCTCTTTCTTCTGCTAGGATTCAAACAATCATGCACCAGAAAATGGAAATAGAACATTTCCCCTCCAGTGTCATTCTTTCCTTCTTTTTTATCATTTTTGACACTATGCAGCATGATTAGATCACCAGATTCCAAGTTATGTGTTTTTAAGGGCACTACATGTTAAATTATAGAGAGCACAGAATAAGGCAAACTTCTTATTTCTTTCAAGTTCAACTACGAAAATGTGCTACTTCAAAAATATAGCAATGTAGGCAAATAAAACATCTAAATTCACAGGAAGAGAAATAAAGATGAATTTACAAATTAAAGATAGCGGTATAAACAACTAGTACGAAAGTGGCAGGAAGTGCATTTTTTGGGCAGAGATATCAAACACAACATTTGCTACTTAGATGAGTGAGACATAAACCAGTAGCCATAAGTCAAGACCAAATACAAAATCAATATTCAAGTCCCAAATGTTTGACTTATGGAGGCAACTACGCATCCACTGCAACTAACAATGAAGTCAAAGCATGAAATTAAAACTAAAACTGATGTTTCACCATGTGATCTATAGCTAAACCAACATAACCAAGGCATTACAGAGAGCATTTGAAAGAGGAAGTTACATGTTTTCTCCTTTCTGTAGAATCCAATCGGGTATGCGTCCAGTTAGCAAGTTTCCGGTCAAATACCTACACAACATCAGTAGCACAAATTCAGTAATGTTTTAGTTTCATGTAGAGCATAATTAAAAACTAACCAAAACAAGGAAAAAAAACATGACGAGCAGTAGTCATGACAGCAGCTTTCTGTGTTTATCAACAAGTCGTTTTTCATTGCATCCCTGAACGTATCTCATTGACATTAGATGTTTTCCTCCTTTGAAAACTTAAAATAATCATTGTACCATCAACTACTGTACTATTGACCCTTTGGTATCCTAAAAATGAATGAGGAAGGAGAAACTACCACCTAAATACTCCCATGAAAAACATTAGGTCGGTTAACCATTGTTGCTTGAAATATGACAAAAGGAGTCATTCTTGGTGTGGTAGGGTTCTGTGCCATAATGCCATTAAAACTGAAAATGAATTTAGCTAACTTCACTACATAAATTAATGTCTTTTGAGACAGGAGCAACTGCCTCAGGTGCTTTGGGATGGTTCAGTTCTTAGGTTGTACCAAAAGAATTGCATTTAAAGGTAAAATGGAGATTGTGTTGGTATGGGAAGAAATTAAAAGTATGCTAGCAGGTGCGATGAGGTGAACTACTTCAGAAGCTTTGTGTGGTTCATGTCATACAATCAAATTGAAGGAAAAGTTTTATACGCCAATATTATAGTACCAGTCAAGGTTTGGATAATAAAGTGTTTTTTTTTTTTTTTTTTTGATAGGAAACGATAACGGAATATATTGATAAAAGGTTTGGGTAATAAAGTGTTGGGCTTCTAGAAAACAACATTCTCTCATAAAATGAGTGTGATAACAAAAATGATATTAAAATGGACAAATTCACTAACAAGAACAGAAAGGACAAAACTAGACATGGATAGTTTCATGAGAAAAGTAGAAGGGGAACCAATCGAGGATAAGATGACATAACATGATTGAGATGGTTTAGCATTGAGAATGAAAATTGATAACTATGTTAGTGAAAAGGAATGGCATGGATCATGTTGAAGGTGCTGCTAGAGTGAGGTAACAACCAATAAAAGACAAGTCACTAGTGGTGTTTTACAGTGTACGCATCCAAATGGGGTGGATTAGTAAATCTAGATTAATATAGACAATCCCGAGTAATTGAAAACAAAAGCCTTTAAGTATAGGGTTGAGTGTTCTTAAAAGAGGAAATGCTCCTTGCTAGACTTCTCCTTGGAACAACCATAGCTCAATTAGCCTTTCAATCAGGCCATGCTCTTCAAACAGATCCATCTTGCAATCTCTAATTCTCATTTACTAAATGTGGCCACTTGGCCCTTCTCAAGGGAAGCTATTCTATCTTTGGCAACTTTCTTATTTTACTAGTTCAACATGAGTTCTTACAATTAATTATCCCATTCTACATATTTATACTTTGTCTTCCCAAGCTTACTTCAGCTTAAGGAGTTGATCTCTGAAAGCCCTAACTATCTTTCAACATTAAACTAACCTCAGAACATGTTAACCACCCTACACACCAACACACCACTATGAACTATACCTTAATGTTGCCTTTGGATTTCAAATCTAAGTTCCGAAAGAATGTGACTTTGGCATCAGATTGACCTTTGTTTTAACATACTTGAGGCCTTTCAAGGCCACCTATCTAATTTGGTCCCTCAATTTCAATTCACTAGCTTCTAACATTTCTTGTTTTCATTCAAGCCACTAAATTGGCCTCTCATTCAACCATTGCTTATTGGTTCACTTTATGCCATCAAATTGGCCTTTCGGTTGGCATTTATTCAACACACTTGAGAGTTTTTTTAATGCCAACCTACATAATTTAGTTAATTGATCATTTTGATCAAGTGGCTCCTAAAATCTCTAGCTAATTAAATTGGTCTTGCAGTTCAATCATGGCTTCTTTGGCATAATTTCATCCATTGAATAAGCTCGAATGGCACAAGTCATTGAAAAAATTGACTGTCAACAGTTGGTACCAGAAGGTACTTGAAAACAAACTGCTTACATGTAGTCTATTTTTGATATACCAAGATAACTGTCTGGAATTTTTCCACTTAATTTGTTGAAGCTCACGTCTCTGCAAGAGAAATCATAAACAAAAGAAAATTAAAATTGTTCTGCCCCAAGAGAACTACATCTCCTTGGAAATAGTAAATCTAATACTGTAAAGCAGTACACCATGTTGAAGTTTGCAATATAGACATATATGCAAAAGTGCACAGAAATAAAATATATACGTATGGTCTATGAAATAAGGCAAACCTTCCAAATATAGTGCTATTTCTACAGTTCAAGAAGGAGAAAATTAAGTGAACCCATTTGCAAGAGGAGTTCCCATCAATTGAGGACATTTAGGAAAGCCCCTGGGGATGGTTTGATCAAGCACAACAAGGGTAAAAGATTGCCATAGTAAGGATCTTCATTGTTCAAGTATAAGGTGCTAGAACAATAGGGGAAGGCAATAAGAAAGGAATTAAAAAAGGAAAGCCTTTGTAAATAAATACAGGGGCAAATGATGTAATGGAAAGCATGGTTCTCAAGATGTAGTAGACCTCAAAAGTTTGATATAAGGCTTTGATAAGTTCAGTTCACCTCAAAAGAAGGAATTCTTGGCTGGATCCTTGGTCATAAGTGTTTCGATCCTCTGCACACTACTTACATTCATTTTTTGTAGATAGATTCGTCATTTATGAATATTCACAGAAAGTTCTCCATTAACTTGATAAAGAATTTTGAGTTTTGTAAAATGTAAAGAACATAACAGTCTTTGGGAGTTGAAAAAGAATTTAACAAAAAGAACTTGTACTTTATCTGAAAAGGGGAAAGAGGAAAAGAAAATAAATATATACTGACAAAGTTTTCAAGCCTGTCCTTTGCCCAAGATAGTCGGGCAGCAGTCCACTGAGATTGCAACTCCTCAATATCCTACCAATGAATCAAACACATATCATCATGTGTGGCCAATTTATGTTCTAAAAATTGCAATTTTAATATAGATTATAGCATTCAACTCACAGTATATTCAAGTTTTTCATATTACTCAATGGTGGAAAAGCTGCTTCAGTTCCTTTCAAGTCGCTGATTCTCCTGCACCGAGAAATTCAACAAAGACTGAACACAAAACAAATTTTCTTCCATTTGAAATTATTATAGCTATAAAATAGGAGGGTTCAACTCACAAGTCAGATAGTTTTTCCAAAACGCCAATCTCAGGAGGAATAGGCCCACTCATACCACTTGCCTGAATCACTCTGTCAATACCGAATTTTAATTTGAATAAATAACCAAAAACAAACTTCCAGAATTAATGATAGGTCCATCAAACACATCAAATCTCTCACAATTTTTTAAGATTTGTCCAGTTCTGGATGAGTTTGGGTATTGTTCCTGTGAAATTATTATCGCCAATCCTACTGCATTGCGTGAAATGGGAAAAGCACAATCAATTTTAGAATTCAAAAAACTGGCTGGCAATGCAAGAATACAAACAACCCTAAATGGGAAAGACACTTCTGAATCTTACAAGTCCTTCAATGTGGTAAGCTTTGCAAATGTTTCCGGCAACTCCCCAATAAACTTGTTGGAGGTGAGATGCCTTCAATAACCGAAAAAAATTAAATAAATAAGAAAACAAACAAACAAATAAAACACAACCCCTCTGAATAAAACTCTAATTTCAAACAAATTTTATCTCATAAAATCAACAAATTTCAAATCACAACCAAACAAAAGAAAAGGACCTTACATCTTCTCTATACTGGACAGATTCCCCAGCTCTGGAGGAAGAACACCCGAAAGCTGATTGAACTCCACGGTACTAAGCATATCAAATTCATTCAAAATTTCAAATAACAAAACCTAAAAACTTCACATACAAAGACGGCAACAAATGGGTAATCAGGAGTTTACAAGTTTACAAGAGTGCTGATGTTTCCCAACTCTTTCGGGATCGATCCCGTTAACCGGTTCCCAAGAAGAGAACTGCAACACACCCCACATGTGAATTCACCCCAAAAAAAAAAAAAATCAAATGCTTCAATATTCTTATTGAAAACCCATCAAAGATAGAGAGAAAAATTAAGCATACATGTTGACTAGTTTCGTGGAACCCCATTCTGCCGGGATTGAACCGTTAAGGTAGTTGCGGGTGAGGTCACTATCATGAAGAAGATGAATTACAGTTAAGTTAGCTGAAGTCCTAAATGGATAATTTAGGAAATGGGCGAGGGCAAATTTGGCATAAAAATACGCTGGAAAAATACTCACATTTCCTGCAGATAAGGAAGCTTCACCAGCTCTTTGGGGACAGTCCCCGGCAGAGATTGAGCTTTGAGCACTCTGCAATATGAAAGTGGGATTGAGAAATGAGCCTTACTGAATTTAAAATCCTAATAAAACCTACCATGAACCCTAAAATGAGAATCCTCCCATGGGTACCATCATTAATGAACATGGGCTTGCTGGCCCAAATATAGAACATATACCCATCATGTTGGCCCAAACCTAGCCCATCCCAAACCCAACTCAAGTCAAACCCTTGACTCAAGTATGATTTCATACTCAAAACCTCTCTGACATGGAGCTACAAGATCAATTGAAACAACACAAAAATAAATAATAAATAAATAAATAAAGGATCAAACCCTATACCCATGAGCCCAAAATTAAGTGAAATGATCAAAGCTCATAATTATGAACAACCATATAATATTATATTATTTAGTATGATATGCTGCTATAGATGTATAGAAATGTTATGAGAAGTAAAGGATATATACTTACATGCTAACAACATGACAGATGGTGTTATTGTGGAAGGTGCAGTTGCACTTCACTGAATTTTCAGATCCCTCCACTAGATTTGGTGTAACCCAACCCAATTCGCCGCTGCATGGATCCACCACTCCAAAATTCCAGTCTATCTTCCCCAAGGTTTTTGCAATTTCTCGCAAAGTTTCCACTGTAATTCATGAACATCATCAAGAAAACACGTTGGCTTGGTTTGTGTACATCCTTTCCAAACTCAAATATGCATGCACCTTGGAAAAAAAAAAAAAAAACCATACCTTCATTTGGGATTAGAGTGGCTCCATGTGTGGAAGTTGGAAAACAAGTGAAGGCAACGAGTGAAGCAAAGAAAATCTTAATGAACATATCTTCACAACTAAAGTGATATTCAAACAACTCAAGACACTTGAAGTAGTTATATCAACAGATCTTGCCCAAAGTAGATGCTGGCAAAGCTATGCAAAAGAGAGTTCATTTATGCAGAAACGAGATATGGGTGTTGGAAGGTAAGAAGACGATGACCATCTTTCTTGTATTTATTTGCTTGAGAGTGGGAATGAGAGAATGACCTTAAAACTAAAAGTCAATGTAGAACCATTTGTACGTATGAACACTTTTAATAATTTTGTGGAACATGAAGATGATTTCCTAGAAATTACATAACGAAATTGACCCATGCTAAAGAAACCCAAAATGTAAAGAAGATAGTAGATAGGTGACACTGACATTAAGAAATATATATCACTAAAGTTTTTACAAGTTCCGTATCTATTTTATACTAACTTGCAGTACAAGAATTCTTTGATTTTGAAGTTTACTATACTTTCCATGTGGAGAAAGAGACTTAAGGCTCATGACATTCTAGTTCCATATCATGCCCCATGAATAGAATCTTTATATATCTCTCATGCTCCAAACGTTGATATATGTAAGTTTTAATTTAAATAAGTGATGTCCATAAATTATACAGTTTTTTCTAACCTAATTATTCAAAATTATATATATATATATATATATATATGTATGTCCAATACCTTTGTTACACTATCTTAAGATACTAGTATGACATGATCATTCACATATTTTATCATCTTAAATGGTTAAGCCTTAAAAATAAAATTTTTTAAAAATTATTTGAATTTTAAAATAACTATGAAAATTTTTTAATATTAGAAAATTTAAATTTAAATTTTCTTTTTAATAAAATAACTCATCATTTTATTTATTTTCAACTATTCACGATGAGACAACAAAATATTAATGGATGACAATGACCATATTCCATGCTTTCTCATTTAATTTAAACCTAAACGGTGTTTATTTATTATATTTCTCCTATTTGAGAATATTGGGACTTAATATAAAGTAACCTAATATTTATTATTGGTTCATACATTTGAGATCAAATTTATAATTTAACATGATATCGAACTCTTAATTTATCATTTACCGAGAGTACTCTTGAGGTTAAACTTCACCACTATTTGTTTTCTATTTAAGGGTTTTAGGGCTTTAGTGTTTTATATCAAACTGGCTTGATACTCATCTTTCATCCATTATCAACCAGGCAATAAGTTAAATTATTTTGTAAAAGGGTCATTTGTGGGTGTTAAATTTTTGTGGCTTTTGAAGGGAATTTTCTTGAAATAGTATGAATTTGAATTTGAGAAAAGCTGCAAGAAAAAAGAAAAAAATAAAGGGTTTGTAGAGATAGAAAGGGAAAATTTTCAAATAATGCAGTTACCATTTAATTTCCTTTTTTAACCATAATTTCATTGTTTATATCTAATCTCATTTTTAGGTATCTTAATCCATTATTTATACAATCATCTAACAACCTAAATTTTACCATATATTTTTTTACGACATTTTCAATATCTTAATTAACTTGTTCTAAAAATTAAAATTTTGGGTAAAACGACTAAAATAAAATTAACTTCTTTCTCTAAAAGTAGATACAAAAATTATTTATAATTTTGTATATTTGAAAATTTCCATTTCTTATATATATATTATGAAAAATGTTAAGATATGATAGTGATATCACATGAAAGATTTGAATGGTTGATAGATGTATATTGAAATCTAAGTTATTAAATTATAATATAAATGAACGGGATCATAAATTTACGTAATTATTTTTATGAAGATTGGTTGTTAACAATTATGAAAATATTCCGTAATTTTATATCTTGGTACTTCGATGTTACAGATATATCAGAAATATCGGAGAAATATCGATGAATATTTTTTTACAAATATCGATGAATATTTTTTTACAATTATCGGTGAAACGAAAATTATTCAAAATTCATAGGAATGCTTGGAAAAAAATAAAAAAAAATGATAAAATAAGCAAAAATACATATTTTAAAATTTATTTTGTAAATATAATTGACATAAATATAATCAAGAAAAAAAACATCGGTAAGCAGAGAGATATATCGATACATTCAATACTTGGATTTTATGAATAATAGATTTGAATTTTGGAAGTGCATAAAGTTATAATTGAGTCAAGCAATATTTGATTTTATTGAATAAAAACAATTTATACATAAATATAATACATATGACACTGTAATTATCCTTAGTACCAAAATAAAAATTCATATGATTCATCATATTATTAAATGGAGGGAGCCCATCCGACAATATTTATTTTAAAATTTTTAAAATACTTTTATTAAAACATGTTTTATTATATTTTAAATGAAAATTTAAATTAATTTATATAAAATATTTTATTTGAAATTTAATTTCTAAAATTTTATTATAAATATGTGGTAACAACTTTTTCTATTAACATTAATTTATTTAAATAATTAAAATTATTAATAATTTATCTTACCAAATTAATTTTAATTTATAAAATATTAGAACTTTCTTAAATTTTTATATTATATAAATTTTTTTGGATAAAATTATATTTTAATATTTTAAAATAAAAAAATTTAAAATTAAATAAAAATGCAAAGGATAAATATATTAAAAAAAAATCACCATCAAAAATTCAAATATAGAAATTTTCAAAATTTTCAAAAAAAAAAAAAGCCCAAAAAATTGTCTATTTATCACGAAATTTTCAACATTTTCCCAAAATTTCTTGGTGCTCAAAATCATTTTGGGTCGATTTATCGGTTATATCATCGATATTTCTGCGATTTTTCCTAAATTTATCCCATTTCAATAATTGATGCTCAAAATCAGTTTGGGGCCGTCCGATATTTTACCGTAACCGAAATTTCAATCCATGGTGGTTACAAAGAGAGCCGAAACTTTATCCTAATGGTGGAAAGCTGTGGGAGGATACAACTTAATTGAGAAATGAGGAGGAAAATAAAAATTAAAAAGTCTTGAAATTTTTTTCAAAATCTGGGACGGATTTGGCGCAGATTCGAGTATCCGCTTTTCGTCCCAATTACACATAAAATTAATTTTATTAAAATTTTATTTTTATTTTTAATACATAAATAATAATAATAATATTTTATAATATAATAATTAATTATTTATAAAATATATTTATTTTAATTTAATTAAAATTTTTAAAAATTCAAAAAGTAAAAAAAAAAATCAACGGGTACAAGAATTTTCCCATATCCACCCCACCTCATTTAATTTTTTTAATGAAACATGAATAATGAATAAGAATTATTTTAAATAAATAGGATGAAGAAAATTTTTGTTAATTATTTATATTTTATGATACAAATTTAAGATGAAAATGAATTTAATATATATATATATATATATAATTATGTCGTAATATAAGAATTTCTTATATTTGTCATTATGTTGTAATTAAATTTTTTGTTGGAATAGGAATATGTTTATATATGTAAAGACAAATGAAAATATAGATAAATCCATCTAATATCCGCTTTGTTGTCATCTCTAGCTTCATGCCAAGTAACCAAAATAAAAATCCGAGAACTTTGCTTAAAAATAGCACTATGTCTTAAAATAGAAAATAGTTTCCTAATTTGTTGTTATTTTCTTATAATACAAATTTAGGATGATAATGAACATTATGTCTTAAAATAGAAAATAGTTTCCTAATTTGTTGTTATTTTCTTATAATACAAATTTAGGATGATAATGAATTTGAGATTTTTTTTTTTCTTTTAATTATCATGGACGGGATGGAGCTATGTACATAGAATTAAATTTTTACAAGGCACGTGAATACGAGAATTTCTCATATTTATTGTCCAATATTTAAATCTTTTATTTGAATGGAAATAGGTTTATATAAATAAGAAAAAAATTATAATTACAAAAAATGCTTTACAAATTTTTATATTCTTCATGTAGAATAAGCTGAGAAAAAACTATTTCTTATATTTAAATTTTAAAATATGATTTTACTATTAAAAATGAGTGATAATTATTTTCAAAATTTGTTTTTAAATACATTTTCAAATAGGACCAAAATCTCAACCCAACCTATAGAATGGTCCAAAAGCTGTTCTCAGAAAATAAAATAAAATAATAATGGGTTTTTTAAAAAACAATTCTTAATTTTTTTTAAAGTAATAAAATTTTGTTAATAAATTCAAATATAATACAAAAGTTCAAAATTCTTAAAACTCAAAAAACTAAAAACAAAAAATTTATCAAAGACATTTTTTAAGTTTAAATTTTTTTTTTTTTCCAAATAATAAACTAAATTGAGACACGGGATCCCATTTAATCATTTTTCTTGGACTTTCCGGGAAAGTCGGCATACAAGTTGCTTGGAAGGTGAGAAAAAACAACACGCCATGGTCTAAACACCTTATGCCTTGGTGGTCAATGTCCTGCTGCTGACAGCTCATATATATATATTTTCAGCCAAATGAAATCTGAATTTCATATTCATTGTGTCAACAAATGATTTTTAAATATATGATTTGGTGGGGTGTATAAAATTTATGGGAAATAAATTAAAGAAAAATAATAATAATTTAAAGTTTCATCAACCTTGCAACTTCCTTTAGTGGCCCGTACAGTCATCCACTTTTGTCAAATATAAAATTAGCATTCTTAGGTTCTCATTTTTTTTAAATTCGTAATTATTGATGATATAATTTTTGTCTTTTTATTGTTTTTTTTTAAGGTTCAGCGTATAGGGCTTGAGCCAAGTTGATGGTCATCTTAACACTTAAACTATATGTGAAATTTGTTTTCACAAACTCGACTAAGTACAAGGTTCAATCCAAATTTATAAACTCAGAATAAAATCGAGTTTGTAAATATACATTCGGATTAGTCGAGTCGAAAATATTAATGAATATCACTTTGTTAGTTTATGTTTTATTTGGCTTACATTTATTTTTTTTGAGTTTTAATTGTTAAATTCAAAGTAAAAATTAATGTATTTTTTAAAATTTTTATTAAATATGAAATAATATTTTATAAAAATCAAAATAGTCAAAAAGGTGCAAAAGCCTTTATTAGGCTTAAAAAAAACTTTGACTTTTTAAAAATAAATTCAAATTTTCAAACAAAGAAAAAGCTTTGTTTTTTTATTTTTTATTTTTCAATTGAAAGTCGAAAGTTGTAAGAAGATTCATTAAATGCCTTTTATGCGTTACAAAAAAAAAAGAAAAAAAAAAGGAATTTGTCCATAACTGGATTTCACACGTAGAATTCAATGCAATGCATGCATCCATCCGTACCCAATAGTCAACACCTACTAAAGTAAATGCCGAAATTTTGCTTCGTCAACCTTTATTATAAAAATAAATTTTATTTTATTTTTATTTAAAAGATTTCTACAAAGAAAATTTATATCATTTTTAAAATCTTGACTATTTAATACAATTTTTAAAATTTACTTTTTGGTAAGTGTTTTCTAAAACATTTTAAAATAAAAATCAATTTAAAAACTTAAAATCTTTTTAACTTATTTTCTTATATTTTTAAAATCATTAAATAGTGATTAAAAAATAATTAAGAATTTTTTTTTAAGGTATAACAAAATTACAAAATATTATTTTCTTTTTCATCAATAACAAAATATTAAAATATTTTTTTAATCAACCTATCACTCTCAAAAAGGTAATATTGCATGGAGATAGTAACATTATTTACCATAAATAAATATCTTTTAAAATTTTAAATGTAATTATTATGATCCATTTAGTATAATTAATAGACTTTAATTCAAATTTTAAATTAATTTTCCATTATTGTTATTATTAAATTTTTTTATAACATGGTTTACAGTTTAAACATTTCTTCATAACCACCGCCAGGCAAGGCTCTCTCTGCAGGCTTTGTGTACGGAGCCATTCTGATTTCTGTCTTTGAATCTTTCGTTATCTCTCCCCTGCTCTCCAAACCCACCACCCTCACATTCTCTACCTAGAACCCTTTGTTTTTCTCTCTCTAAAACCACCCAGTTTTCTCTGTGTGCTGTGTTGAATTCAGTATAAAGTGAACCAATCAATCAGAAGTTGTTTGCAAAGTGAATTCATGGAGAACTTGTCTCTTATTCTGTTGTTGTTTCTGGGTTTCTTTTGCTTTGCGGACTTCACATCCCACGCGCAAGATATACCGGAAGATGAAGGTACCAACTCTGGAATCTCACATTTTCTTTCTGTTTCTGGGAAAGTGGAAGTTGGGTTTTGTGTGTAATGTGTTGTTGTGAGAACAAAACGAGGGGAAGGGAAAAGAAGAGGATTTGGTTTTGGGACTTGGGTTTTTCATAACAGTCATTTCTCTGTTTGTTTTTGTCTGAGAAAATGAAGGGAAGCGGATGGAAGAAGAAGCATTGGGTTCTCCTGGATTTCTCATTGTTTGGGATCCGAGAAAACAATGCTCCTTGTTACTTGAATTTCGAAATGGTTGTTCGTCTGCATTAAGCTTTTCATTTTCCTTTGGGAAGTTTTTTTGAAAAAACAGAGAACACCATATCCAAAACTGTAGTGTTGTTTTCTTTCCTTTTCCCATTCTTTTTCTCCGCAACCAAACGGGTCGGTTACGTTATTTTGTTCTATGTTTCAGTTTGAATGAATTTACGCCGTGAATATAGATTACTTCCTTATTTGGGTCCCTGAAGATTCAATGAACGAATTGATTATTTTCATTTGATGTTTTCAAACGCACTTCAGTCTTGAATCCCATTTTAGCAAAACTTTCCGTTTGGTATTGAAAATTTTCATTTCACTGTTGAGAAGACAGTCATTTCTCATACAAATTATTCAATTATTACAAACAATCTTTGATTTAGTCCCTTTCCATATTGTTCATCCGTGGTCTTTGGACCCGCAAATTTTTCAAGTTGAGTAGGGAGACTTTCTCGGTGTAAATATCAGAAACCTCCTCCTCTGGTTTCCTAAAATATCATCTACACCCTCGAAATTTTAGGGCTTTAAATCCCAGCTGCCCTGATTCCCTTATTCAGGGCTAAGTCTCAGTTTTGCCCTTTGCCCCTATTGTTTGACTTGATAATATCAGCATTGGGTGATGGTTGAAATGGCCATATAATTGAATTCGAGGGCTCTTAGGTTTCTTTTAATATCAAAGATACCCCTAGAAGGATAAGAGCTTCATGAGAGTCAGTGTCAGTTTCCCTGACTTAGACATAAATACGACATCTCAGTTTTGCCCCTGCCCCTGCCTCTTATTTTATTAGCTAAGGGGATAAAATGGTCATATAATCGCATTTTCAAGTGTTGTTAGCTTTGTTATAATATTGAACTGCCAATGATGAAATGGGCACACAATAGCAGTTAAGGGTCCCCATCTCTCTTAGGCAGGTGATATGATGCCAACCGACACAACCTCAGCAAAAGTTATAATATTTACTTAATGCTATAAAGAGTGTTAGTGATATTATATAGAATTCAATGGGGTATGGGGGGTTTTTAAACCTTACCATATTCAGTTATTTTTTATTGTTGTCTGGATATTTTGGGTATTAGATTAGGTATTGATTTTTTCCATATGAATTCAATGCACCAAGGGCCTTCTGATATGGTGTGGGCCAGATAAGGTTGGGTGGTCCTGGTTCATTTTTAGTTGACTGATTCCTTGGGTGACATTGCAATGTGAAACCAACTAATTATAGATGTAGAAAGGCAAGAAAAAGAATGTCATTGACATGAAAAGAACAGCTAATGTAGTGCATTTGAAAAAGCAATACCATGGATGCTTGTCTTTACTTCCTAACTTTCTAATCCCCAGATCCTATTAGGAAGTAGGAGCAGTCTTGTAACAAAGTCCACACCCTTAAAAGGTGAGCTTATATGCAAGTCAAATCCACACAGCATAAATTATTGGCTTCTCCTAGTAGAAGTTTGGTTACTTACCACCCTCAGGGCCACTTGAGGTTTATCTGATCGTTAATTTCAGAGCCCCGTGAGATTAGTCGAGGTGCGCATAAGCTAGTCCGGACATCCACGGTTATAAAAAAAAAAGTTTGGTTACTTACCAGAAACAGAATTTAAAATTTGGTAATATCGTAAGTTGCTTTAAGATTGAAATTGATTAGAGGATTATAATCTGTGTTATCACTGATCATTCTTTTTACATTTATTAATGCACATCACTAAGCATTTTATACTTTCTTTGTGACAGTGCAAGCTCTTAACACAATATCCTCCAAATTAAATATATCTGCGAAATTAAATAACAGCTATTGGAGTGTCAGCCAGTCTTCTTGCAGAAAGGGTCGAGACTTCAATGTAAACATCACATCAGAGATTCGAAGCCTTGTCACCTGCAACTGCACTTTCGTCAACTCCACTGTTTGCCATGTGACAAACATGTATGGCTTTCTTTTCTTCTTCTTCAGTAATACAAGCATTAGGGTATGTAAAACTTAAATCATTCGCAAATGGGCTGACATATATTGCTTAAATGTATGTAACCAGCAGATTAGACAGTTGTGTAAGTATGTGCCATTGGGATGGACAAAACTCCTTTTTAGACCAAAACTTTGATGATCTTTTACCTTAATTAGTAGACTTCATGTCACTACTTTGACTGTTCCAATTTTTGAAAATCAAATCAAATCTTTGTTTGTAACTATATCATATTTGGCCTGAGCATATTAAGGCAACTACCAACCTTAGTTATTTTTTCTTGTGTATTAATTTTATTTTTCCTTCTCTTATTCTTTTTGCTTCATTTTCTGAATTATAGCCAGCTGAAGAGTCTTAATTTGACTGGAGTTTTACCTGCTGAATTTGCAAGTCTTAAGTATCTGCAAGAACTGTAAGTGACATATGTTTCTCTACGTTGGGAAGTCAATTGAGAAAATGATTTGTTAGCCTTGGTGGTTCATTGAGTTTGATCTTGCATTTGTTTATTTAATTTTTCAAACAAATTTCTCAACTCATCAAAACCTTAATCCCTACTAATTGGGTTTAGCAATGTCACTAAGCTACAGAGATCGATTTGAACATTCTATGATAATGAAGTTATTGTTGCATTTCAATTAGAACAGAACATCAGCCCATTGGAAACATTCATACACGTACAATTTTCTTAGAACATGGTGTCTAGTCTTCTTAATCTTTTATAGTTACATGAATGCTACCACAGATGCCAACCACCTGATGTGAAGTCTGGTTTCTTTTTATTCAGTGATCTTGTGAAGATAATAGATTCTAAGGCAGGTTTTTTTTTATGAACAGTGATCTCACCCGCAACTATTTCAATGGATCAATACCTACAAGTTTCTCTCGGCTTCCTCTTGTTAACCTGTAAGTTCTTATTATTTGCATTTGTGAGGACTTTTCTTTTTCAGCAATTTACTGAGCAGTTACTAGTTGGCAAATCTGTACCTTTTGGAATTCTGCAGGTCCCTTTTGGGGAACCGTCTATCTGGATCAATTCCTAAGGAAATCGGTGATATTGCTACACTTGAGGAGCTGTGAGTCATGAAACAGAATTCTATGTCTATTAGAGCAATGAATGCTGAAACTTGACCAGTTCAAATTTTCTTTCCCAGGATCTTGGAAGATAATCAACTAGAAGGACCACTTAATGAAAACCTTGGAAATTTGGGCCGTTTGAGGAGACTGTAAGACTGCAGTTCTTTTTTCCTTTTTCTTTATGTGCTAATTATTATTATTTTATTTCAGATAATAAAATATAATTCCTTTCATTTTGTAGTCTGCATGGCTGCCCAAACTATTTTAGAATAGCTATTTTGGCGCCAAAATTTTTTATAATGCACATCATGGGATCAAATGCCCTGGGTTCATTGTACTACTCTCTTTGTTGCAATTGCAGTCTTGATATGATTAAAATTCCATGTGCATATCTTTTTATCATGATCCCACTTTCTTCTATAATGAGTCTATTTGAAGGGATGGATTAGGCCATTGGAATCTGTGCAAAGAAATGTATTTCTCAGTCTCTTATTCTACCTTTTATGCGGAAATGTTCATTTTTGTAGTAGCCAAAAATGGAAATATAGAAAGGTTGGATTAAAATCCTACTACTAGCAAAAATATCTTTTCCAGGGAATTCATAGGACTATCTATTTTTGCTTCTGCAGCCTTCTCTCTGGAAACAATTTTACAGGAACGATACCGCAAAATTTTCGCAATCTGAAGAATTTAATTGATTTGTAAGTGATATGATTATCCGGGGATTTTATTTTTGTTTTTATTTGTTTTTTTATGCCAAGTTTTTCTGAACTCCATATACCTCTTGCAGTAGGATAGATGGGAATAATTTATCCGGGAAAATACCTGATTTAATTGGGAACTGGACCAAACTTGACAAACTGTAAGTATGGTACTTCTTTTCATTTATCTGCCAAATCTTTGGCACTTAGAGAAATTCCATACATGCTTGATTTAAATTCTGGTGTTACTCATAAGCATATTAAATTTTTGCAGGTTTCTTCAAGGCACATCAATGGAGGGCCCCATTCCTTCGACTATATCCCAGTTGAAAAACTTAACTGAGTTGTGAGCTTGCATTTCACTATCTGAGAATTTCTATACCCAGTTCATGATTTTATTCATGGTGAAAATTCAAATCTAGAAATATAAGTGTCTAATCTGTTCTGGTGGGTTTTGGTTGTCAGGTTGATATCTAATTTGAATGGACCAAGCATGTCTTTTCCTGATTTGCAGGATATGAAGAACATGACAAGATTGTGAGTTGAAGATGGATATATTTTATAACAAGCTGCATTCGACTTTTATTTCATTTTGGTCCCACCAACTTATCAAGTTGCTTCTCTTATTTGTTTCGTTCAGGGCACTGAGAGATTGCTTGATTACTGGTCAAATCCCTCCCTATCTTGGAGAAATGAAAAAATTAAAAATCTTGTAAGTTGTTTTGGATTGTAATTCTTATAGAGATGTTTAGTTGTCTGAATTTTCTATCTTACGCTCATGGTCTAAAAATTCCAATTAAGCTGACAAAGAATCCTTGTTGAGTTGATTTTTTTTTTTTTTCTGATTCATGTTCATGTAAACATTTTCCTTATAGAGATCTGAGCTTCAACCGACTGACCGGTCAAATTCCCGAAAGCCTACAGAGTTTGGACTCTATAGATTACATGTAAGTTAAATATTTGTTATAAAGTATGTCTAAGCATCCATAAACTCAACATTTTACTTATTTCTCAGCTAGTATTCTTTGTATGCATCGATAACTTGTTTGATTTCAACTGAGAGATGATGCTATCTGTGTGTAGGTTTCTGAATGACAACTTGCTAAGTGGAGAAGTACCCAGAGGGATATTAAACTGGAAAGAAAACGTGTTAGTAATTGTCTAAGTTTTTATTATTTTTATTTTGGCTATGAAACTGTTCATGTCTTGTAAAAATGTTACATACGATGTATTGTTTTTCTATCATTTTCCAGTCAAGGAATACATCACTAATGCTATAACAATCTCTGTTGCAGTGATTTATCTTACAACAATTTTACAGGATCACCTCCATCTACTTGCCAGCAAAACGATGTGTAAGTTTCCTTCTGTATGTTACTTCTTCATCCCTTATATTTTTCCTCATCTTTTACAAACTTTTTGATTTTTTTTTGTCCAACAGGAACTTTGTTTCCAGTTATTCATCTTCAAAGAGTAGCACGTAAGTTCATTCATGTTAGGACATACTTATTTTATTTGTTTTTTTTATTTTATATTAGGATTAAAAATGATACTGAACCAAAGTTCTATTTTGTAGAGTACAATGGTGCTTAAAGAAGGACCTCCCATGCCCTGAAAAACCCAGATGTAAGTATTGAAACCCATCGCACTTCCTATTATGGCAATGAAGAATTTTCGTTCCTAGCCACTTATAATTCTCGATGAAAGTGTTGTCTGCCATGATTCTGATTAAGTTAACTTGCAGATCATTCCTTTTTTATCAACTGTGGAGGAGGCAAGATGAGTTTTGAAGGGAATGAATACGACAAGGACGTAGATGGAAGGGGTGCATCACATTTTCTTGCTGATTATTTAGAAAGATGGGCTTACAGTAGTACAGGGGTTTTCAGCAAAGAAGACACTGCTTACCTCGCCAATAACACATCTCTGAAAATAATCGGCCCAGAATTCTACCAAACAGCTCGCGTTGCTCCTAACTCACTCAAGTATTATGGGCTTTGCCTACAAAAGGGCAGTTACAAAGTGCGGCTCCACTTCGCTGAAATCATGTTTACTAATGATCAGACCTTTAGTAGCTTGGGGAAGCGCATTTTTGATGTTTCAATTCAAGTAAGTGAAGGACCAATTCTCATTATCACAGTTCAGTTTGCGGTTTGAAATCTCGATTCTTGAGGATTACTAGAAAAATTGTTGACTATCAGTCCAAACATATGAAGTATTAACTTGACTTTTCTACAGGGGAATGTAGTTTTAAAGGATTTTAATATTATGGAAGAAGCGAAAGGTGCTGGTAAGGGCATTTATAAGGACTTTAATGATGTTCTCGTTAATGGTAGCACTCTGGAGATCCACTTATACTGGTCAGGCAAAGGGACCAAAGCTATTCCAGTAAGAGGTGTTTATGGACCTCTTATATCCGCCATTGCAGTGACTCCAAGTGAGATTATTCCCTATTCTGGGTTTTCTACTTTTCCTGCTACTACCTTGTCATGATGATATATCTTACTCTCCTTGTAGACTTTGATCCCAACGCTGGGCTATCTGTTGGAGCTATTATCGGCATTGTAATGGCTTCATGTGTGGTCCTTGCATTCATTTTGGCACTTCTATGGACGAAAGGTTACCTTGGAGGAAAAGACCTTGAAGATAAAGGTGAGATTAATTTGTTTCCATAAACCATTTTTTTGTTACTCTGCCTCTTCACAGCTCCAGACTGGTCATATTTCAGCCCATTCTGTCTTCCAAGAATAAAAATTTAAAGTAGAAAAGAGAAGTAGCTCTGTTAATTGTGCCTATACAAACATTTTCTGCATCTGCTTTTTTGTTCAATCTTTGTTTGTCCTTGTTACAGAACTCCGTGCTCTAGAGCTGCAAACCGGTTATTTCAGCTTACGACAGATCAAAGCTGCTACAAATAACTTTGACTCTGCAAACAAGATAGGTGAAGGCGGATTTGGGCCTGTTTACAAGGTAGGTGCTGATTTAATTTTCTTCCCTTTATCAGCCTGTCAACCTTACAACATTCTGTAGCAACATTTAGTTATGCATGCATGCTAAAATCAGTGAAGAAGAGGGAAAGGAAATACTATTCTGCAGCTGTCTCACATTTTATTGTTTATCTATATTTATGATTCTGAATTATACCCTGCTTGATCTTAGGGTGTCCTGTCGGATGGTTCGATAATTGCTGTTAAGCAGCTCTCCTCTAAATCAAAACAAGGGAACCGAGAATTTGTAAATGAAATAGGCATGATATCTGCCTTACAACACCCAAATCTTGTGAGGCTTTATGGTTGTTGCATTGAAGGAAACCAGTTGCTGCTAATATATGAATATATGGAAAACAACAGCCTTGCCCGTGCGCTCTTTGGTAAAAATGACTTGCTCAAATTTGTATTCCATTCTATAAATTTTCAAGAATGAGTATCATGAGTTTAACTCTTTCTTTCTCTTCCTTTACCACTTCTAGGTCGTGAAGAACACCGTTTACATTTGGACTGGCCAACAAGAAAGAAGATTTGTTTGGGGATAGCAAGGGGACTCGCATATCTTCATGAGGAATCGAGATTGAAAATTGTTCATAGAGATATAAAGGCAACCAATGTGCTTCTTGATAAGGATCTAAGTGCTAAGATATCTGACTTTGGTTTGGCTAAGCTGGATGAAGAAGAGAACACCCACATCAGCACAAGAATAGCTGGAACAATGTGAGTTATTTTTTAGCTAATTCCTCTTTTTCTGATAGTCAAAAAAATTCATTAAATGCACTTAACAAAAAGCAATCTTGATTAATGTAAAACTTAATTCAACTGCTAATTTTTTAAATTTTCAACTGTTAGTCATCCTTTCATTTGTAAACTTGGTAAAGTAGATTCAGGAAAAAGTTCAGAAAGCTGGAACTACCATTGTGTTCATAGCACAAGGGTTGGATCTGTTTATATGAAAATCTGAAATTATTGAAAAAAAATGAATGTGGATGCCTTTATCTTATTTGGTTTTATGATGTTTTCTCCATGAAATAATTTGTTATATGTTACTGCATATAGATTATGAACTCTTCATCATGACAAAACCCTTCATCCAATGGAATTGGAACTTTTTCCTTTGATTTTGCTGTCCATTAAACCCAAAAAAGGTTTTCTTCTTTGTTGGTCTTAAAGAAACAGAATTTAGTAAGGTTGTTAAGTTTCTGCAGTAGCTTCATGCATATTCAGAAAATCTCGCCTCCTGGACATTGTTGATCAAACTTTGTTCAGTGGAAACCAGTGTGATTAGTTCTTGCTCTCATTTCAATGATCATTTTCTTCCAAAAGAATGCATGTTCTTATAATCAAAAGACTCACCATTCAGATGCTGATTTTTTTTCAGAGGATATATGGCTCCTGAATATGCAATGAGGGGTTACTTGACTGACAAAGCAGATGTATACAGCTTTGGAGTTGTTGCCCTTGAGATTGTCAGTGGGAAAAGCAACACCAATTACAGGCCAAAAGAGGAGTTTGTTTATCTTCTTGATTGGGTAATCTTCAATTTTGTCAACAATCTTTCTCTATGTGCAATCTCTCTTAACATGTATGCCTTAGTGTATATTTCATGGTTTTGCAAGTAGCTATGAGAGAATGAAATGTTTTTCACTTTCTACATTGAATTGCAGGCTTATGTACTACATGAGCAGGGAAACATTCTGGAACTCGTGGACCCACTTCTCGGTTCTAACTACTCTGAAGAAGAGGCAGCAAAGATGCTGAACTTGGCTCTCTTATGCACCAACCCATCTCCCACTCTCAGGCCATCCATGTCTTCTGTAGTGAGCATGCTCGAAGGCAAAATTGCTGTCCAAGCACCAATAGTCAAGAAGGGCTCAATGAACCAGGACATGAGGTTCAAAGCCTTTGAGAAACTGTCACAAGACAGCCAGTCTCATGTCTCAGCATTCTCCCAAGAAAGCCAGGTGCAAGGCAGCATATCAATGAACGGGCCGTGGATGGACTCCTCAGTTTCCCTTACCAGCAGAGAAGACACCCGCGACCATTCTTCATCAAGCAAGCTCCTTCCAAAACTCCCAGACCTCTACGACGTACATCTAGACTAACCAACAAAAATTCCCAGGTATACCAAGAACACCTTGAAGCTCTTCTGTTTAAAATTCTTCTGCAAATGATGTTTGTCATATGAAAAACATACATCGGAAGCTATTTCTGTTTGAACATCTGCAGATTCTTATACAAAGATGCACTTCATTTACCAGTATTAATTGAAGACTCAGATGACGGCTTAATTCAATGCACAGAGCTGGAACTGCTGCCAGAATCAATGGTTCAAGTTCAACAACACAGAAGATTGGTATGGTTGATTATTCAGATTTATCCATAAATTTTCACTTTTGTATGACAGTTTAATGTATTATTCTCTTCTTGAAATGCTGCTTGTAATTAATTTGATAGCAAATCCAAGATGGTATTCCAAATTCTTGCAAATATTTTCGTACTTAGTGATATAGAACTATAGTCAGTTTTTCTTGGCATCTTCACATGTCATATAAGATCTTGATTTTTTTTTTCTTTTTTACTTTTTGGGTAATGGGAAATCCACTCAATAGGGTATTTCTTTTGGTGAAGCAAAATTTTGGGTGATATGATTCTACTCCAAAAAAAAGAAGAAAATCAAAGAGATTTCAAATTTCATAAGACTTTTGGAGTGCATTTGCGAGTAATTTTATAAAACGTTTATAGTATTTTTAACACTTGAATGATAAATTTTTTGAAGTATTAGAGCGTAAGAAGCATTTCTAGCATTTTTAATGCTTAAAAGATACAAATTTTCTAGTGTTAAAAAGGACTAAAAACATTTTCTAAAATCCCTACCAAACGCACTTTTAAAAATATGAAAAACGTTTTTTAAAATCACTATCAAACGGTCTTTTTTTACCTCCATAATTTTATACTACTTTACTAATAGTATAATTTTACTGCTCTTTCCCTTTTCCATCTTCTTCATCTTTTCTATAAAAAAGGTATCAATTTATAGGGTAGTGAATTTCAATACTCATACGAATTTGTATAAGCTATAATCATATTTATGATTTTTGTTAGGGAAGTTATATAATACAAGTTAATGCTAATCAAATTTATTCTTGAATCTCATAATTTGAGTAAATCCAAGTTTACTCCATCAAGATTGGAATCTTCCTCATAACAGCAGCTTATGTAATATGATTAAAACATATTTCTTGTATTTAAAATAATCAATTCAACTATTCATATGATAAAACTGAACAGTTGAATCTTTTATTTCATGGCCAACCTCAAGGTTGGAGGTTACTTAGCCAATTCGTTGATCCGCTTTGAAAAATTTGTCGGCAACTCAGCCTTCAATGTAATAAATACTTCCCTATGCTATGTTTGGTTCTCATAAAATTTAAAGGAAAATGAAAGGAAAAGAAAATACAAAGAAAAAATAGAAGGAAATAAGAAGGAAGGAAAATAAAAAAATTGATTAAAAGTTGATAATTTTTTTTTTTGTTACTTCAAACTCATTTTATTTATTTTAACTCATTAATATAAAAATTAAAAAACTTAAAAATATATAAGTTTTTAATTAGTTTTAATTATATTTGATTTTCTTTGATATTTTTCATAGGACAATCAAATATGAAAAAATCATTTTTTTTTATATATTTTTTATTTTCTTAGTATTTTCCGGGAACAAACATAATCCTAGTTTCTAGATGTTCATACAAGCATTGGAGCGTGGCTAGTTCCAACTCATCCTCAAAAGGATTTGTGCGTAGTTGAATAAAAACACTTTCTAGTCAACATTACCGACCTTCCTTTCTCTTTCTTTTTTTCTTTTTAATTGAAAGTTGAAGGTTGTAAGAAGATTCATAAAATGCCTTTAATGAGTTAAAAAATAAAGTAAATGCATGCATGCATCCATAACAAATGGTCAACACCTACTAAAGTAAATGCCTAATTAAATTTTGCATCTTCCACCTAAATATGAAAATAAATTTTAATTAATTGAAAGATTTCTAACTACTCTGAACTTGGCTCTCTTATTCACCAACCCATCTCCCACTCTCAGGCCATGCATCCATGTCTCCTGTAGCGAGCATGCATGCTCGAAGGGAAAAATTCCCAGGTATACCAAGAACAACTTGAAGCTCTTCTTGCTAGAATTCTTCTGCAAATGATGTTTGTCATACGAAAAACTGAGATTGGAAGCTATTTCTGTTTGAACATCTGCAGATTCTCATGCAAAGATGCAGTTCATTTACCAGTATTAATTGAAGACTTAGATGGCAGCTTAATTCCATGCACAGAGCTGGAACTGCTGCCAGCCTCGATGGTTCAACTTCAACAAAAGACAAGATTAGTATGGTTGATCATCAGGATTTATCCATAAATTTTTATTTGGAAAAAATATGTTTATGATACAAAAAAAAAATAAAAAAAATCATAAACTAGGAGTTCAAATTTATAAAATAATAATTTCAAATAATTATTTAAAAATAATTAACATTTTTATGTGCTTTTTTATCAAAGACAATATTTTTAACAGTTCATACTATTTTTTAATAATATAAATATTTTTTTTTTTATTATTATAGATATTACTTTTATTTGTGAGTGTATAAAATTTATATTATTTTTAAAATATTCTTAGTTTATAATAATATTTATATAAGTGTGTGAAAGCTCATTGTTTTAAAGACGTGTTTTAATTAATTTGCTCGTACGCAACTTATTGAAAAGGAGGACTTTGTCAATATGATTTTATTTTTATTTTCCTTCTTCTTCATCTTTTCTAAATAAAAAAATAAAAAAATATTAATTTGTAATAATCTTGAATTTTAATACTCCTACAAATGGGTACAAGCTATATGACAAATCAATTGACAAGGTGACAAATCAAGGCAAATGTGGGGCTTTTTTTGTGAAGTTTTCAACGTAGGGCTTCAATCTCTCTCCTTTCCATCTAATTATTGTACTTTTTTTATTTGAAATTCTACATCAACAATACTTCTTTGATTTTCATCCCTATCCAAAACCCCAAAGAAAATCAACATGCAAAAGCAAACAAACTTTTTCCTTTCAACCAAACACTTTTATGCATTAAAATGATTTCAATTTAAAAGTATTTAGTTACCAAAATTTTAATTATATTTGTAAGAACACTATAAATTTTAATGATTAAAATATTAAATTACACGTGGATATGAATTAAATGGTATTAGACTTAATTAATCCCTTTTTCCCAAAGAAGCTCAAATCTTCAATAAAAACGGTTGTGTTAGTGTTGAATTTATATTTTATAATATGAAAAAGAAAAGCAAAACAACATGTGGTTTTGAAAACTTAATGGTCGGGTTTTGACAAATCTTATGAAAATTCAATATGGAAAAACAACAAAAAGTAAAGTACAAAGCTTTGATGCAATTAATGATAACTTAGAAAAGTCAGCCCGCGAACCATCCTTCCAATGGGAGCTTTGAAAATTTGTATATACTTCACTAATGTTTTATTTTTAAAACCTTTTTTTTTTCTTTTATTGGTTTTTTTAATTATATATTTAAAAGCTAACAAAATACTAAAAATCTATTTGATAATTGTTTTCAAGGAAAATTTTTTATTCTTCAAAATAAAAATTAAAAAATAGATTTAATAACAAAAAAATGTTTTTTGAAAATATTTAAACTTATTTTGTAAGGATGGTTTTAAATAATAATTATAGATAGGAAGAATAAAAATAAAAATTTGATATAAAAATTATTTTAAAAATATATTTAAAACATATTAAAAATATTTTACATTTCCTATCATATTTTTGTTTTATAAAATATTAAAAAATAGCTTTTAAAAATTATTCTCAAAAACAATTTTTTTTAAAAAGTTATCAAAGTCCTGAATTTTTTTGCACAATGAAAATTAATGCTTTAAATCATTAATGCTATGGTTTTTAAAAAAAGTATTTAGAAAAAAATAATAAAAATAAAATATAATTAAAATTTTATATATTTTAATTTTCAAGTTTTTTTATAAAATAACTAAAGCTACTTTTTTCCAATATTAAACAAGGTTTAAATTTCATTTTTGTCACATGTCTGACTTTCTCTGCATTGCCATCCACAGGAAACGTAATCCGCAGCCATGACCGTACCATCATGATGTTGAACATTCAAAGCTTCTCCTATTCAAAAACCTCCCGTGAACCCCTCTCTCCAACTCATTCAATTCAGTATAAAGCGAACCAGTGAATCAAGAGTTGCTACAGAGGAAATTCATGGATTCTTCGTCTCTTCTCCTCTTGTTGTTTCTGGGTTTCTTTTGTTTTTCTGAGTTCACATCCCATGCTCAACTTATTCCAGAAGATGAAGGTATCACCACTGTAATCTTATCTCACTTTTGTCTTTCTATTTCTGGGAAAAATGAAACTTGGTTTTGTTGTTAAAGAAATTTGAGGAAAAAGAGAAGTCAATTTGTTTTTTTGGAGCTATCTGTGCTTTGTTTAATACTTCAATGCTATACTTTTTTGGAATCTTGTGGATTTCTCATGGTTTGGGATCTGAGAATTTTGATGCCGCTGTTTGTCTCACAGTTTTTTAATTTTTTTCATGTTCTGGGAATTCTCATAGCAGCAGAAAAGTAGGCATATCAAATTATGTTTTATTTTCTTTTTTCAATTTTTCCTCTGGTTTCTCTGCTACCAAACGTTGGCGTATATCATTCTGCTGGAACATTCTTTGTCCCTCTGCGCTATCAAATTTTTGATCTGAAACCACAAGCTACGTTTGGTTATGTTTTTTTTTTTTCCCTTTATTTTCCTCTCTTGTATAATGATTAAATATTTAAAGATATATAAAATGTTAATTTATTTAAATTATATTTGATTTTCTTTCGTGTCCACACAAAAATGAGAAAACCATTTTTGTTACCATTTTTTTCTCACTTGCAAAAGAAAGAAAAAAAATCAGAAAATCACTTGAAATTAATATTGAAATCAGCTCTGATTCAGACCATTTCCACTTGAAATCAGCTCTGATTCAGTCCCATTTCCTAGGGCACCTTGGGAGCTTTTGGGCAGTAAATGAATCATAGTATCAGAATCCTTTATTTATTTTAAATGATGAAGAACCCACCTCCTACAACAGTGAGGCATTAATTTCAACTGCAGGCAAAGCAAACCCAGTGATGGGCGTGTGTGAAAGTAGGATAGTCTCAAAAGATGATAAAAGAAAATTTTGTGGGATGGGGGTTGCTGTGTCTCTGAAAAAAAAACTCTAGTTCCATAATCGGTTACTTATACAGGGTTTTGTTATGCTGCATGTAATGTTTCTGATGAAGAATAAATATTAGAAAAATATCTCACATTTTTCATAGACCTAGTTTTGTATTTACTTGTAGACGAGATTTGTTTTTAGAAGAGACTGAGATTTATGTCTCAAAGAAGACGAATCTCATGCTAAAACCTCAAGCTCGAATAGCTCGCATTATCTGATATACGAGTTTTCCTTGACCATTTCTGGGTTCCATATAGAAAATGAGATGGGTTATGGATTGTTGTTCAATGCTAGTGTGAAATCAACTGATCTCAAAAATCAAAGGCAGAGAAAAAGAACAACATTGGTATGGAGAAGTCTTCACCATATAAAATGCATGTGAAAAACATGATGGCCGATGTTTTGGACCAAAGATACATACATTTTATTTCCTAACTTCTGCTGATAAGAGCCTTGTAACAAAGTCCATGCCTTAAGAATAGGTCATTGATGTAGGTAGTATAAATTATCGGATTGTTTTAGTAGAGGTTTGGTTACTTATCAGTAATTATACTTTAAAATTTGGTGACATTAGAATTACTTTAAGATCGAAATTGAACGCAGAGATTACACTTCATAGAGTTGTTATTACTAATCATTCTTTTTATATACATTTATCAATCTATTTGGTTGACCATTTTGCATCTACTTTGTAACAGTGCAAACTCTTAGAACAATATCCTCAAAGCTAAACAACGGACATTGGAAGTTGAACAGAGGCCAAACTTCATGCAGTGAAGGCTTCAATGTAACCATCGCTGAGGATAGGTCCAGCAATGTCACATGCAACTGTACCTTCAATGGCGGAACTGTTTGCCATGTCGTAACCATGTATGATTTTCTTCTCTTGTTCTTCCCTGGCATAATACATATATCAAAAATTCAATCCATTAGATTAATGGAAAAGTAATTGCATGAGTAAATGGAATGGAATATTATTTGCTTAATGTTAATAGGAAACAATTAATGACATCTTTGGACTACAGAGGCATTATTTTTCCTTTCTATCTCTTTGCATGGCCATTTGATTTGTGTGCTTTGTTAAATCCCATTGCATTCATGGACTAAAGCCTTGTTTTCATGCAAAAAAATTGCCTAAATTTTAGTGATTGAAAACCTTGTCTTTGTTTTATATCGATTCAATTTCAATCCGTTAAGCCTGATTTGAAAAATGTCTTGTTTCCATATCAATTAACATATGTTGGTGAGCAATTAATTCTATCATTCTAAGTTTATTTTCTGGTGGCTGAATGAAATGGCCCAATGGAACTAGAGTTTTCTTGTGGATTTTCACTTGCTCATAATGCTAGAGTGCTAAAGGGTAAATGTTGGTTTCCACACTGTTGGATCAAAGCTTCAAATGATCATTTATATTGAATACTAGATTTCCTACCATAACTTTGAACTTTTCCATCTTTTAAGATAAAATTGAATGTCTATTTTTTTATTATATATATTATAATAAATAGTGTGAACAATCTATAAAAGAATTGATTCAGTTTGATTCCTCAACTGAATCAATAGTATCTCTAGAGTCCAGTTCTTCCCAATACCATGAGTGAGAGAAAATGTAAAGACAATTAAAGTAGCCCAAGCGAGACTTACTAATGTAGGACAGACTGAAGTCCAATGTCCCACATTGGTTGATTACTAACGTTGGTTAGACCTTATATGTGGGGCTACCTCTATCCCCATTAGCTTAAGTTTTTGGGAGTATATGTGGTTCTGCAGCATTTGGTATAAAAGCGAAGTTTGGCCTAGTTTGCCCTATGCTTGATGACATGTGCATCAACAACTGAGTGGGGGTATTTGATCTAAGATAGATGGAAGTCCAATGTGCCACATCAGTTGATTACTAACATTGGTTGGGCCTTATACGTGGGGTTACCTCTATCCCGCATTAGCTTAAGTTTTTGGGAGTGTATGTGGTCTTTCATCACTTACTATATCAATGTGAATTATGCTCCCTATCTCTATGAATATGAAGGAAAATTTTCATTATTGCTTGCTAATAATAGTGGAATCGATGGCGTAGAGTCAACAAAGGATTTTGACCCAACACCATTGATGAACCAATCCCATAAATCCATTCATCAAAAAACAAGTTCTTATAGGATTTCTAGTAAAATCAGAAAACATTAAGATCAAGCACAATATGCTTGGGTATGAGCACTTTCGCCCAACTACCAAGTCTAGTTATTTTGTTATATATCAGTTGCATTTTTCCTTTTCTTATTCTTTTTGCTTCCTTTTGTGAATTACAGCCTGCTGAAGGGTCTTGATTTGAATGGAACTTTACCTGATGAGTTTGGAGATCTTCCTTATCTTCAAGTACTGTAAGTGACATGTTTCTCTACATTGGGAAGTCAATTGACCAAATTTGCCTTGATGTTTCATTAGGTTTTTTCAACTTATGAAACAAATTTCTTAACTCATCAATACCTTAATCCCTATTACATGGGGTTGGCAGTTTCACTAAACTACATGATTTTGTAGCTTTTTTTTTTTTTTTTTTAAAATAATAATAATAAGTGCAGACAAATGTTAAAACAAATGATCTCATTTCAGTTTTGTTGTGGTGATTACCAACTTTGTGTTTACGTGCTATGTAATAAGAATGGACCGGATAAACTGTCATGGGACACCCAAATAATACCTGAAAATTTATTTGATCATCATCATAGGATCTAGTTTTTGAAATTGTACAGTCACCTCCAGTATCTGACTTGAACCCAACTACCTTTTACTAAGAGTGGCCCTTTCATCCAGTGACCATGTAAATTAAGATAATGCTAAGGGATTATTCTTCTTTTACTAAACAGTGATCTCTCCCGCAACTATATCAATGGATCGATCCCTGCTAGTTTCGGTCGGCTTTCTCTTACCAATCTGTAAGTTCTGATTAATTTCACTTGCACTTGTGAGGTGAGGATCTTGTTTTCCAGTAATTTTGTTCTCAGTTTGGAATCTTTAAACGTTTGGTACACTGCAGCTCTCTTTTTGGAAACAGAATCTCTGGGTCGATTCCTAATGAAATCAGTAATATCAGTACACTTGAGGAGCTGTAAGTCATGAAATGGAATCGAATGTTTGTTAGAGAAATTAATGGTGCCCAGCCTTGATTATAAATCCAAATTTACTTTTCCAGGGTCTTGGAAGCTAATCAGCTTGGAGAACATCTCCCTCCAAGTCTTGGAAAGTTGAGTTATTTAAAAAGACTGTAAGAATGCTGTTCTCATCCCATTCTTTATATGCATATTAATTGTTCATTTCTTTTATTTCAAATAATCACTAAGTCCTTGTATTCTGGTTGTAGTCTGCTTAGCTGCCAAAATGCCCAAAACCATTTTGAGGAAGCTAATTTTATTTTTTATTTATCAGAAACAGAATATAATATATATATTGATTACAATAAAGTCGAAGAGAAGGAAGAGAGGTCATTTCCTCTATGTACAAAACCTGATCAAAGTAAAAGGATACCCTCCACTGTACAAGGAGAAATACTTATAAAAGCACGTACAAAGACTCAAAAATCAATGACTTTTATAATGCATTTTGTGTGATGAAATGGCTCATGGATATGGTGATTGTATAGTTGGTAGAGTTCATTTTCAGTTGCATGATTGCTTACTTTTGAGTTCATTTACTTTGAGTTGATGAAAATAATGGGAAGATGGATTTTCATATATCTGAAAGTGCAATCCACCTTTTCTGTTCCTTTATCTCCAGGGTGAATCATCAGAAATATTTATAACCAAGAAGACAAATATAGGCAAACATGACTATTAACTGACAGATGGAAATTCATATAGGCTATTTCTATTTTTCTAACAATAAGAAACCAAGTTTAGTATTCATTAATTCATCCTCTGATGAAATGGAGATGTAGAGTATGATTTGTAATGCTTCATAGAGAATAGAAGTGATGATGATAAGGACTAATCTGCTGGGTATTTACACCTTGTCCTCTTAATGCCAAAGTTCATCATTTGGGAAGTTACTTTGTTTGGAGGGTGATCAACATTGTTGGGGAATTATTTTTTCTTAATGTTTTCAACAAAAGACTTTGCATTGACCATCTATTCTGGTTGTGTTGTCTACTTACTATTTCCAGGGAATTCATCTGGTTTTTTTTTTTTTTTTTTTCATTTTTTCATTTTTTTCTTTTGGTGCTCCTACAGTGTTCTCTCTGCAAACAATTTCACAGGAACAATACCAGAAAATTTTCACAATCTCAAGAACCTAATTGATTTGTAAGTGGTATAATTATTTGAACATTTATCCTTTTATGCAAATTTAGAATTTTCTGAACTCCATGTACCATTTGTAGTAGGATAGATGGGAATAATTTATCTGGGAAGATACCAGATTGGATTGGGAATTGGACCAAACTTGAGAAACTGTGAGTATTATACCTCATTTCATTTATCTGCCATTTTGTCCACTTAGAAAAATTTCATACAAACTCAGCTAAATTCTCTAGTAATCTATAAACATATTAAACTGTTGCAGGTATCTGCAAGGCACATCAATGGACGGGCCCATTCCTTCTATTATATCCCAGTTGAAAAACTTAACCGAGTTGTGAGCATGTGTTCCACTATCTAATAGTTGCTGTATTCAGTTCATGATGTTATTCAACATTAAAATTCAATTCATAGAAATTTAAGTATTTAATTTGTTTTGCTGTATTTTAATCGTCAGGTTAATATCTGATTTGAGTGGACCAACTACATCTTTCCCCAATTTGACGGATATGAACAACTTAAAAACATTGTGAGTTGAAGATAGATATATTTCATGAATCATGACAGGCTGCAGTCCTCCTAAGTTATCCACTTTATGTTCCATTAACTTATCAAGATGTTTTACTCATTTGTGTTATGTAGGGTGATGAGAAATTGCTCCATTACAGGTGAAATCCTAGAATACATTGGAAATATTGAAAGTTTAAAACTTCTGTAAGTTTTTTTGAATGGACATTCTTAGAGATGTTCTTAATTTTCTTCATTGGTATATATGTATATAAGAAGAAGAAAGATATAATCAGGATATAATTCTCCTATGGCATACAATCAGTAAATTGCATAGTTATATCGACACAACTTCTTTTCTGATTCATGTTGAACTTTTTGCTTGCAGAGACCTGACCTTCAACAGACTGAATGGTACAATTCCAGTGAGCTTTAAGCAAGAAAACAAGGAGAAAACAAAACTCGATTTCATGTAAGTTAAATACTTGTAATAAAGTACAAGTCTAAATACCCAGAAATCCACATTTTATTTGCTCCTTAACCAGTCATTTTTATCCATTAATAGCTTGTTTAATTATAACTGAGATATGGTGCTATCTATGTACACAGGTTTCTCTCCAACAACTCACTGACTGGAGAAGTGCCCAGCTGGATAAGATCGGACACTGAAAACAAAATGTTAGTGTTTCTCAGTCTCCAGTTGTTCTGATTTGGCTACGATATCATTTATGTATTGTACAATGTTACATACACATGTGGTCTCTTTTTATCAGTGGTTCTTTGAAACCAAATTAATATTTCAGTCTCTCATTCAATCAAGAAATATAACACTTCCTCCATTTCAATCTCGGTTGCAGTGATTTATCTTACAACAATTTTACAGGGCCACACCTTGATTCTTGCGAATACCCCGTGTAAGCTTTCTTCCATCCATTATTTGTACATTTTATTCTGTTTTTCCCTCATCTTCTTCTAACATTTTTTCACAACTCCACAGGAACTTGGTCTCCAGTTATGCATCTTCAGCAAGAAACATGTAAGTTCTTTAATTTCTAGCACATTCATCTGTTTTTTTGGATTTTTTTTTTTCTATAGGCAAAAGAAGAATTTATCAAAAAAGACAGAAAAATACTGAATTTCCCAATTTCCCAACCTACTTATTGGCCATCCGCTTGTTTTACATGTGCATTCAACATTAGAATTATAAACAAGAGAGACTGAATCAAAGTTTACTTTGTAGGACCCCTTGGTGCTTACAGAAGGATCTCCCATGCTCTGGAAAAGCCGAACGTAAGCTTTTGTAACCTATTGTACTCTGTTAGTATGAAGTGGCAAATAAGTTGAATCTCTGCCTTGATTCCAATTACATCACATCACAGACTATTCCTTGTATATCAATTGTGGAGGAGACAAAATAACTTCGAAAGGGAAGAAATATGAAAAAGACGATGGAATTGAGGGTGCATCACAGTTCTCTATTGACAGTACAAACAAATGGGCTTATAGCAGTACAGGGGCTTTCATAGGCCAAACGGATAATAGCTACCTAGCCAAAAACACATCTGCTTTGAACTCAGAGGATGCAGAGATCTACCAAACTGCTCGTCTTGCTCCCATCTCACTCAAGTATTATGGGCTTTGCTTGCGAGAGGGCAGTTACAAAGTGCGACTCTACTTTGCTGAAATCATGTTTTCTAATAACCAGACATTTGGTAGCCTTGGGAGGCGCTTGTTCGATGTTTCCATTCAAGTGAGTGAAAAATATCAATTTCTTTATCTCTATTCCAAATATGTAAAGAACTGACTATACTTTTCTACAGGGGAATGTAGTTTTGAAGGATTTTAATATCATGGAAGAAGCTAAAGGTGCCGGTAAGGGCATTTATAGGGATTTTGATGCTTCTGTTGATGGTAGCACTCTGGAGATCCACTTATACTGGACAGGCAAAGGGACTAATTCCATTCCGGAAAAAGGTGTATATGGACCTCTTATATCTGCTATTGCAGTGACACCAAGTGAGCTTATCTCATATTCCGGGCTTTACTACTTCTCTTACCACTAGCTTGTCATGATGTTATATATCTTACTGTTCTTGTAGATTTTGATCCCAACCCGGGGCTGTCTGTTGGAGGTATCATCGGCATTGTGATAGCTTCATGTGTGGTCCTCGTATTGATTTTGGTACTCTTACGAATGAAAGGCTACTTAGGAGGAAAAGACCTTGAAGATAGAGGTGAGATTAATCATGCAGGAAATTTGAGACTGTAATGCCTTACCTCTTTGAAATTGTGACAATACTTTGGAAATATTTGGAACTCTCTGTGCTTGTTTTTCACCAATTTTATTTCACTTGTTACAGAACTACGTGAGCTAGGGACTGGTTATTTTAGTTTACGACAGATCAAAGCTGCTACCAATAACTTTGACTCTGCAAATAAGATTGGTGAAGGTGGATTTGGGCCAGTTTACAAGGTAGTTTCAGATTTGGATTTTCCTTTAACAACTGTATGCTAAAGTAGTGATTAAGAGGGAAATGCAATACTTTTCTGCAGCTATCTCATATCCTTACATTATCTGAGTTCTTGATCTTAGGGTGTACTGCCAGATGGTTCAGTAATTGCTATTAAGCAGCTCTCTTCTAAATCGAAGCAAGGGAACCGAGAATTTGTAAATGAAATAGGCATGATATCTGCCTTACAACACCCAAATCTTGTGAAGCTTTATGGCTGTTGTATTGAAGGGAACCAGTTGTCGCTCATATACGAATATTTGGAAAACAATTGTCTTGCACGTGCACTTTTTGGTAAATGCTTCACTAGAATTTTGTATTCCATTTTATTATATTTCAACAATGAATATTATGACTTAAGCCTCTCCCTCGACCACTTGTAGGTCGCGATGAACAGCGGCTAAATTTGGACTGGCCAACTAGGAAGAAGATATGCTTGGGGATAGCAAGGGGATTGGCATATCTTCATGAGGAGTCAAGATTGAAAATTGTTCATAGAGATATAAAGGCAACAAATGTGCTGCTTGATAAGAATCTAAATGCTAAGATATCCGACTTTGGCTTGGCTAAGCTGGATGAAGACGAGAACACCCATATCAGCACACGGATAGCTGGAACCATGTGAGTGTTTTTGTTCATTTCCTCCTTTTATTAGCTTCCCTATATCAAATTTGTATATGATATAAGATTATGACTTTGGCACTGAAAATGTGGAGATTAATTTCTTCTATGCATTTGAATCCATGTCAGATAAATAAAAAATTGATACAATGAGATGGAAGTGACCTTGATTGATAGAAAACTTAGTCAACCACTAAAGTATGGAATTTCCAACTAGCAGTTCTTTTTTCCATTTTAGGTTTAAGAAGCTCATTCACTTCATTGTTTATTCTGTAAAGTCGATTATTGGAACAGTTCTAGAAAAGTCTATTATTGAGAATTTGTTGCTACAAAATCTGAAGTATCAGTGGCTTCCAGGCATAAGTTGTCATATGAACCTCAAAAGGAAATGGGGTGATCTTCTTTTTGCGGTTTTAGAGAAGCAGAATTTAGTAATACTGTCGAGTTTCTGAAGTGGGTTTCATGCATATTCAGAAAATTTTTCCTCTCAAACATGGTTGATTAGTTCTTCTTGTCCTCTTTCTAACAATAAGTTTTTGCATATATTGATTATATATGTATAGCACAAAACTCACCACTGAGTTGCTGATTTTTCTTCAGAGGATACATGGCTCCTGAATATGCAATGAGGGGTTACTTGACCGACAAAGCAGATGTTTACAGCTTTGGAATTGTTGCTTTAGAGATTGTCAGCGGGAAAAGCAACACCAATTACAGGCCAAAGGAAGAGTTTGTTTATCTTCTTGATTGGGTAAACAATGGATTCTTGCTCATCCTTTTTGCTTTTTCTTTTCTTACCATATGTGCTTATAATGAAGAACGTGTTTCGGGTTCTACATTGTTGGACTGCAGGCTTATGTCCTGCACGAGCAGGGAAATCTTCTGGAGCTGGTGGATCCAAGTCTTGGTTCAAACTACTCAGAGGAGGAGGTGATGAGGATGCTGAACTTGGCCCTCTTATGCACCAACCAATCTCCCACTCTCAGGCCACCCATGTCCTCTGTAGTGAGTATGCTTGACGGCAAAATTGCAGTCCAAGCACCAACAATCAAGCATGATACTATGAACCCGGATATGAGATTCAAAGCCTTTGAGAAGCTCTCACTGGACAGCCAGTCTCATGTCTCAGCATTCTCTGTAGACAGTCAGGTCCAAGGCAGCATATCACTTGATGGACCATGGATTGATTCCTCAATTTCCCTCCATAGCAGAGAAGAAACAAGGGACTTTTCTTCATCAAGCAAGCTTCTTACAGGACACCAAGATCTTTACAGTATACATTTGAACTGATCAATGAAAATGAGGTATACTAATAATACTTCCAAGTTGTTCTTGCTTGAAGTTTTCTGCAAGGATGTTTTCTGAAAACTATTTCGAATTGATTCTTGAAGTAGTAGAAGCATAAATAAGTATATTCTGTTGTATAATTACAATATTTGTATAAAATTATCTGAATAAGTGATCCGGTTGAGGCTTGTTGAAGAAAAATATTTATATTTCTTTATTTTTCCAACTTACTCCTATGGTGGTAACTCATCATTCCACAGGGAGAAATCAGTATATTTATTTTATTTTGTTCAACTTTATTTCTGTCATGCATCCAAAAAAGTTGATGAACGGAAGGAAATAAAAGGTTTTACTCTATTGGGCTTGAGCCCACTTGAATTATCAGACCATACCGAATCCAAAGCCCATTTTCTAGGCTTCAGGCCCAACTGAATTAACTGCGACCCCACCAATTTGTCTTGGCATGATGTGGAATGAGCATCTCTACTCTATTGGGGTTTGGGCCCACTTGAATTGTCACATTGTTGAAGCTAACTTTGACTCAGTCCAATGCCAACTTGTTGAGCTGTTCGCCTTCCTGAATTGAGCGGGAGGCCCACCAATTTTTATTGATTTAAGATTCGAAGAAATGATGGTGACAACTAACATGTGAGAAGATGATGTTTTCGTGGTAGAAAATCAGAAAACTCCTTAGGGTTCTTAGACATTCAAAGGCACTTGGAAGTTTTTGGTCAGTAGAAGAACTATAGCGTCATATATCAAAATTCCTTTGTTAAATATGAGAATTCAGTTTTGCCCTCTCACATCTTCCTTGAATGCTTTTGTTAGATAACAACAGTTTGATTTATGTCATTGCTTTCAATTCATTAATTAACACGAGCTTTGACTCTTGAAAGTGGGTCAATGAGGGCAAGGGATGAAATGTTCGAAGAATTGCAATAGTTAAGGGTCCTTTTCTCATATAGGCAAGGGATAAGGTCCCACAAACACAACCTCAGTGAATATATATATATATATATATATATATGATTCATTGTGTGAAAGTCCTTTCCTGTGGGTCAGCTAGGTTGGGTGGTTAGGGTTAATAGTTGGGCCAGATGGGTGGTTATGGTATTTGGTTGACTGGTTCCTTGGATGACATTGCATTGTGAAACCAACTGATGTTGAAATGTCAAAGGTAAGAAAAATAATTAATCAGTGATATGGATAGTTCTTGACCTTATGATTATAAAATAATCTATAGTGTAGATTATTAAATTTTCAATATACAAAATTTAGATTAAATAGGCCTCTAAGACAAGGCATTGCAATGCATGTGAAATGATTCATGTTTTGGAATAAAAATATATACATTTTGTAGGCAAACCAGGGTTCAAAACAAGTCTTTACTCACTAGCTTTCAGTCCCCAACTTCCGCTGCTGAGTCTTGCTGCAAAGTCCATGCCTTACTCACATAGTGTGATCAGTTCAAAGGAGAGGTCATATACAAGTCAATCTAATATGGACTAGTTTTTCGCTTCATTAGATGTTACATATTTTCGTCGGAGACAATATGGTTAAGCTAAATGGATAAAATTCATGCAGTTGTTCAATGCAAAATGTCTATCAAGTCTTCTGTCCTGGTGATTGGCCCCTCATCCAATAGAATCCGATCATCCCTTTTCCTTGATTTTGTTGTCCATCAAACGCAAAAATTAGACGTTGTCTAGTTTCTGAGGCAAGTTCATGGATATACGGAAAATTTTAACTGGCAGACATTGTTGATTAGCTCTTCTCTCTCTTTGTAATGATAATTTTGTGCACACATTGCTTGTTAGTATATGACAAGACTCAACATTCAGGTGCTGATTCTTCTTCAGAGGATACATGGCTCCTGAATACTCGAAGAGGGGTTGCTTAATTGAGGAACAGCAACACTAGTTGCTGGCCAAAGCAGGAGTTTGATTGTCTTCTCCATTGGGTAATCTTTTGGCTTCCTGCACGTCCTTTCTGGACAGTCTTTTCCTCCACATTTTAGAGTTTCATTATCAATGTCCTCTGTAATTAGGATGCTCAAAGGCAAATCTGCGGTCCAAGCATCGAGCATCAAGCATCAAGCATGATACAGTCAACTCAGGTATGAGATTCAAAGCCTTTGAGAAGCTCTCACTGGACAGCCAGCTTCATGTCTCAATATTCTCTCAGGCCGGTCAGGTCCAAGGCAGCATATCAGTTGATGGGCCAAGGAAGGATTCCTCGGTTTCCTTCAATAGCAGAGAAGACTCGAGGATTCTTGATCAAGCAAGCTTCTTACCAGGTCTGGAACATGGAAGGTTGAGTCTACCCAAATCTAACCAACCCGAATCCAGCTAAAAAAAAATGCAAGCTTCGGTTGACTGATAAAGAAAACATGAGGTATGCTAATATTATGAAAAATGATGCTTGAAAACTATTTTGATTTGAATATGTGCAGATTCTTGTGTGAATGGAGTGGCTCGAGTCAACACAGAGACAAGGATTCAAATATGGAAAAAAAATAATGATAGAACACAATTTATAAAAGTATTATATATTTAAAATAATAAATTCAACTATTCATATTAACTTTAAATTTCATATTAAAAAAAGTAAAAATATGAAAATAAAAGGATATGATTCAGATCTAATGATCAAAATTAGTTCTTAATATTTTATATTTCTGAAAGTTACTATAATAAATTTTAATTAAAAGATTTTTTTTGAAGTGATCATAAATAGAAAACTAAAAAATTTAGATGTTTAATTAATTTTAAAAATGTTTGAAAATAATTTATCAACAAACTACCCTTAAAAGTTAAAACTCTCAAATTTAATTTAAATTATTGTATTTAAAACAGTATAAATATAATTTACAAAAGCTTTGTATATTTAAACTAATAAATTCAACTATTTATGTAAACTTATAAAAAAAGAAAAAGAAAAAGTAATGATACATTAATTTTTAATATTTTAAGTTTATAAAGTTATCGTCTTAGATTTATAACTAAAAATGTGTTATAAAACAAAGTGGGAGAAGAAGAAAGCAAGAAAAAGAGAATAGAATGCATGAAAACTCTCTCTTAAATTTCATTAGGGGTCTCTCCCTTTTATAGGGAGTTACAAAAGATATTTATGGATGATCATCCACAAGTTACCATAGTGGTACAAAATCTCATATTTTATAACACTTCCCCTTGGATGATCATAAGAATATGCCCCATTAAAACCTTACTAAGAAAAACCCTATGGGAAAAAACCTTAGTGAAGGAAAAAGAATACAATATTCTTTTGGATTATTACAATTACCTCGTTAAAAACCTTGTCAGTAAAACTCAATGGGACTAAACCTGGACGAAGGACAAAAGAGTGCAGCGTAATGACATTCTTATCAATTAGCTCCCCCTCATGTAGACATGATTATATTTTCTCTAGTAGCATAGCATAAAGATCTTTGTATCGGTGTATTCCAATAAGCTTCTTGAGTATTGCAATTGACAATACCTTTGTGAATAGATCTACTAAATTGCCACTTGATCTTATTCGTCGAATAGTAATTTCATCACTCTTCTAGAGTTAATGAAAGTAAAAGACTTGGGCAATATATGCTTAATTCTATCACCCTTAATGTATCATTCTTTAATCTGTGTAATGCATGCAACATTATCTTCAAATAATATTGTCGGGTCACTTTTGATAGAGGAGAGTCCACATGATTCCCGAATATGCTGGATCATAGATCTTGGGTTATACATTCATGACTTGCTTCATGAATTGCTAGTATTTCTAAAGGATTTGATGATGTGGTCATCATTGTTTGTTTGATAGATCTCCATGAAACAACAGTACCATTGCAATTAAACACATACCCTATTTGTGACCTACCTTTATGTGAATCTGAAAGATATCCTGCATCTGCATATCTAAGCAATTGTTGCTTTGATTCCCCTGAGTAAAAATAGACCCATATTAGTAGTTCTGTGAAGATAACACAATATATGTTTGATACCATTCCAATGTCTTCGAGTTTAAGTGGAACTGTATCTTGCTAATAAATTGACAGAAAAAGAAATGTTTGAATATGTACAATTGGCAAGATACACAAGTGCACCAATAGCATTAAGATATGGTACTTCAGGACCAAGTAATTCTTCATTTTTTTCGCAATGACAAAATGGGTCATTTTTCACATCAAGTAATCTAACAACCATTGGAAAACTTAAAGGATGCACTTTATCCATATAAAAACGCTTCAAAACTTTCTTAATGTATGTTGATTGACATACTAAAGCTCCATTTGGAGAATACTTGATCTACAGACCGAGATAAAATTTTGTTTTTCCAAGATATTTCATTTCAAATTCTCCTTTTCAAGTAATTTGTTGTTCTGGTGAGCTATTCAGGAGTTTCAACAAGATTTAAGTCATTAACATACATTGTCATAATGGCAAATCCGGTTTTTGATTTCTTAATGAAGATGCGTGGGCATATAGGATTATTCATATACCTTTTTTTTAGCAAGTATTCGCTAAGGCGATTGTACCACATGTGTCCAAATTGTTTTATTCCATACAATGATCGTTGTAACTTGATTGAGTACATGTTACGAGGCTTTGTACAATTTGCTTCATACAATTTAAATCCTTCAAGGGTTTTCATGTATATATCATTATCCATGGATCCGTATAAATATGTTGTAATAAAATCCATGAGACACATATCTAGTCATTCTGGGACTGCTAAACTAATTAAGAAACGAAATGTGATTGTGTCCATGATGGGAGAGAATGTTTTCTCGTAGTCAATACCAGGTCTTTGCGAGAAACTTTGTGCTACTAATCGCACTTTATATCATATGATCTCATTATTCTCATTGCGTTTTCGTACAAATACCCATTTGTACCCAACAAGCTTTACGCCTTTGGGTGTTTAGACTACAGGTCCAAAAATTTCTTGTTTTGTTGATGAGTTTAACTCTGCTTACATAGCTTCTTTCCATTTTGGCTAATCATTTCTATGTCGGCATTTTTCCACATTTTGTGGTTCGGGATCTTCATCATTTCTTATGATATCGGAGGCCACTTGGAAAGCGAAAATATTGTTAATACAATATTATTTCGATTCCATTTTTCTCATGTGTACATAACTTACTAAGATCTCACAATTTTCATGTACATGTGCCTCTTCGAGGGATTCTCGTTCAATATGTGGCTCTTTAGGGGCTTTCTACATTATTTGTGCTTCTTCTAAGGCTATAGATTTATCAATTTTAAAATGACCAGTCATTTTAATGGCCTCTTTTAGAGTGTCAAGTTTTTCTTGGATTCTCCTCTTTCGGGGAGTTATATCATTTGAGCCGACAAGTCTATTACTTTTCAGGCGTATCTTAGATTCGTTTGTTAACTGTCCTATAGGGACATCAATCCGTGTTGGAGTATTTGCAGCCATAATATATGACTTTGTCACTTTCTTTGTATCAATGAATTATTAGCCCACGGGTTCTCCTAATCGGGTTTTGATGATAACAAACCATGATTAAGTAACTAATTGGTTTAATGTTTAAGAATCTCTGGTATAAACTCGAAAATTCATCAAATGACCAAATGGATACAAGATCGAGACGCTTGGAAGACTTGAGATCATAGGAAACTAATGTAAGATGAATGCATGAGTGCACTTAGGATTTTCATATATTTTCATGCATCTTAGAAAACTTGGTTTATTCTTTAAAACATCGACTTCATTAAAACCCAAGTTTTTAACTAATTTACCTTAGGCAAAATGTTTCAAATTTGGCTTAATAATTTACCTAAAGACCTTGCCTAAGTGTTAGAAAAGAAAGAAATCAAAAAATAGGTTTTTCGGGGCAAAAAATGCTCAACCGGTCGAGACTATGGCCAACCGGTTAACCGGTTGAGGAACCGGTCGATCGGTTGAGGTCGTCCGGTTGAGGACCGGTTGAGGAAGGTTAAAAACCTTCTCTCTCTCCCAATAGCCTTCTCTTCCCGGTCGAGGTGATTCCTTTACCGGTCGAGGTCTGGTCGAGGTCCGGTTGAGGCAACGGTAACCTGTCATGCATTAAATGCTCCAACGGCTAATGAACCGGTTGACCCCTAGCTCGACCGGACGAGGTTGCCTTTTGCTGATTTTGACTCCCGAGCTTAGAAACTTATAAATTGAGAGCTCCACTTCATTTATTGACAAGAGAACAATTGCATTCAAAGCCTACCTACCTGTTCTTGATCAAAAAGCTCTCATTTCTTTCATTGTGTATTAAATCACCACTTGCATATCCTTTAGTGCACTCTTGTTTATCATCCTAGCCTTGTCTTGTATTTGAGTCATCTTTAAGCTAGGTTGAGTGATTATATCTTGTAACAATCCGAGTGTTAAAGCCTTCAAGAGGGTTGAATCTTGAAGAGGTTGTGTAAGAGCCCATTGGAGCCGAAATCCAAGTGTAAGAAGATTGGAAGCTTGGTTGAAGCTTTAGGTTAGTGGAACCCTCACTCGGTTAGGAGGTTGAGGAGAGTGGACGTAGGCAAGGAAGTGTCGAACCACTATAAACCCGAGTTTGAATTCTCTCAACTCTATCTCTTTACTTTGCTTATCTTTTGTTTAATTTTGTTGAGGTTGAAAAGATTTTAAAAACCAATTCACCCCCCTTTTTGGGTGTTTTTCTTAACTAAATATAGCCTTTTGTTTTCTCAAAATGCATCAGGTAATTGATTTGCAAGATTTTGCAAATAAATAATATTTTAAACTTCCAGTTCACATTGATTGGTATGAGGATCAAGATAAGTCAAAGTCAATGCATTCCAAATAATTTCACGCCATTCTTCTGGAACTGGCTTTTCTCCCCCTAACGGTGAGAAAATTGTCTCATTAAAATAATAATCTACACAACATGCATTCTACCTTTTAAGTGTATAGGTAGACTAGTCACTAAATAAAAACTTCTGATTTTATAATGTACATCCATACGACCTTTTACCCCAAGGGACCAAGTTAATTTTACAAAATTCTTTTGGATCTAGCATCGTATAACGTGTCATTCACATGAAATCACATACTACTAGTGACATAGTATGAGCTCTTTTGGAGCCTTTAATTAGGTTTCTATTACCTGATATAGTATTATTTATCATCAATGTTGTGCAATTAATGAGACAAGTGTTTCATCAAAGTAACAAGTCATAAAACATTGTCATAAATACCTCATCTTTATAGAGTTGAAGAAATATTATCATAGAGAAATAGTTAAAATCAATGGAAAAATATTAGTCATTGATAATGACTTAATAAGTTGTATAAAATCAATGAGAGCATATATAACACAATAAAATATTCAAATTTGTACATAGCTTCAGACTATGAACATTCTAGTTACACAATATAAGTAAAAAAAAAAATTAAAAAAAATTAAAAGTTAATATCTTTCATGATTTTAGGCCATGATTATTTTGTCAGAACAAAAAAAATAATTAAATTTGTACATAGCTTTAGGCTATGAACCGTTTTTACATAAATTTGTGCATAACTTCAAATTATGAACTATTCATTTTATAGCTTCCGACTATGTAATATTATTTGATATAAATTTAGTTATACCGTATAATTAAAAATAAATAATTAGGAATCATATACATAACTTCTGGTCATATATTTGTAATTTTGTAATTTTCCCCATAACTTTTGGTTATAAGGATTACACATATTTTTTATAACTTCTGGCTATGAGTATACTCTATAATTTATAATTTATCTCATAACTTCTGGTTATAGGGATTCTACATATTTTTGTATTCAAACAAAATAAGTGAAAATAGAGAGTCAAATGGTAATAAAGTAGAAAACAATGATATAAGTTTATCACATACCTTTTTGTGAGAAAGAAGCAAGAATAGTCTTTGTATTTCTCTGAAAATAAGAAAAACTTTCTATTTCTTTTGTAGAGACTATTCGTGCTGATAACGTGTTATAAAAAAAGAAGAAAACAAGAAATAAAGAATAGAATGCATGAAAAAACTCTCTTGAATTTCATTAGGGATCTCTCCATTTTATAGGGAGTTACAAAATATATTTATAAATAATCATGCATAAGTTACCATACTGGTACAAAATCTCATATTTTATAACAAAATGTTAATTGTCAATATTTTAAGTTTTTAAAGTTACCATCATAATTTTTAACTAAAAAGTCTAGATTATTATAAAAGAAGTATATAAATTTTTATAAAAAATTAAAGAAAAATTTATATTATTATAATATATTACTATCTATTATCTATTAATATAATATTACAGGATAATATATTATTATATTTTTTTATATATTTATTTATAAATATTATTTATTAATGAATATCAAATTTTTAACTAAATTATTTATCAATCACATAAATAACAAATCTTTATGGATGATTAATTTAGAAATGGAGATCAAAATATTTTTTTATTTTACATATCTAGATATATCAAAATAATTTTGATTTATATGATTTAAGAAAAATATATCACATATAATATAAACATAAAAATTAAGTTAATCACTTACTTATAAAAATATAAATTATTTAAAGAAATATAAAAGATAATTTTATATTATTATAATATATTATATATTAATATAATTGTGAACCCATATTTTTCAGGTGATTTTTTATTTGAAAAATTGATTTTTTTTTTTAAATTGTTTTCCCCCTTCTTTCCATAGAAATTCTTCAGCCCCTCTTTTCTCTATAGAACTTTTTCTTTTTTTTTTTGTTCTCCTCCTTAGCCAGCCACCCTCTTGAAATATCTCTGCAACAACGTATCCTACCCTCCCAGCCTTACCCTCTCTTTCCTGTAACAACCATCTGCTAGGGCTCAGGAGAGAATATGCTGTCTCCAATCCAAGTGGTCCCAAAAAAGATGTGAAAAATGGCCCAAAATGGGGTCTATAAAAATATAGTTGTGTGGACCCCGTATTTTCACGTGCGTTCCCACTCGACGATGTGACTCGCTTTTTTATTTGTTTAGTGAAAAATTGATTGTTTTTAAAAAAGACTTGGAGTCGCCACTTAATTTAATTTTTTTTTTAAGGGAAAAACAAAATAAGAAATAAAAACCCTAAGTGTGGCTCCTGAAGGAAAAACAGGTTTGTGGGAAACCAAAGTCGGGTTTGGGGGTCAAGTTACTTATTGGGAAGGTATGGTGGTGAGTCGTAGCACACCTTTAAGCCTGTATACATACGACTTCTACTAAACGAATCAAGGGAATTGTGGCAATTAATTAGTTAATTATGGATAGCAAGAAAAATAATCAATGTACAAGTCATGATGAAAATCAATATACACAAAAATAATTATGAAATCTAATTATAAGAATACATGAAATGAATAACAAGAGAATTGTGCAAAAATGTTTTATTGAACTAAAAACAAAGGTATTAAAAAAATGGTTTTCAAGAAATTTCAAAAGATTTTATAAAAAATGATTTTAAATTAATGATTTCATTTTATTTATTTGCAAAAAAGAAGTTTCAATTTATTTTCAATTAATGATTTGATTCAATTTCATTTGTATTTAATTTTCGAAAAAAAAGTTATTTGTACTTATTGTATATAAAAAAAAAATTATTATGAAATTTTAATTTGGCAACAAATATTATTTTACTTGTTTTTTTTAGAAAATAATGAAATTTTACAATTTTATTCACAAAAGTATTTTGATTCATTTTCATTTTAAAAAAAGTAATTTTTACAAATTATTTAAAACCACATAACTTTATTTGCAAAAGAAATTTTAATTAACAAGAAAGACAAATATTTAAATCCTTTATTTCTGAAAAACACTTTTAATCCCATTTTAATTAAGGAAAAAAAATTCATTTAAAAAAAATATTTTTAGACAATTTGATTGAAAATTAATTTTTGGGACAACTTTATTTACAAAACAATTTTTGGACAATTTTAATTAAACAAAGAAAATTTTGGACAATGTTATTAAAAACAATTTTTCAAATTCTATTGAAAACAATTTTTTTTGGATTTTTCTAAATGCATTTTTCTGAATTTTTATAAATAATAAAAAAACTTTCTTTTATTAAAAATAATATTTTTAAATTATTGTTTTATCAAAACACATTTACTAAATTCTTCCTCTCATTTAAACAAAATTTCTAGTTTATTCGATGTTTAATTCAGGATACACTCAATAAATATATACGAACGAATATTTACAAAAACTAATAAAAATAAAACAAAATAAAAGTGAGAAATAAAGTGTATCCAAATAAACATTCAACAAGCTCCACGTGTCATCAATTCGTACTCACCTAACAAGATTGCAGAATAAGCCTATACAAAAACAAAAATAACACAAATGTAAATATCCAAAAATGTGTAAAGTCCAAAATAATTATTCAAGTTTTAAATTAGTCCAATAAATTTTTGCAATTAAAAATGAACTCAAATTAACAAATATAACCCAACAAAAATATCTCACATGTCAATAGTCATAATGCAAGATTTCCCAATTAATTACCAAAATATAAGCACAATTAATCAAACCCAAATACAATAAATTAAAATAAATTCAATTAGGCCTAAATTTAATATGCAAACTTGAATCCACAACCAAAATCAACCCAATTTAATACTCAAACTCACATCCAAAATATAGTACAATATTACATTACATACAAATTAAATAATTCAAATGAGTACAACCATATAGATTATCAACTAATTTAGCCCAAATTAACAAATTCCAAATTAAATCACCAACAGTAAATTAACCCAAATTTCATATTAATTATCTAATAAAAAATTAACCAAAATTTCATATTAATTTACCAACAACAAATTAACATAAATCCTATACTAATTAATAAAGCTCAAATATAAGGCCCACAAATAAACACAAATACACAAGCCCAATTTCAACAATAATTAATATTAAAATAAAAGAAAATAACAACAATAACAATAACAATAACAATAACAATAACAATGATAAAGAATTACTGGCAAGTTAGAATGATCATATCGACGGTGAACATAGTCTCACAACCCATTTGACTTAATCACGAGATCTATTGAAGTGTTGCAATAAGTAGAACTCCTTTAACTCGAAATGCTCTACTAGAGGAATCCATCGTCACCTCAAGTGAATGATCCACTAGGGACTCTCAAGAGAATAATCTGTTGGGGTAATCACCACGATCTCAACACAACAATCTACTGAAGAATCGTGGATAATGAGGCAGTCAAAACTTGAATGTCGTGCTCTACTGAAGGTTCATCTTGACGAAAATCACAGGAATAGTGGCCAATAAAGCAAATAAAATATTTCTTGGCCGAGCAATGAAGATTGCAACAGATCTATGAGAAAACCATCATTTCTATAGCTAAATGAGGGAAAATGCCCTAGTATGGCATCAGATGTACCTAGTCTGTCTTGATGACTCGCGAATAACTCAATGGGAATGCGCAAGAGATTTGACATGTACTCCACTGAAATGGTGATGTGAAAATCCATACGCCTGAGATAACTCCATCCAAGAATCACAACAATATTAGAAAGTATGAGCCTGACTGAACGTCTTAAAAAAGGCTTCCCAGGAGTGTCAGGACAAAATGAAGTTGAATCATTAACCTAGCGCGTATCTCATAACTGGGGATGATCATGCGAATTAGTGGGGATGTACAAATCTCAATCGAAAGGGGAATATGCCCCAGTATGGCATCAAATGTGTGATAGGTCGAAAAATCAGATGGCATCAAATTATCCATCATCAAATGCATGGTCCTAGTCATCCACGTCCATAGCAGAATCAAACCCACAGATCCAAGAGGTATCTCTCGGATGGAGAAGCATGATGACATCTAAGTGTCGAGAAGTGCGGGCCTAACTGGATGGCTCCCAAGAGGCTCCATTGAGAAATCCTCGTAAAAATAACGAACATGTCATCGCCTCGGTGTGCATCCCGTGAGTGGGGAAGATCATATAACTCCATGAAGATCTATAAACCTCACCCAAAATGGAAATATGCCCTAGTATGGCATCAGATGTACGATAGGTCGAAAATCGGGTGACATAAAATCATCCATCATCAAATGCGCGATCTCCGTAATCCAAATCAAACCCAAACATCTATGAAATGTCTCCTGGAATAATAAGCATGACGACAACCAAATGCCGAAAAATGTGGGTCTGGTTGGATGGCTCCAAAGAGGCTCCACTGAGGGATCATGACAAGGTAATGAACACGCCATCGTCTCGGTGCGCATCCCGTAAGTGGGGATAATCATGCAACTATGTGAAGATCTATAAATCTCAGCCAAAGAGGAAATATGCCCCAGTATGACATCAAATGTGTGATAGATCATAAAATCAGATAATATCAAATCATCCATCATCAAATGTGCGATCTTGGTAATCCAAACACAGCTGAATCAGATCTAAACATCAAAAGAGACGTATCCCAAAAGAAAAGTATGACGACGTCTAAATGCCGGAAAGTGTGAGTCTGACCGAATGGCTCAAGAGGGACTCCACTGGAGGATCATGACAAGATAACAAATAGGTCATTGCCTCAGTGTGTATCTCGCAAGTGAGGACAAGCATGCAACTCCGTGAAGATCTATAAATATCAGCCAAAAAAAGAAATATGCCCCAGTATGGCATCAAATGTGTGATAGATCATAAAATCAGATAACACCAAATCGTCCATCATCAAATGTGCAATCCCAATCATCCATATCCACAACTGAATCGGGTCCAAATATCAAAGAGGCCTCTCCTAGAAGAAGAAGTATGATGATATCTAAATATCAATCAAATCTCAAATACTTATCTAAGTAGGGGCTGTTGAAGACGACATCTGATCCCATGGTCTCAGGTTGGTCTTAAGACACATGACGTAATGTAGGCTAGGGTGATAAGATAAAAGAAATGAAGGGAAACTAGGCCCAAACACCCAATGATAAGAACTCATGCCCTCATATATAAAACAACATGTATAGAAAAACTCATGAGCCATGGACCCGAAGGTGCCCAATGTGAATATAATTTCAATAATGAGATAATGAAGCAAATCGAACTAGTACGCAAGAATGACGTAAGGGAAATATCAAACCTGGAATAGGTCAGTGTAAGAAAAAAGAACAACGGAGGTGAAACGAATGAGCTAAATCACAAGCAATGACAAAGATAATAGTAAAACAATGAATATACGAAGAGAAGTGGTGATCAACTCAAATCAAACATGGAGTGAAGTTACATCAATAATGAACATAATGATGGAAAAGACAATAACCAAGAGTCCCTAAGAAAATGTCACTCATCTCACTCTCAAAGAGATATAACAAAGTGAATATAAAGAAAAGAAGATCCCAGAAAACTCACATACGAACTCTCAATAGCAAACATACTCGATAAAATGACCATCAGATATCAATATACACGGCCAACAATGGAGAATACTATGCACATACACACATGTGCTTATTTTTCTTATTTTTTTTTCATTTTCATTTTTTTCATATTTTTTTGTTCATATATACAAATGTACATACCTTGAACATAAACAAATGAACCCCAAATATGATATCAATAATGGATAGACATACTCTCAAGTGCTAAGGTAATGAAAACTCTCTCTAATGAGATGACCTTCTCAAACTAATGATCTTTAAACTAGTGTCCGTGGGATAGATAGTGGAAATGATGTGACTATCCTCCATGTAATGAACTGAGGAGGACCATCACTCAGGGTAGAGAGAATATGAAGCAAAATAGGCAGTAGATAGGATAAGGAAGAAGAGATAAAGAACATGACCAATAAGATGTGATGGAATGCAGTAAAGTGATGGTAGGAAAAATAATGAGAGAAGGATGCACCAGTAGGTCATGAGACTCCCAAACAATGCATGCACACACTAAAGAGCCCCTATCCCGATGCAAAAAAGTAAGCAAGACAATAAGAAAGAAAGACTATAATACACATGTGAGGCTCAATGGGGCTAGCAACGGTCTGTATGTCAAAATGGTGAGAAGGTATATGGCTAACCGAAATGATGGCCACCCATCCTACGACCATGGTCTCAAGCATAGTACCTCTTTAGCTGATCCACGTTGGTCGGCTCCGAGAATCGGTTTCCATCTAGATCCATCAACCATGTAGCACCCTCTGGGGTTAGCTCCCTAATGAAGTAAGGTCCTTTCCAATTGGGTCTAAACTTCCCTCTGAGATCTCTGATCAAACCTCTGATGACCCTCAAGACTAAGTCACCTCTCTGTAATGGTCAATCAACAATCTCTACTATCTTCCCCCACCAACGGGAGATGAAAGAAGAAATGGATTCATCTGATCTCTGTCTGAAACCCTCAAGCTCTCTCCTCGACACATCTACGATAGTACTAAATGAAAACTGTCACAAAAACTCCTGAGTTAGGTCATCCCATGTCTTGCATCGCGAGGACTCCAAAGATGCAAACTAACACTAAGCTACGCCACTCAAAGATAAAAGAAACATGGTGATCATCTGTGACTCCTCTAACCCATGGGCTCTCATCACAGTATTGTAGAGTCGAAGATGAATACAGGGACAACCAACGCCCGTGTACCTCTCAATGTCAAACATCCTGAACTTGGCTGGTAGACTGGCCATTGGTATACTATCAAGATCATCTCAAGTCGATGAACTGTTAGATACCCTCAACTGCCTGATATGCTACTCAATACGATCCATGCATACGTATTCTCAAGGACTATGGTTTGTATTACTGCAGGTGAGGCAACCTCAAAATGACCATGTAATAGATAAGGTGGCAATGAATCATAAGACGTCTCATCCTGAAATACAAGCTATCTATTCTATTGACTATATATCTCCTGTCTGAGACTGGCCAAAGCCTCCTGCATAGAAGCCATGGCAGTCGTGAACTGATCAACTGTGACAACCCGCTGATCCATGTCTGATCTCTCGGAAAAGCGAACTAAGCTCCCCTCTACTCTGACCCAAGATGGTAAATCCACGCTGAGAATGAAAAACCAATCCCGAAGAGCATGAAGCACGAGATATGGTATGCATAGTGAAAACATGGAAGAAATGTTAGTTTGAACTAGAATGAGCAAAGCATCAAAGTGTAGAAGAACTGTCTGATTATAACTCAAACTTGTACTGATCTCTGTGCACTCTCAATTGGAGACTAAATGAGGGAGTATTGGACCCAAAGTGTAACCATAGAGGCTTTGAAGGCCCTCAGATGCACCCATGTGTAGAGAGGGAATCCTAGTCGAATGATCTAAAGCTTAACCTACAAGGTCAAGATGGCTCTAAAGAGAAGAGGGGTGGACTTTAAAGGATCCCTAACAAGAACGATCATACCCTCCGGTGGTACGCAACCTTCTGCACGCCTTCGAAGAGACGGGGCACTTCCATGCAAAGTGGTCATCACCTCCACACATGCATTACCTCAACATCCCAAGGGGTTTCTTATAGTGAAAGCTCTTGCAACTCTCAACACTCAATAGTCGACTAAAGTGCACAGTGAGTGGTGTGAGTGCATTTGAAAATCCTATGAAGCTAAAGTAGAAAGAAAACACAATGGTCACACAAATATCCTGAAACCTAGCTCTAGGCTATACAAATCTTCAAAGATCGGACTCCAATTAGTATCAATGTGTCGACCTCCTCCCGAATGCTCTCAAACATTGATATAGCCCGTCGCTAGACTTTACTCCTAACCACTAACTCGATCGAAGAACAAACAAAGTAACAAGTCTCATATCAAATACGAGATTAAAGGAAACAAGGTCGACTGAGACTAGGGAGTTGGAGGTAAGAAGATAGATGTGTGTCCCACACAGACAAGCAATACATGCATCACATAGAAGAATAACAATCATGCACCAAGCAGTCATGCGCCAAGTAGTTATGCAAATGACAGGTATATCAGTCATATCTACACACAAGCTAGGCAATAATATGATGAGCAAGATAAGTATATAACAAGAATAAAAAATATGTTGATATAAACAAGATAATATACAACAAATAGAATCAATCATGTCAAGATGAATGAGATATACAAAAATGAGAATATACATATCTAGAAAAACAAGATAATCATACAACAAGAAGAGTCACTATGCTAAAGTAGGTAAGAGAATCAATCGATATAACCAATATGTCAACATCTCCAATGAACAATAATAACCAAACATGCATCATAGATAAACATATCAAAGCTCTCAACGAGTAATCAACACCCAATCATACAAAGACATGTAGAGAGGAGTATCCACTGATCAACCAATCAAACGCCACATTCACCTCAACTTGAGTTCAAGTTTGACCATCTAAAACAAATTCCCCGGTGGAGTCACCATTTTGTGGACCCCATATTTTCACGTATGTTCCCACTCAACGACGTGACTCACTTTTTTATTTGTTTAGTGAAAAATTGATTTTTTTTTAAAAAAAAACTTGGAGTCGCCACTTAATTTAATTTTTTTAAAGGGAAAAACAAAATAAGAAAGAAAAACCCTAAGTGTGGCTCCTGAAGGAAAAATAGGTTTGTGGGAAACCAAAGTCGGGTTCAGGGGTCAGGTTAGTTATTGAGAAGGTACGGTGGTGAGCCGTAGCACCCCTTTAAGCCCGTATACATACGACCTCTACTAAACGAATCAAGAGAATTGTGGTAATTAATTAGTTAATTATGGATACCAAGAAAAATAATCAATGTACAAGTCATGATGAAAATCAATATACACAAAAATAATCATGAAATCTAATTATAAGAATACATGAAATGAATAATAAGAGAATTGTGCAAAAATGATTTATTGAACTAAAAAAAAAGGGTATTAAAAAAATGGTTTTCAAGAAATTTCAAAAGATTTTATAAAAAATGATTTTAAATTAATGATTTCAATTTATTTATTTACAAAAAAGAAGTTTCAATTTATTTTCAATTAATGATTTGATTCAATTTCATTTGTATTTAATTTTTGAAAAAAAAAGTTATTTGTACTTGTTGTATCAAAAAAAATTATTATGAAATTTTAATTTGGCAACAAATATTATTTTACTTGTTTTTTTTATAGAAAATAATGAAATTTTACAATTTTATTCACAAAAGTATTTTGATTCATTTTCATTTAAAAAAAATGATTTTTACAAATTATTTAAAACAACATAACTTTATTTGCAAAAGAAATTTTAATTAATAAGAAAAACAAATATTTAAATCCTCTATTTCTGAAAAACACTTTTAATCCCATTTTAATTGTAGAAAAAGAATTCATTTAAAAAAATATTTTTCGACAATTTGATTGAAAATTAATTTTTGGGACAACTTTATTTACAAAACAATTTTTGGACAATTTTTATTAAACAAAGAAATTTTTGGACAATGTTATTAAAAACAATTTTTTGAATTCTATTAAAAACAATTTTTTTGGATTTTTCTAAATGCATTTTTCTGAATTTTTATAAATAATAAAAAAACTTTCTTTTATTAAAAATAATATTTTTAAATTATTGTTTTATCAAAACACATTTACTGAATTCTTCCTCTCATTTAAACAAAATTTCTAGTTTGTTCGATGTTTAATTCTATAGACACTCAATAAATGTATACGAACGAATATTTACAAGAACTAATAAAAATAAAACCAAATAAAAGTGAGAAATAAAATGTATCCAAATAAACATTCAACAAGCTTCATGTGTCATTAATTCGTACTCAACCAACAAGATTGCAGAATGAGCCCATGCAAAAACAAAAATAGCACAAATGTAAATATAAAAAAATGTGCAGAGTCCAAAATAATTATTCAAGTTTCAAATTAATCCAATAAATTTCAGCAATTAAAAATGGACCCAAATTAACAAATATAACCCAACAAAAATATCTCACATGCCAATAGTCATAGCGCAAGATTTCCCAATTAATTACCAAAATATAAGCACAATTAATCAAATCCAAATACAATAAATTAAAATAAATTCAATTAGGCCTAAATTTAATATGTAAACCTAAATCCACAACCAAAATCAACCCAATTTAATATTCAAACTCACATCCAAAATATACTATAATATTACATCATATTTAAATTAAATAATTCAAATGAGCACAATCATATAGATTATCAACTAATTTAGCTCAAATTAACAAATTTCAAATTAATTTACCAACAATAAATTAGCCCGAATTTCATATTAATTATCTAATAACAAATTAACCAAAATTTCATATTAATTTACCAATAACAAATTAACATAAATCTCATACTAATTAATAAATTTCAAATATAAGGCCCACAAATAAACATAAATACACAAATCCAATTTCAACAATAATTAATATTAAAATAAAAGAAAATAATAGCAATAACAATAACAATAATAATAACAATAATAACAACAATAACAACAACAACAATAATAATAATAGAAAATGAGTGGAATGGGAAAGTGGGGGAAGGAGAGAAAATGGGAGTTGTTGGCCGGTAGTGGCTTATCGGCGGTGATTGGCCGGTGATCTACCAATAGTGAGGGTTGAGGGGTTTTTGAAATAAAATAAAAATAATAAGTAAATAAAAGAAGATAAATAAATAAAAAATGGAAGAAGAAAAATTGAGAAAATGGGGAGGGATGGGGGACGGAAATGGCGCCGGTGTCACGCCACCGACAATGACGATGGAGTCAGGTAGGGATGTGGGCGTTGAGATGAATTGTAGGAGAAAATAAAATGGAAAAGAAATGGGGGTCGGTTGTATGCTGTGCAAAGGAAAAAAAAAAATGAAAATGGGAAATGGGGGAGCCTGGCCATTGTGGGAGTAAGGGGAGAGAGGAAAAATGGAGGCAAAGAAAGGGTTGGGGAAAAAATGGCGGAGAGAAAAATGGCCCGAGTTTTTTTTTTTTTTTTTTTGGTAGGGTTCTAGAGTAGTAGAATCGGGGGAAAGAAGAAAAAGGGATGGAAAAAAGAAAAAAAATAAAAAATGGGGGAAAATGGCAGTCGTTCTTGGGAGACGAGGGGAAAAAAAAAATGCGCCGCCAAAGGAAAGTTCGGGGAAAAGAGAGAAGAATGGGAGGGAAAAAGGAAAAGAAAATAAAAAGAATAAAAAGGGAGAGATGGGATGGTGGCCGATGGTGAGGAGTATAGGAGGAGAGAGAAGAAGTGGGTGGGTGAGGGTTGGTGGAGGAGAAAAAGGAAGAGAGAGGAGAGAGGAAAAATAAAATAATAAACAAAAAATAAATAAAATAAAAAGATAAAATAATATAATAATAATAATAATAATAATAGCAACAAATAAAACGAATAAATAAAAATAAAAAATAAAAAAATAATTTATAAAATAATGAAAACTAAAAATTAAAGGGTGAGTGTGCTAAAAAACATATGTAATTAAAATTTAAAATTAAGCTTAAAATTAATATAAAAATAAAATTAAGACAAATTTTAGGGTTTACAAATTGATTTATCTATTTATAAGAATTATTTATTAATTAATATTATATTTTAATTTTTTTATTTTATATATTATTTTAATTAATTTTAAGTTATTTAAAGTAAATAACTTACAATTAAATTATTGTTTTTTGATAATGAATATATATATATAACTCTTAAAATTAATTTAAATTATTTCATTACTAAAAAAAATAATTCATTCATTGTCTTTAAAAAGGTTATCTCTTTTGAGGTTTCAGTTATAAGACTTGTAAATTTTATTTTTAAATAATTATTAATAATAAATAATATTAAAATTCAAAATTCTTGTTAAAAAAAAAAAGTAAAATGATTAAAAGATATGGAACCAATCATTATTAATTATTAAAAATTAATAACTTAAATTAATTTTTAAATATTTAAAAATTTTATCATTAGAATTATCATAATAAATATGAATTTCGTGATTGTAATAAATGAAAGACTAAAAGTAAAATAAGTATAAATAACATATTTATGGCTTTGTCAAACATAATGAAAAAAAAAAAAGTTATTTACTCTTAAAAATATTTTTTCAAACATTAAATGATATTTTTCAGATTTCTTAGAATTATTATAATAATTTCAAGTTAGAAAAGTTTATTTGAATTAAATTTTCGGTCACTATGAAAAATAAGAAAAAAAATAAATTCATATGTGAGTTTTAATTTTTATCCAACATAAAAAACTAAATATTTTTTTTTTTAAAATATTAAATTATTGATATTTTATGAATTTAATATCTGGAGTGATAGTGAATAAGAAAAATAAAAAAGATATGGTTATAAAATTATAAAAAAATAAATCAACATCATATCATTGACCCACGTGCGCCATTAGTTTCATATAGTAACTAAAGCTACTTTAAAATTTCTTTTTTGTTACGTGTCTGATTTTCCATGCCATAACTTTCCTGGGAATTCATCCTTTAGAAAGAAAGGAAAAGTAATGCGCAGCCATGAACGTACCTTCGTGTGGTTGAACATTCAAAGCTTCTCCTCTTTAAAAACCTCCCTTAAACCCCTCGCTCCAACTCATTCAATTCAGTGTAAAGCGAACCAGCCATTGCTACAGAGGCAATCCATGGATTCGTCGTCTCTTCTCCTCTTGTTGTTGCTGGGTTTCTTTTGTTTTGCTGAGTTCACATCCCATGCTCAACTTATTCCAGAAGATGAAGGTATCACCACTGTAATCTCACTTGTTCGTTCCATTTCTGGGGAAAATGAAACTTGGGTTTTGTTGTTAAAGAAATCTGGGGAAAAAGAGAAGTAAATTTGGTCTTTTCGAGCTATCTGTGCTTTGTTTAATACTTCACTGCTATAATTTTTTGGAATCTTGTGGATTTCTCATGGTTTGCGAGAATTTTGACATCTCTGTTTGTCTCACAGTTCTTTAAATTTTATGATGCTCTGGGAATTCTTATGGAAACAGAAAAGCAGGCATATCAGATTATGTTTTATTTTCTTTTTTCAAATTTTCCTCTGCTTTCTCTGCTCCCAAACGTTGACTTATATCATTCTGCTGTAAAATTGTTTGTGCCTCTGAGCCATAGCGAATTTTTTATCTGAAACGATAGGCTATCTTTAGTTACCGGGAAATAAGAAATTTTAAAATATATAAAATTTTAATTAATTTAATTATATGTTATTTTCTTTCATATTTATACACTTGAAAACAAATGTGAGAAAGCTAGCATTTTTTTTTCTTATTTAAAAAAAAAGTCAATTTATTTATTTATATTTATATTTGTATTTATTACCATGGTGGCAATGCCATTTTATTAAGGAAAATACATATATTTATTTTAGTATTTGGGCTTTATTTCCATTGAATTATTACCTATATTGTCAGGAAATGGTAGAAAAAGAATGGAATGAATAGCTTTGATTCAGTACCATGTCCACTTGAATTATCAGACCATATTGAATTCATCTCTGAGTCAGTCCCAGGTCCACTTCCTGGACTTTGCGCCCACCTGAATTAATCTTTAGGCCCACCAATTTGTTTTGATTTCATGGTTGTGTGTGGAAAATTGGATGAGTTACGGATTGTTGTTGATTGGTAGTGTCAGTGTGATATCAACTGGTCTTCAAGATCAAAGGTTGATATGGACAGGTCTTGACCATATGAAAAGCATATTTTGGACTAAAAATACACGTACCATACATGTGCCTTTGTTTGAAAATAATTATGTAAAATAGGTATTTTGTCAATTGTTTTTTTGTTTTTTAGGAAAAAAAATGAATAAGAAAATATATTTCACAACCAAAAAATAAAAAATTGAAAATAAATTTATGTTCTTAAAAACTGAAAAATAAGACATTTTTAGAAAATATTTTTTTACTGTTTTCACTTGTTTTGTGATAATCATTTTAAAAACTAATTATACAAATATAAAAAAAATAAAACACTATAAATAAAAATTATTTTAAAAATATAAAAAATATGTTAACGTTTTAATTTCCTAAAGAGACTTTTGTACTACAAAATATTATAAAATAATTTTGAGAAAATGTTTTTCAAAACTATTTTCGAAAATACTTCCCAAATAAAGCTTAGCTTTTGAAAACTATTCTATGATAATTTGTTAAAACAAAATTTTGCTTTGAAACTTAAAACATTTTTAATCTGTTTTATATGTTTTGAAAAATAGTTCTTCTCTCATATTTTGTAAAACAAAAATTTGTTTAGGAATTTAAAATATTTTAAACCTATTTTTTATTTTTTAAAATTTTTATATAACGTCTTTGTATAATTATTTTTTAAATCATCTATTAGAAAATACCATATTTTTTTGTTTTTTGATTGTTAAACATGTTTTTCTTTTTTTTTATTCTTGAAAACATAGACAAGTAGGTCATTCATGCAGCTTACATGGCGTGATCGCTTCAAAGGAGAGGTCATATGCAATTAAAATTTAATGTAGTATTAATTATTGGCTTGTTTTAGTAGAGGTTTGGCGAGTATCATCAATAGTGAAATTTTTTTTGGTAATATTATAACTCACTTTAAGATTGAAATTGATTGTAGAGGATTACACTTGATGGAGTTGTTATCATTAGTCATTCTTTTTCTGTACATTCATAAATCCTTATAACTGATCATTTTGTATCTGCTCTGTAACAGTGCAAACTCTTAGAACAATATTCACAAAGTTAAACTACAAATATTGGAACATAAGCCAAGCTTCATGCAGTGGAGGTTTCAACCGAGCCATCGATGATAATAGCTACAGCAATGTCACATGCAACTGCACCTTCAACAAAGGAAATGTTTGCCATGTCACAAACATGTATGATTTTCTTTTCTTGTTCTTCCCTGACATAATACATATATAAAAAATTCAATCCATTAGATTAATGGAAAAGTAATTTCATGAGTATATGGAATGGAATATTATTTGCTTAATGTTAATAGGAAAAAATTAATGACATCTTCGGATTACATAGGCATTATTTTTCCTTTCTACCTCTTTTCAAGGCCATTTGATTTGTGTGCTTTGTTAAATTCCCATTGCATTCATGTTCTAAAACCATTTTTTTTTCATGCAAAATGAATTGCCTAAAGTCTAGTGAATAAAAGCCTTGTCTTTGTTTTATATTGATTCAGTTTCGATCTCTTGAACCTGATTTGCAAATTCCTTATTTCCATATCAATTATCATACGTTAGTGAGCAATTAATTCTATCATTAAGTCCACTTTCTAGTGGCTGAATGAAATGGCCCAATGCAACTAGAGCTTTCTTGTGGATTTTCACTTGTTCATAATGCCAGAGTGCTAAAGAGTAAATGTTGGTTCCCACACTATTCGATCAAAGTTTCAAATGATTGTTTACATTGATTACTAGGTTTCCTGCCATAACTTTGACCTTTTCCACTTTTGAAGATGAAATTGAACGTCCATTTTTTATTATACATATTATAATATATGGTTAAAAGAACACTTTGAAGATCGATCTATAAAAGAATTGATATGATTTGATTCCTCAATTGAATCAATAGTATCTCTAGAGTCCACTTCTTCCCAATACTATGCGTGCAAAGAGAAAAAGTAAGGACTACCATTAAAGCAGTCCAAGCAAGACTTAGAGTGCGTTTGAAAGTGTTTTTATTTGAAGTATTTTTAATTTAAGTGTTTTTGAGAGAATCACATATTAAATACTTCTCCAAAAAGTACTACTAGTGATTTTTCAACTTTTTAAAAGTACTCGCCGAATTTTGCCAAACGCCTTATTTTTCTTTACAAACACCTTTTTTGCTAGAAGTGCTTTCTCAAATAGTGGAATCAATAGCATAAGTCAAAAAAGGACTATGACCAACTACATTGATGAACCAATCCTATAAATCCACTTATGATAAAACAAGTCCTTATAGGATTTCTAGTAGAGTCAGCAAACCTTAAGCAGAAGCACAATATGCTTGGGTATGAGAACTTTAGCCTGTCTACCAAGCCTAGTTATTTTGTTATATATCAGTTGTACTTTTCCTTTTCTTATTTTTTTGCTTCCTTTTGTGAATTATAGCTAGCTGAAGGGTCTTGATTTGGATGGAACTTTACCTGATGAGTTTGGAGATCTTCCTTATCTGCAAGAAATGTAAGTGACATGTTTCTCAACATTGGGAAGTCAATGGACCAAATTTGCCTTGATGTTTCATTGGGTTTTTCAACTTATCAAACAAATTTCTTAACTCACCAATACCTTAATCCCTACTACATGGGGTTGCAGTTTCACTAAACTCTAGAGGTTAGTTCACTTCTGATGTGTTTGAATATCCCATGAAATTAAGTTAGACAATTGTGTTTCAAATAACATTCAAAACAAGTCCATTGCGTTTACTATAGTATTTACATGATTTTATTGCCTTTTTTTAAATAAAAATAAATAAATAAATAAGTGCAGGCAAAGATTAAAACAAATGATCTCATTTCACTTTTGTTGTGGTGATTACCAATTTTTGTGTTTTCTAGTAATAGTAATAGACTGGATAAACTGTCATGAAAATTATTTGATCATCATCATCGGATTCGGTTTTGATATTGTACAGTCATCTCCAGTATCTGACTTGAACCCAAATGAGGGATTCTTCTTTTATCCGGTGACCATGTAAAATTAAGATATACTAAGGGATTCTTTTTTTACTAAACAGTGATCTCTCCCGAAACTATATCAATGGATCGATCCCTAAGAGTCTCGGTCGGCTTTCTCTTACCATTCTGTAAGTTCTGATTAATTTCATTTGCACTTGTGAGGTGAGGATCTTGTTTTCCAGTAATTTACTAAGTGCTTCATAGTTGGGAAAGTTTAACTTTTGGTACACTGCAGCACTCTTGTTGGAAACAGAATCTCTGGGTCGATTCCTAATGAAATCAGTAATATCGGTACACTTGAGGAGCTGTAAGTCATAAAATGGAGTTGAATGTCTATTAGAGAAATTAATGATGCCCAACCTTGATTATAAATCCAATTTTACTTTTCCAGGGTCTTGGAAGCTAATCAGCTTGGAGTACAACTCCCTCCAAGTCTTGGAAAGTTGAGTCATTTAAGGAGACTGTAAGAATGCTGTTCTCATCCCTTTCCTTATATGCATATTAATTATTCATTTCTTTTATTTCAAATAATCACTAAGTCCTTGTATTCTGGTTGTAGTCTGCTTAGCTGCCAAAATGCCCAAAATCAATTTGAGGAAGCTAATTTTTTGAGTCAAAGACTTTTATAATGCATTTTGCGTGATGAAATGGCTCATGGATATGGTGATTGTATACTGGTTGAGTTCATTTTCAGTTGCACGATTGCTTATTTTTTAGTTCATTTACATCGAATTAATGAAAATAATGGGAAGATGGATTTTCATATATCTGAAAGTGCAATCTACCTTTTTTGTTCTTTTATCTCCAGAGTGAATCATGAGAAATATTTATAGCCAAGAACACAAATATAGGCAAATATGGCTATGAACTAGGCGGTTTTTATGGACTGACAGATGGAAATTCATATAGGCTATTTCTATTTTTCTAACATTAAGAAACCAAGTTTAGTATTCATTAATTCATCCTATGATGAAATGGAGATGTAGAGCATGATTTGTAATGCTTCATAGAGAATAGAAGTAAAGATGATAAGGACTAATCTGCTGGGTATTTACACATTGTGCTTTTAATGCCAAAGTTCATCATTTGGGAAGTTACTTTGTTTTGGAGGGTGATTAACATTGTTGGGGAATTATTTTTTCTTAATGTTTTCAACAAAAGACTTTGCATTGACCGTCTATTCTGGTTCTGTTGTCTAATAACTATTTCCAAGGAATTCATTTGTTTTTTTCTTTTGGTGCTCCTACAGTGTTCTTTCTGCAAACAATTTCATTGGAACAATACCAGAAAATTTTCACAATCTCAAGAACCTAACTGATTTGTAAGTGGTGTAATTATTTGGACATTTATCCTTTTATGCAAATTTAGCATTTTCTGAACTCCATGTACCATTTGTAGTAGGATAGACGGGAATAATTTATCTGGGAAGATACCAGATTGGATTGGGAATTGGACCAAACTTGAGAAACTGTGAGTATTATACTTCATTTCATTTATCTGCCATTTTGTCCACTTAGAAAAATTTCATACAAACTCAGCTAAATTCTCTAGTAATCTATAAACATATTAAACTGTTGCAGGTATCTGCAAGGCACATCAATGGACGGCCCATTCCTTCTATTATATCCCAGTTGAAAAACTTAACCGAGTTGTGAGCATGTGTTCCACTATCTAATAGTTGCTGTATTCAGTTCATGATGTTATTCAAGATTAAAATTCAATTCATAGAAATGTAAGTATTTAATTTGTTTTGTTGTATCTTAATCATCAGGTTAATATCTGATTTGAGTGGACCGACTACATCTTTCCCCAATTTGAAGGATATGAACAAATTAAAAACATTGTGAGTTGAAGATAGATATATTTCATGAATCATGACAAGCTGCAGTCCTAAGTTATCCACATTATGTTCCATTAACTTATCAAGATGTTTTACCTCATTTGTGTTATGCAGGGTGATGAGAAATTGCTCCATTACAGGTGAAATCCCAGAAGACATTGGAAATATTGAAAGTTTAAAACTTTTGTAAGTTTTTTTGAATGGACATTCTTAGAGATGTTCTTAATTTTCTTCATTGATATATATGTATGTAAGAAGAAGAAAAATATAATCAGGATAATTCTCCTATGGCATACAATCAGTAAATTACATGGTTGTATGGAAACAACTTTTCTGATTCATGTTGAACTTTTTTCTTGCAGAGACCTGAGCTTCAACAGACTGAGTGGTACAATTCCAAAGAGCTTTAAGCAAGAAAAGAAGGAGAAAACAAAACTCGATTTCATGTAAGTTAAATACTTATAATAAAGTACAAGTCTAAATATCCAGAAATCTACATTTTATTGGCTCCTTAACCAGTCATTTTTATCCATTAATAGCTTGTTTAATTATAACTGAGATATGGTGCTATCTATGTACACAGGTTTCTCACCAACAACTCACTGACTGGAGAAGTGCCCAGCTGGATAAGATCGGACACTGAAAACAAAATGTTAGTATTTCTCAGTCTCCAGTTGTTCTGATTTGGCTATGATATCATTCATGTATTGTACAATGTTACATACACATGTGGTCTCTTTTTATCAGTGGTTCTTTGAAACCAAATTAATATTTCAGTCTCTCGTTCAATCAAGAAATATAACACTAACTCCATTTCAATCTCGGTTGCAGTGATTTATCTTACAACAATTTTACAGGGCCACGGCTTGATTCTTGCAAACACCAAGTGTAAGCTTTCTTCCTTCCATTATTTGTACATTTGGTTCTGTTTTTCCCTCATCTTCTTGAAACATTTTTTCACAACTCCACAGGAACTTGGTTTCCAGTTATGCATCTTCAGCAAGAAACATGTAAGTTCTTCCAACCTTGTTTTACATGTGCATTCAGCATTAGAATTATAAACAGAGACTGAATCAAAGTTCAACTTTGTAGGACCCCTTGGTGCTTACAGAAGGATCTCCCTTGCTCTGGAAAAGCCAAATGTAAGCTTTTGTAACCTATTGTACTCTGTTAGGATGAAGTGGCAAATAAGTTGAATCTCTGCCTTGATTCCAATTACATTTAATTGCAGACTATTCCTTGTATATCAATTGTGGAGGAGAGGAAACAACTTTTAAAGGGAAGACATATGAAAAAGACAACAATGTTGAGGGTGCATCACAGTTCTTTACTGATAGTCTAGACAAATGGGCTTATAGCAGTACAGGGGCTTTCATAGGCAACCGGCATGGTAGTCACCTAGCTAAAAACGAATCTGCTTTGAACTCAAAGGATGCAGAGATCTACCAAACTGCTCGTCTTGCTCCCATCTCACTCAAGTATTATGGGCTTTGCTTGCAAAAGGGCAATTATAAAGTGCGACTCTACTTTGCTGAAATCATGTTTTTTAATAACCAGACATTTGGTAGCCCTGGGAAGCGCTTGTTCGATGTTTCAATTCAAGTGAGTGAAAATATCAATTTCATTATCTCTATTCCAAATATGTAAAGAACTGACTGTACTTTTCTACAGGGGAATGTAGTTTTGAAGGATTTTAATATCATGGAAGAAGCCAAAGGTGCTGGTAAGGGCATTTATAGCGATTTTGATGCCTCTGTTGATGGTAGCACTCTGGAGATCCACTTATACTGGACAGGCAAAGGGACTAATTCCATTCCGGATGAAGGTGTATATGGGCCTCTTATATCTGCTATTGCAGTGACACCAAGTGAGCTTATCTCATATTCCAGGTTTTACTACTTTTCTCGCCACTAGCTTGTCATGGTGTTATATATCTTACTGTTCTTGTAGAATTCAATCCCAACCCGGGGCTGTCTGTTGGAGGTATCATCGGCATTGTGATAGCTTCATGTGTGGTCCTCGTATTGATTTTGGTACTCTTACGAATGAAAGGCTACTTAGGAGGAAAAGACCTTGAAGATAGAGGTGAGATTAATCATGTAGGAAATTTGTGACTGTAATGCCTTATCTCTTTGAAATTGTGACAATACTTCAGAAATATTCGATACTCTCTGTGCTTGTTTTTCACCAATTTTATTTCACTTGTTACAGAACTACGTGAGCTAGGGATGCAAACTGGTTATTTTAGTTTACGACAGATCAAAGCTGCTACCAATAACTTTGACTCTGCAAATAAGATTGGTGAAGGTGGATTTGGGCCAGTTTACAAGGTAGTTACAGATTTGGATTTTCCTTTAACAACTGTATGCTAAAGCAGTGATTAAGAGGGAAATGCAATGCTTTTCTGCAGCTATCACACATCCTTGCATTATCTGAATTCATGATCCAAAATTTTGTCCTGCTTGATCTTAGGGTGTACTGTCAGATGGTTCAGTAAGTGCTGTTAAGCAACTCTCTTCTAAATCAAAGCAAGGGAACCGAGAATTTTTAAACGAAATAGGCATGATATCTGCCTTACAACACCCAAATCTTGTGAAGCTTTATGGCTGTTGTATCGAAGGAAACCAGTTGTTGCTCATATACGAATATTTGGAAAACAATAGTCTTGCACGTGCACTTTTTGGTAAATGCTTCACTAGAATTTTGTATTCCATTTTATTATATTTCAACAATGAATATTATGACTTAAGCCTCTACCTCGACCACTTGTAGGCTCTGATGAACAGCGGCTAAATTTGGACTGGCCAACTAGGAAGAAGATATGCTTGGGGATAGCAAGGGGATTGGCATATCTTCATGAAGAGTCAAGATTGAAAATTGTTCATAGAGATATAAAGGCAACAAATGTGCTGCTTGATAAGAATCTAAATGCTAAGATATCCGACTTTGGCTTGGCTAAGCTGGATGAAGACGAGAACACCCATATCAGCACACGGATAGCTGGAACAATGTGAGTGTTTTCGCTCATTTCCTCCTGTTATTAGCTTCCCTTTATCAAATTTGTATATGATATAAGATTATAACTTTGGTGCTGAAAATGTGGAGATTAATTTCTTCTATGCATTTGAATTCATGTCAGATAAATAATAAATTGATACAATGAGATGGAAAACTTAATCAAACACTGAAGTATGGAATTTCTAACTAGCAGTTCTTTTTTCCATTTTAGGTTTAAAAAGCTCATTCTCTTCATTGTTTATTCTGTAAAGTCGATTGTTGAAACAGCTCTAGAAAGGTCCAACTATTATTGAGAATTTGTTGCTACAAAATCTGAAGCATCAGTGGCTTCGAGGCATAAGTTGTCAATCCTCTTTCTCTGGTTTTAGAAAAGCAGAATTTAGTAAGACTGTCGAGTTTCTGAAGTGGGTTCATGCATATACAGAAAATTTTGCCTCTCAAATATGGTTGATTAGTTCTTCTTGTCCTCTTTCCAACAATAATTTTGTGCATATATTGATTATATGTATAGCACAAGACTCACCATTGAGCTGCTGATTTTTCTTCAGAGGATACATGGCTCCTGAATATGCAACGAGGGGTTACTTGACCGACAAAGCAGATGTTTACAGCTTTGGAGTTGTTGCTTTAGAGATTGTCAGCGGGAAAAGCAACACCAATTATAGGCCAAAGGAAGAGTTTGTTTATCTTCTTGATTGGGTAAACAATGGATTCTTGCTCATCCTTTTTGCTTTTTCTTTTCTGACTATATGTGCTTATAATGAAGAACGTGTTTCGGGTTCTACATTGGACTGCAGGCTTATGTCCTGCACGAGCAGGGAAATCTTCTGGAGCTGGTGGATCCAAGTCTTGGTTCAAACTACTCAGAGGAGGAGGTGATGAGGATGCTGAACTTGGCCCTCTTATGCACCAACCAATCTCCCACTCTCAGGCCACCCATGTCCTCTGTAGTGAGTATGCTTGACGGCAAAATTGCAGTCCAAGCACCAACAATCAAACATGATGCTATGAACCCGGATATGAGATTCAAAGCCTTTGAGAAGCTCTCACTGGACAGCCAGTCTCATGTCTCAGCATTCTCTGTAGACAGTCAGGTCCAAGGCAGCATATCACTTGATGGACCATGGATTGATTCCTCAATTTCCCTCCATAGCAGAGAAGAAACAAGGGACTTTTCTTCATCAAGCAAGCTTCTAACAGGACATCAAGATCTCTACAGTATACATTTGAACTGATCAATGATAATGAGGTATACTAATAATACTTCCAAGTTGTTCTTGCTTAAAGTTTTCTGCAAGGATGTTTTCTGAAAACTATTTCGAATTGATTCTTGAAGTAGTAGAAGCAGAAATAAGTATATTTTGTTGTATAATTACAATATTTGTATAAAATTATCTGAATAAGTGCTCCGGTTGAGGCTTGTTGAAGAAAAATATTTATATTTCTTTATTTTTCCAACTTACTCCTATGGTGGTAACTCATCATTCCACAGGGAGAAATCAGTATATTTATTTTATTTTGTTCATCTTTATTTCTGTCATGCATCCAAAAAAGTTGATGAACGGAAGGAAATAAAAGTTTTACTCTATTGGGCTTGAGCCCACTTGAATTATCAGGCCATACTAAATCCAAAGCCCATTTTCTAGGCTTCAGGCCCAACTGAATTAACTGCGACCCCACCAATTTGTCTTGGTATGATGTGGAATGAGCATCTCTACTCTATTGGGGTTTGGGCCCACTAGAATTGTCACATTGTTGAAGCTAACTTTGACTCAGTCCAATGCCAACTTGTTGAGCTTTTCGCCTACTTGAATTGACGAGGAGGCCCACCAATTTTTATTGATTTGAGATTCGAAGAAATGATGGTGACAACTAACATGTGAGAAGATGATGTTTTCGTGGTAGAAAATCAGAAAACTACTTAGGGTTCTTAGACAATCAAAGACATTCAAAGGCACTTGGAAGTTTTTGGTCAGTAAAAGAGTTATAGGGTCATATATCAAAATTCCTTAGTTAAATATGAGAATTCAGTTTTGCCCTCTCACATCTTCCTTGAATGGTTTTGTTAGGTAACAACAGTTTGATTTATGTCATTGCTTTCAATTCATTAATTAACATGAGCTTGGACTCTTGAAAGTGGGTCAATGTGTTAAGTATTAGCTTACTTAATATACATCATACATTGAAATATGATATTATTGATTGGCTCAAATATTTAAACGTTTCATTTCTTCTTAGCAACTTTGAATGAGGGGGAGCGGTGAAATGTTTGAAGAATTGCAGTAGTTAAGGGTCCTTTTCTCATATAGGCAAGGGATAAGGTCCCACAAACACAACCTCAGTGAATATATATATATATATATATATGATTCATTGCATGAAGGTCATTTCCTGTGTGTCAGCTAGGTTGGATGGTTAGGTAAGAAAAAGAATTCATCAGTGATATGGATAGTTCTTGACCTTATGATTATAAAATAATCTATAATGTAGATTATTAAATTTTCAATATACAAAATTTAGATTAAATAGGACTCTAAGACAAGGCATTGCAATGCATGTGAAATGATTCATGTTTTGGAATAAAAATATATACATTTTGTAGGCAAACCAGGGTTCAAAGCAAGTCTTTACTCACTAGCTTTCAGTCCCCAACTTCTGCTGCTAAGTCTTGCAGCAAAGTCCATGCCTTACTCACATAGTGTGATCAGTTCAAAGAAGATGTCATATACAAGTCAATCTAATATGGACTAAATTATTGGCTTTTTTTGTAGAGGACTAGTTTTTCGCTTCATCAGATGTTACATATTTTTGTCGGAAAAGAATATGGTTAAGCTAAATGGATAAAATTCATGCAGTTGTTCAATGCAAAATGTCTATCGATCAAGTCTTCTGTCCTGGTGATTGGCCCCTCATCCAATAGAATCCGTTCATCCCTTTTCCTTGATTTTGTTGTCCATCAAATGCAAAAATTAGACGTTGTCTAGTTTCTGAGGCAAGTTCATGGATATACGGAAAATTTTAACTGGCAGACATTGTTGATTAGCTCTTCTCTCTCTTTGTAATGCTAATTTTGTGCACACATTGCTTGTTAGTATATCACAAGACTCAACATTCAGGTGCTGATTTTTCTTCAGAGGATACATGGCTCCTGAATTCTCGAAGAGGGGTTGCTTAACTGAGGAACAGCAACACCAGTTGCTGGCCAAAGCAGGAGTTTGATTGTCTTCTCCATTGGGTAATCTTTTGGCTTCCTGCACGTCCTTTCTGGACAGTCTTTTCCTCTACATTTTCAAGTTTCATTATCAATGTCCTCTGTAATTAGCATGCTCAAAGGCAAATCTGCGGTCCAAGCAACGAGCATCAAGCATGATACAATCAACTCAGGTATGAGATTCAAAGCCTTTGAGAAGCTCTCACTGGACAGCCAGATTCATGTCTCAATATTCTCTCAGGCCGGTCATGTCCAAGGCAGCATATCAGTTGATGGGCCAAGGAAGGATTCCTCGGTTTCCTTCAATAGCAGAGAAGACTCGAGAATTCTTGATCAAGCAAGCTTCTTACCAGGTCTGGAACATGGAAGGTTGAGTCTACCCAAATCTAACCAACCCGAATCCAACTCAAAAAAAAATGCAAGCTTTGGTTGACTGATAAAGAAAACATGAGGTATGCTAATATTATGAAAAATGATGCCTGAAAACTATTTTGATTTGAATATGTGCAGATTCTTGTGTGAATGGAGTGGCTCGAGTCAACACAGAGACAAGGATTCAAATATGGAAAAAAAAAAATAATGATAGAACATGATTTATAAAAGTATTATATATTTAAAATAATAAATTCAACTATTCATATTAACTTTAAATTTCATATTAAAAAAAAGTAAAAAATATGAAAATAAAATGATATGATACAGATCTAATGATCAAAATTAGTTCTTAATATTTTATGTGTCTAAAAGTTACTATAATAAATTTTAATTAAAAGAATTTATTTGAAGTAATCATAAATAAAAAAACTAAAAAATTTAGATGTTTAATTAATTTTAAAAATGTTTGTAAATAATTTATCGACAAACTACTCTTAAAACTCTCAAATTTAATTTAAATTATTTTATTTAATACAATATAAATATATTTTACAAAAGCTTTGTATATTTAAACTAATAAATTCAACTATTTATGTAAACTTTTATATATATATATATAAAAAGAAGTAATGATACATTGATTTTTAATATTTTAAGTTTTTAAAGTTACCATCATAAATTTTTAACTAAAAGTCTAGATTATTATAAAATAAGTATATAAATTTTTATAAAAAATTAAAGAAAAATCTTACATTATTATAATATATTACTATCTATTATCTATTATCTATTATCTATAATTATAATATATTATTATATTTTTTATATATTTATTTATAAATATTATTTATTAATGAATATCAAATTTTTAACTAAATTATTTATCAATCACATAAATAACAAATCTTTATGGATGATTAATTT